>NC_063348.1:53457088-53473950 GCF_021869965.1 Rhincodon typus
GAAACGTCAGCCTCTCTGCTCCTATGATGCTGCTTGGCCTGCTGTGTTCATCCAGCCCTGCACCTTGTTGTTTCGGGTTGGGACCCTTCTTCAGAAAAAAATTCTCATGGGCCTGTTCCAAGCCCCTCACAGCATCCTCCACCATGGAGCCAGTGACCTTCCTGTGTTATGGATTTCCAGGACTTCATAGAATCATAGAATCATAGAATTTCATAGAATCCCTTCTTCAGCATCTCGACTCCAGCTTGTCGGTGCTTACTAATTCCTAAAACCTCTCCCTGAGTTCATGCTAACAACACTGAGTCATCCAATTGCTCCCTTTTTTTATTCGTACGTGGTGTGTGGGTGTCTCTGGTTGAGCCAACATTTATTACCCAAGACTATTTGACTAATTCCCAGCAGTAGCTTACAGCAGATCCACCTAAAGTGGAAGTTTCAACTTTCTCTATCTCTCTAACGGTTCTTGTTTGCTTTTCAGTGATCCTCACACCCTCTTGAATGACCAGTTGAAACCCTTGCAATAAGTCTTGTTCCTATAGCAGGGCCAAATTGAATATTGCCAGCTGATAACTGTGGAACCTAGTGTGTTCTAGACTATATATTGTCAAAGAATGCATTCTTCCCTGGTACAGTTAGATACACAAAAAAAAAATTTGAATTTAATGACACCGCCCCTCGGATTAAAGAAAACTTCACCATGGTGAATGTTTCTTTAGGATAAAGTGCAATGATAGCAAAAGTTCAACATTGTGAACACTTCTCTACAGTGCCTTTGAAATGTTAAGTTCCCAGATGATCATAACACTGAACAAGTAGATTCCAGCACAAACCCTTACTTAGAGGCACAGAGTTGTACACCTCTGAAACAGATCTTTCAGTCCAACTTGTCCATGCTGACCAGATATCCTAAATTAACCTCGTCCCATTTGGCCCATATCACTCTAAACCATTCCTATTCATTACCCATCCAGATGCCTTTTAAATTATACCAGCCTCCGCCACTTCCTCTGGCAGGTCATTCCATACACGCACCACCCTCAGCATGAAAGGGTTGCGTCCTTAGGAGTCTTTTAAATTGTTCCTCTCTCACCTTAAACCTATGCATTCTAGTTTTAGATTCTCCTACAGTGGGGAAAAAGACCTTGGTTATTCATGCTATCCATGCCCCTCATGATTTTATAAACCTCTGTGAGGCCAACCCTCAGCGTCCAATGCTCCAGGGAAAATAACCCCAGCCTACTCAGCCTCTCCCTGTAGCTCAAACTCTTCAATCCAAGCAACATCTTTGTCAACCTTTCCTGCACCCTTGACTGAACGTAAGGTTTATTTGTGTAATTTGATTACCTTGGTTACAATCACTGAATATATTCAGATGAGGCTGTCAATGTTCTTTTAAGAAAGAACATAAACTTATTTCACAAAAGGCAATATGAAAATGTATAATCGCATAAAAAGATAGATTTAATGCTTCTTCTAAGTAAAATCTTTTACAGTCACTTGATCACAGTGAAGGATCACTTCTATTTTCATTTTGAAATTTCTAACAATGTCGTTGACATTTCCTTTCGGTGACTTCCTGCCCATTTCACCAGATGTGATTCTCTCCATTTCTTCTGGAGACAAACAGATAGCCTAATTGTAACTCTACCACTAAGATTTCCACACTGAACCCTAAGAAAAACAACTACAAAGGTTTTATTCCAGCCCTATCTACTTGAACTGCTAAAAGACCATAAGATCAGTTTCCAGCTTTGTTTGAAGACTTCCAAAAGTTAAATATTGCCCTTCTGCTGGAATGTGTCATTTATTTGAACTCAATTTGCTTCTGGTACTGGCCATCTGTCACTTAACTTAAGTCACATGCTTTCTTGGAAATACAGTTTTTAGTTCACTCATCTAATGACTTTCTGACCCTTTCTTTAAAAAATGTCAGACTTTCACAGCACTGATAATCAAAACCAATTAACATTACTTTTGAATCCAAATTTGCAAATAAAAATAAATTGTAACATTGTGCAACAGAATTTTTAAAAGATTATCATAAACAGCTCACAAATAGTATGTTACAGACTCAGCATCTAACCCATTTATTAACATGCTTGCGTAGAAATGGTTTATAAGACAGTATAAATTTAAATTAAACAAAAGCAAAGCAGAGAAGCTCAATAATTACTTTGTATCTGTTTCTCTCAGCAAGATGTAAGAACTCACATAGAACAGGTTGCTGGGGAGAATGAGGAGTTGAAAGGGATTAATATTTGTAAGAAGACTGTCCTAGAAAAGTTTGTCTGGGCTGAAAGTTGGTAAGTACCCAGGATCTGATATTCTACATTCTAGAAGTTAGAAGGAAGAGTTTATCGTTGGTAAGAATCTTGCAATATTTGATAGATTCTTTAAACTTGGAAGCTATGTTGTCTCATTGTTCAAGAAGGGAAATAAAACCAGGAACTACAGACCTGTTTACCTTTTATCAGTAGTAAGAACGAGGATGTGATAAATGTACGTTTGGATCATAATGATCTCAACCTTGGTGTAAAGGCATAAATTCAAAATTTGCAGATAATATGAAACTTGAAAATATTGTAACATGTGAGTGAAGAACTTCAAAAGGACATGAAAAGTTGATGGAATGCACAAATAAATGGCAGATGCAGCTCAGTACAGAAAAGTATCAGTTGATACATTTTGACAGGAAGGATCTGGACAGGCAATTATAAAATAAAGGGTTGCATGATCAAAAGGAACTGGTGTACATATGACAAAGTCATTAAAGGTGGCAGGGCAGGTCAGGAGAGCAGTCAGCAAAGAATGGAGTATCCAGGCTTTGTTCATCGGGGCACAGAGAACAACAGCAGGAAGATTGTTGAAAGGAGAGTTCTGTTCTGAAGAAGGGTCACTGGACCAAAATGTTAAATTTGCTTCTCTCCATAGATGTTGCCAGACCTGTGGAGTTGCTCCAGCAATTTCTTTAATTGTTGTTTGTGAAGGTTATGCTGAACTTGTATAAGACACTGTTTCAGCCTCAGTGGTATATTGCATCCAGACCTGGGAACCACATTTTAAGAAGGAGGTGAAAGCATTGGATTGATCACAGAAGAGATTTCCCAGAATAAATCCCAGGGATGAAACATTTTAGTGATGAAGATTGGAAAAGTCGGACTGTTGGCTGAGTGGACGTTGGTAAGAAATATTCAAAATGATCAGGTCTCTGAACAGATTAAGTAGGGAGAAAACATTCTCACTCATTAAAGAATGGAGATTTAAAGGGATTGTAAATGAAGCAAAAGTGAAATGAGGAAATATTTTATCACACAACGAGTTTGGAATTCTCTGCCAAAAGAATGTCACGGAGATAGATTCAACTGAGGCATTTAAAAGGGAATCAGATGGTTGTTTGACAGGGAAGAATGGTAGGGTTTCAGGTGAAAAGGCAGGAGAATGACACTGTGTGTGATTCTCATTTGGAGAGTCAGCACAGACATGATAGGTCAAATGGACTCCTTCTGCAGTGTAGAAATTCTGTGACTAAGTGATGAGTGTGGTACTTAAGTTAAATGCTGCCTGACACGTCCTGGTTCCTTTCTACACTGTCTGTGACTACATTCCCATCCTGCACCACTATACCAACTGAAGTCATAGCTTATGGCTGTATCAGGAATCTGCACAAGGGAGCATCCTAGTTGAAAGGATAAAACGGCATTTGAATGGTGTCCATCTGTATTACATCACCAGTAACCATGATGGTTTGAATGGCCTCCATGTGTGCTGTACAATTCAATAATATTCATTCAAAATCTCTGTTTGCAAAACAGGGGGATTGTTGACTGAGGGCTTCAGAATCAACATGAGGAAGGGTCTATTAACTCCAGTTCAATGTGGTCTTTTGCTGTCTGGATTTCCATAAGGGTTTCATGTATCAGGGCTTCAACACACTTGTTGTCATGAACTCTTCAGTCAGCTTTCCATATCTATGGTGAGATGTAATCTTGCTTCTCTGTTCTTAATGGAAGCAAAGGAGGTGCAGTCACCTCATCAATCTCCTCCACCAGCATCAACATATGGGCCTTTTGGATGTTGTATTCTTCTGTACGGCATCAATCTACCAATCGTACAGCATGGATGAATAATAATGTGGCATCTTGAAAGGGGAAGACAAAGGTTTTTCTGACAGTCGTAAGTACTTACCTAAAGTTAGAAGATACAAACATGTTAGCATATGACTGGATAGTGCACTATGTCCATTATTTTGAATATAATTGGATAATACAGTAATGTGTACTAATCTGGAATGTACACTATGAGAACATTGTTAAACAGAGATATGGATGAGTAAATGGATAACTGGAAAATTGTTTTCTGTAGAAATAGTACTAAATGATTGCTTTTGTAATAAAGTTTAAGTTGTGAGCCATCTTTGCAGTGTACATCACCCATACGTGCACGAATAAATGTTTAAACAAAGAAACCAGAGACTCATCTGAACCCCATTGAAATTCTTAACATAGAAAGTACATTGTGACCCTTTTTTTGCCTTGTCTGTTAACACCATTGTTTTTAATATAAAAATTGGTCCCAGTTGGAATATATTATCCAACCTTCAGTCCAAAAGTATGGCTTTAATCAAGCAGTCTGAATGATTTTTCCTATCTGGATCCCTTTTTACTAGGCAGACACATCGAACGAAGGCAAAAGGTATATCTTTATTGCAAACTATGTGACTACTTGCTGAGCAACACAACAGTGCACAGTTCAAAAGAGTTATGCAAAAGGATTTTGATTCTAAATAAACCTTTAAACTTAGGGTCAACAAATTCTTCAGTTTAGTTAGAAAACAAGTTGCACTTCATTAGGTAAGAGTACTGACAGACAGGAATATTACAGTGATTCTACCATTCTGAATGAAATTTCAACATATTTATCAAGCCAGAAGTGCAGGTTCAGATTGAAAAAAACGTACACCCAATCCAACTGCATTCGATGGGAGAGGTACCTTTGTCTGTATTTTTCAAGATTTGTGGAAATTGGACAGAAAATCAATCATCAAACAGCCGCTAATCCATAGGTGAGCTCAGATTCAAGTCAAGAAAATGGCACAAAGGCAATATGAATGGCTGCAATAAAATTTTATAACAGTTGCACCATAGACATTCCGGGATAATAAAATGCTGCAGTTCTGAATTGAGGTGGGGAATCAGGTAGATTCAGGTATAGCTGAGAAACTCACTCATTGTTCCCATAGTTTACACAAATGGTAAGGCAGTAGAGAAAGCAAACCCGTATGTTGACCTTCATAGCGAAAGGATTCAACTACAGGAACAAAGATGTCTTGATGCGATTATTCAGGTCATTAATGAGACCCCACACCTGAAATATTATATGCAGTTTTGGTCTCCTGATCTGAGGATGGATGTTCTTGCTATAGATGGAGTGCCATGAAGGTTTACCAGACTGATTCCTGGGATGGCAGGACTGATGTAAGAGGAGTGGTTGAGTTGGTTGGGATTGTATTCACTGGAGTTTAAAGAATGAGGGGGGATTTCATCGAAACCTATAAAATTCTAACAAGCCTAGACAGGTTAGATGCAGGAAGGGTGCTCCTGATGGTGGGGTCTCCAGAACTAGACAGTCCAAAACGAGTTTAAGGATAAAGGGTAAACCATTTAGGACTGAGATGAGGAGAAATTTCTTCACCTAGAGGTTGGTGAGCCTATGGAATTCACTACCATAGAAACTGGTTGAGGCCAAAACATTGTGTGTTTTCGAGAAGGAGGTCGAATTAATTCTTGTGGCGAAGGGGATCAAGGGAAATGGGGGGAGGGTGCAAGTAGAGTATTGAGCTCGATGATCAGCCATGATCATACTGAATGGTGGAGCAGGCTTCAGGGGGTTGAATGGCCTACTCCTGCTCCTATCTTCTATAATTCTATGTTTCTAACCTTAGCAGTGAGAGCCCGGGGAAATTTACGTCTTCAGTCTGATGTGCATACATGTTGCAAATACAAAATGCTGCATGGGTACCCTTCTGTTTTAGTCTCTCAAATAATTCCCCAAAATATTTTATACCTTGACCCCAGCTTTTACATAGCCCTTAGTCACAGATCAATATCTGCAAATGATCATGTCACTGGTCGGCAGAGATAGCGAGATATATTTGTACAGCCCAGAGGATTTTAAAAAACTATATCCATTATTGTGTAATTGACTAAGGCAGTTGTCTTTCAATACATCCCTCCCATTCCACCTCACCATCACCTGAATATTCCAGGTAAACTGCTGAATGTTGTCACCCTTTCACAGGGAGATACCTCACAAATCTCATGATTAGACAATTCCATGGTTCATACTTTTACCTGAGGATCCAAGTTTACAAGATTCAGATCTATAAGCATTTCAGGTCTGTCAATAATGTGTAAAATTTCTACCAGACTATTCATCATCTTGATGGACACATTGCAAGATTTGATGCAGTTTTTTGTAAATTAATGCTGTGGGACTGCATAAGTTAGAGAACAGTTTTCAAAAAGTTTTGAAATCCTGTTGCTGAGATCAAGAAACACTTTTCTCATGTCTAAACTTGCGTGAGGCTTCTGCAATAGTACACTGTACATCACAATGTCTTCTCTCTCTGGTTGTCATCATTATAACTTCCAAGACTGAATCCCCCTCCTGTTCACAGATGGAGTGAGATTGTCATCTGCCATTGATCAAGTACAAGTCTCACTGCCTTATTCCTCACACTGGATGTTTTGAACAAATGCTGATACCTGCATGCTTCATGCAGCTACAGCTATATCTATGAATATCACTATTTCTATTGAATTAAGGCTGGCATTCTGTATCTAGATGGATTCTGTTAACTATGGGGTTTGGCTGTTGCATGTGTTACGAAGTTGGGTAGAGTAGTCATGAATTGGAAGGCAGCAAGTTGGAATTTGTTGGTAAAAATGATTGTGGGGAAAAGAGTGCCATGGCCCCTTTAAGAGCTTGTGCTTTGACTGTGTTGGAAATTTATAAATGAAAGTGCAGAGAGAGTGCCCGAATGGAAACATTCTGTACAGAACAGCCAAGCAGCACTTTTTCCCAGACACTAAGTTTGAATTTGGCCAAATAATTTAAACAAAGCACCTGGACACAGAAAGCCAACTGAATTTAAATCTGATGGCGTTGCCAACCTGAAACCAATCATATTATAAGATTTTAATTATGTCATTACAATTATATAAGACAAGGGCATTTGGAAAATCAGAGTGTGCCAACTGCCACCTACCAGAGTTAGCACCATTCAGTTCTCAGAGAAAGCCCATTTACTTAATCAAATTTAATTAATCAGCAGTTCTCATTAAAGAAATTATAGAGATAAAACATCCCTGATAGCAGAATTAACGGGAGAAATGTGGTTGTGAAGACACCAGAGAAGACAAAATATTCCAGTGCGAACTTGGAAAGATTAAGTTATAATATATTGCTTCTTATTAATTTGGTTTATATTAGTGGGGCTTGTCTTTTCTTTAAACAGCATTCCAGTAGAATTCAGACCAGTTCGGGAGCAGTTAGTAGTCTGAGGGGGAATTATCGGTTTGTTAGTAATTTTCTTAATTTGTTCATTGTTGGGTTAAATAAATAAATTGCTTCTTGTTACTTGTAAAGTGGAGATCAGGGATTTTCTTTCATTTAACCACTCTTTTAATAGATTACGAGGGGAAACCCTACTTCCATCATAACAGATTGGGGCTTTTCTTTAGTTTAATAATCAGAGGAGTTTGGCTATTCCTCGTCGTAACACATGGCACTCATGGGACTTCTCTGCTTCCTGCTAGACCCTGAGCTACTGCATCTCTATTTTGTCCTAAACTCAGATTAACTCTTCCTCACTCTCAACAGGTCCTATAAAATCTTCATTTACATTCTATTATACATGGAATGCCATATATAACTCTCCAGCAGAGTGTTGGTATTCTGCTCTTCTTTGGGTTGTGATATCACATGGCTGTTGATGTCAGAGTTTCATCAGCATTAACATTATCATTTGCATAATGTGTTTCCCACTGTGCTATACTGGGTAGGTTGGGTCCTGTAATACTGCTCCCATCAGAGTACTGCCACTTAGAGTCACTTGCTTGACTCAGAATGTTAACACTGTTACTCTCTCCACAGACACTGCCAGACCTGCTGAGTTTCTCCAGCATTCTCTGCATTTGCCATCAATTATCTCACTATCCACTTCTTTTACAATCTTAGGATGAAGTCCATCAGGACACAACGACTTATCAGACAATAGATAGTAGGAACTGCAGATGCTGGAGAATCTGAGACAACAAGGTGTAGAGCTGGATGAACACAGCAGGCCAAGCAGCATCAGAGGAGCAGGAAAGCTGATGTTTCGGGCCCAGACCATTCTTCAGAAATGGGGGAGGGGAAGGGGATTCTGAAATAAATAGGGAGAGAGGGGGAGGCGGATAGAAGATGGATAGAAGAGAAGATAGGTGGAGAGGAGACAGACAGGTCAAAGAGGCGGGGGTGGAGCCAGTAAAGGTGAGTGTAGGTGGGAAGTTAGGGAGGAGATAGGTCAGTCCAGGGAGGACAGACAGGTCAAGGGGGCAGGATGAGGTTGGTAGGTAGGAGATGGGGGTGGGGCTTGAGGTGGGAGGAGGGGATAGGTGGGAGGAAGAACAGGTTAGGGAGGCGGGGACAAGCTGGGCTGGTTTTGGGATGCGGTAGGGAGAGGGGAGATTTTGAAGCTTATCAGACAACATTTCCAACAATTTATAAATGGAAAGAACCAGTGAATGCTGTAAATCAGAAACAGAAATTGCTGGAAAATCTTGGTGGGTCTGGCAGCTACTGTGGAGAGAAATCAAAGGTAATGTTTTGGGTTGAGTAACTCTTCCACAGAACAACAATAATTTCCAACAATTTGCTCAGTATCACTCTCTGATATTTGTAATTTTCTTGACTTTGTCCCTTCCATTTCCTGATTTACAGCCATAACTGTGCGTCACTTGTTGGCTTTATAGTGAAGACTGTTACAAAATATTTCTTCAGTTCACCTGCCAAATCCTTATTTTCTATTCCTAATTCCACAGACTCAATTTCCACGGGAACAATAGTCACTTTGCTTGCTCTTTCTGAAAAAAGACTGTAAGAACTCTTTTTGTTTATATTTATAGCTTTCTCTTCTATTCTAATTCCTCCCTGTATATTAAACTATTAATCATTGTTTCCATTTGTTTTTTTTTATATTTTGTCCAGTCTCCTTTCCAGCCTTTGTACAAATATATGCTTCTTCTTTAGGGTTAATACTATCTTTGATTTTTTTTTGAGCTATTCACAGATAATAGCTCTTCCACTTGGAATTTTTCTCATTAATGAAAATGTATCTATTGTAAAGATTCCATTTTTTTGAAGAATATAAACTGGGAAAAATTGAACTGATGACAATACTGAGTTGCAGAGAATGTTACAAGTGTGTTGTATTTTGTTTTGCCACGACTGAAATATCAAAATGTTTAATTGTGTGGTGTTTAGTTACACATTACACAAGATCATGAAACTTTTGGAGAAGCTAGATTTGATATTTTTTTTGAGCCAAGGTGGTACTAGCTGTCTCTAAATGAAGAGCTACCTGGCAAATGTTATCATATTTTTAAGTTATAATAAATCACAGACCTGAAAAGCAGTTGCATTCTGATCTCCAAGAAGCTTTCAAACTGAAAATGGCCTCTCCTTTTCTCACCTTATGCCTGTGGGAAGAAAATACTCAAAGACCCTCAAAGGCTCTCAAAAGAAGAATTTCTAACTCAAGCATAGACTAACATCTAACTAACTAGCTACCAAATTGCTAATAAAAAAGCCAAATTTATAATCTACTAACACTCTGAGGTTCATATATCTTAATACCATTACCAGAAACCAGCTTCAGCTGCTTCATCAATGAGCCTCCCTCCATCATAAAGTCAGGAGCGGAGATGCTCACAGATGATTGCACAATGTTCAGCACCATTTACGACTCCTCAGATACTGAAGCAATCCATGTTCAAATGCAACAAGATCTGGACAATATCCAGGTTTGGGCTGACAAGTGGCAAGTAAACATTTGCACCACACAAATTCCGGGCAACAACCACCTACAATAAGAATTAATGTAATCACTGTCCTTGACACTCAATGGTGTTATCAACATTGAATCCCCCCAATATCAACATTCTGGGGGGATAACCATTTGCCAGAAACTCAACTCCAGGAAAGTGTCCTTATGAAGCTGACCTATGCAATTAACATCTTCAACCAATGTTCTAAACGACAAAGTCATCATAGTGTTACCAGACCATGGGGCTGGTCTCTCATTAGACAGAGGGGGGCACAACTGACAATGGATTAACCGGAGGGTCAGGACACCTCAAGTGAGGGGAGATGTTAAGAAGGAGGGTCCTTCATGGTGACCTCATTCAGTGCAGGATTTGAACCCACGCTGTTGGTATCACTCTGCAATTACATTGCAAATTGACAGTCTGTCTAACTGAGGCCTGAATGTATTAACACACATTCCATTCTGAGGAAGGGTCACTGGACCCGAAACGTTAACTCTGATTTTTTTCTTCACAGATACTGCCAGGCCTGCTGAGCTTTTTCCAACAACTTTGTTTTTGTTCTTGATTTACAAGTTCTTTCAGTTTTTATTCCCTCATGTAATAAAATGCACTAAAAACATTTGAACATAACATTTATATAACATTATGAATATTATTATAATGGTTTATGATAAAGCCTGAAAAGCATAAAAAAACCATTAACTGCGATAGGGTGGTTGATTTTTTTTTTCTTTTAATTACCTCTTCACTGTTATGGTTTAAATGTATATTTGTGGTTATCCTGACAGTGGAGTATTTGTTGTTTTTCAGAATGAAAGGCTGATATACTTTGAAGAAGAAAAGAGCAATCAACACTTAAGTGTCAGCAGATGGATGTCTAAAGGTGAACTCATTTAAAGCAATGACCTTTTTAATTAGAAATAATTATTCTACCTTTAGAAAAACAATTGCTTCTCAGCATATAACAAAATATATTGAATTACGCTACATGCTTGATACAGCCCCAGTCAAAAGGCATTCACAGATCTAACATTGCAACATGATCCTTTTACAGTAATATGATATGAATGGCACTTCTAGTAAAAATAGCTTTTCTGTTCCAAAGCCCTGATTGATAATTAAGTGAATATATAAGCCTGGCCAATGACAAACTTCTGAAACAGTAGCAGAAAATTTTGGGGAAACTCAATGTGAATAGAGACTCAGAGTAATTGATTCAGATGTTCTGATACAAGATGATTAACCTGAAACTTGAACACTATGTTTTTCTCCCTCCAAGGATGCTGGAAAAACAGGCCTTGTGGTTTATTGGAATAATTATCCAGTAATATCTGTCAAGATTCAATGGGGTGGCATGCTAGAAATCCAGCTCAGTTAATCCTGGAGCCATCACGAAAGTTAAAGCTTTTGGGATAAAATATGCAAAATCCCTAAACGAGTGAATTTTCACACCAAGATTGATACTTAACAAGAATCATTAGTTACTACACATCATTAAATTCTAGTTACATGTATACAATTAAATTAAATGAAGTAGACTGTACAGATTAAAGTTCTAAAACCTTTCTAACCTCCCCTAAAACACAAACATAAACAGAAAAAAAAAACACAGGAAAAACTCAACCAACATTTCTGTAGTTTTTCTTCACAAGGTCTGTGGATTGTTTTTTGTTGATCAGAGGGTTTCTCCTCAGCCTTCTTTTTTCTGAATGCTTCCACTGGTTTGCAAGAGGCACAGGGTGGCTGGTTCACTTATGAAAGATCTCTGACTTATCTACCTCAAACTCACACCTTACATTTAGTGATGAAGGAAAATAAGCTACAAAAACCAGAAGTTGCTGGAAAAGCTCAGCAGGCCTGGCAGCATCTGTGAAGAAAAAAATCAGTTAACATTTTGGGTCTGGTGACCCTTCTCAGGACTCTCATTTCTGAGGAAGTTAACTCTGATTTTTTCTTCACAGATGCTACCAGGCCTGCTGAGCTTTTCCAGCAGCTTCTGTTTTTGTTCATGATTTATAGCATCCACAGTTCTTTTGGTTTTTATGAAGGAAAATGAGCTGATATTCTTCAGGTTTAAAGATGCTTATGATAGAGAAATGTGTGTGAGAGATTTTGGCTGTTGTAGACCTGCTGGTTTCTCTTCTGGCCTGAATGGCTTCTCTCTGTCTTATTTACACCTTAAACTGTTCTGGTAACTGACAACAAATCATATGGTTTTTGCCAGGCAGAATGCCTTTGTCATTGATATGTAACCATTGGTTCACACCTATTTGCCTCACTTGTTAAAAAAAAAGCCTTTGATTCCAGTTCATCTGCACATCATTAGAACCCACAGGTACACAGGTCACATTCTATAACAAACTGAATTCACAAAAGATATCAATTTTTACTTTCAAAACATACAGCCACCCTTCTAATTCCTTTTGTTTCCAAAACATTTTGTTCCACAATTTAAAAAAAACATAAAAATAAAAAAAAGAAATGGTCTTTACGCATCTAAATTAGCAAAAAAAAAAGTTTTTGATACAGCACATTAATGTATCCTCAGGATATCACAAAGGACTGGAAAACTACTTAATTATTTTTGAGGTATAGTGGCTGTCATTTTCTGCGGGCAAATGCTGCTGCCAAATTATGCAGAGCTAAGATATGGAAACAACAGTACCATGATTAACTGATTAATCCATTTGTCTCATGTTGATTTAGAGATAATATTGACATGGACACTAATTCTGAACCCTCCTCCTGACCTTCCTTGAAAACAGTGCGTCAGTTTAATGACTTATCTGAAAGCAAGCAGATCAAATAATGCAATATATACTAGCGTAGTATTGAACTCCCACGTTAGATTATGCATGACTCCTTTGATTTGTTCATAAAATGCATACATCACTGCTTGTGCCAGTATTTTATTGTCTATCACCAATTGTCCAGAGAGCAGTTAAAAGTCAAATACATTGCTGTGGGTCTTGTTGTGAAGTTGAGTGTCGTACTTACAGATTGGAAGACAAGACATTAGAATTTGCTTGTAAAATGATAAGGAGGGGAAGAGTGTGTGGTCCCGTAAAAGATGATGTTTTTTTCTGGGCTTGAAGATGTGCAGAGACTTCTTGAAATTGAAACATGGTATCAAAAGGCTGCACTGCGAGCAGGCAAAGCAGCATTTTTACAGAGACATCAGGTTTTTGAATTTAGCCAATTAATTTAAACAAAGCCTTAGATATCAAAGCCCAATAAAATTTAAATCTGATGGTCTTGACAACCTCGGAGTAATTAATGGGTCATCAAGGGTCTAAAAGAAGAGGGCATTTGAAAATCAGTGTGAAAGTCAACTGCCATTTACCAAGAGAACAGCTCTCAGCTATAAAAGAGAGAATCAAAGGCTCTCAAAAATGCTCTAAGCTCTCAGAGTAAATACCATCTAAATAAAAGTACTATGGCACCCTTAGCTAATATTCCTGGCACGGGTTCGACGGAGGAAAGTGTTCCTGACTGAAGGACAGCAGAGAAGGCAAGGAACATTCTAGAAGATTTACCCTGACTGTAATTTCGAGAGATTAAGGTGTTTTTTTAAATTAATTTCTTTATATAGGTGGGAGTCATATCTACTGGAACAGCATACTATTAGAATTTTGTATTATTCAGGAATAATTAGTAGTTAAGAGGGAATTGTCTGGTTTCATATTAGTTCTGTTAATGTGTTAACTGTTAGAGTTAGATCAATAAATGGTTACTTGTTGATTGTAGAGTGACAGTCAGGAGTTCATTTTATCTTATTTAACCTCCCCCTGTAACAATCTTGGATCAAATATCGGCCAGATCAGGTAAAAACAACAGATTTCCTCCCTTAAAGAACACTAGTAAACCAGATGGAAACAAAAACTGCTGTAAAATCTCAGCAGGTCTGGCAGCATCTATGGCGAGAAATAATTTCTGCCAGACCTGCTGCGATTTTCCAGCAATTTCTGTTTTTGTTTCAGATCTCTAGCTTCGCAGTTCTTTTGTTTTCTTTTGTCTAAAAAAACAGATAGACTCTTACAACAATTGACAATGGTTATATTGTTACCATTAGGCTAGCATTTCATTTTAAATTCTACACTTTTATTGAATTCAAATTTCACCATCTACCATGGTGAAGGATTCAAGCTCAAGTGCCCAGAACAATATCCTTGGGTTCTGAATTATTAATGTGGCAACATTACCTATATACCACTACCTTTGCCATTAGACCAACCACGTACATCTTGAGCCCATTCCCTCCAGCTCAACAGTAAAATTATTCACTTCTCATTCACAATTTTGTACCAATAGCAATACAAAGAGAAAGTCTCCCATGTGAACAGAGCTTCCTTTAAACCACATTAATTTTATTTGAAGAAAAGATTGATACATCTACATACATCGTTGAGAGTTATGGGTATAAAATAAAATTTTAAGTGATGCTGGATATTTGAAATTCTTTATCTACCACAAGATAAAAAGTACTGTTCCATCTAAAAACAGCCCAGACCATCATGGAAGTCAACCTCTCATCCATTGACTCCATTTACACTTCTCGTTGCTGCAGAAAGGCTGCCAACGACATCAAAGATGCCTCTCACCCTGGTAATACTCTCCTCCAATCTCTTCCATCAGGCAGAAGATACAGAAGCTTGAAGGCATGCACCAACATGTTCAAGAACAGCTTCTTCCCTGCTATTGTTAGACTATTGAATGGACTTCTCTAATTTCAAATCAAATGTTCACCTTGCTTTGTGCACCTCCTGTACAGTCATAACCTTGTATGCCTCACTCTGTCTAAGCACCCAATGACCTGTTTATTACAATCTGCTTGAACTGCTCACAAAACAAAACTTACTTGTACTTAAGTACATGTGGCACTAATAAATCAAATCAAATCAAATCAAAGAAGCAAATGTATAGTTAGAAATCAGAGAGATTGTCAATAGACAATCTACAATTCGGAACCAGGTTGATTTATTTTTAGAGCCAGTTTTAGTCATCTTTCTTTGAAGGCTATTCAGGCATTGTATAAGATACAGAAGATGCTTGTGAAAATTATGTGTGAAATGTGAGGCTTCAGGTATGAAAGGATGCGAAAGAAACTGTGATTCTATTTTCCTTTCAGGACAAAAATTACTAAGATGAGTTACGATTTTAGTATTAGCAACTATGAAATATTGTGATACAATATTAAAGAAAGACTAATAATCAGTAATATACAACATGAATGTAAAATTATCTCTGGAGTAATAAATAAAAGAGGCAGGCAATTTATTACCAACAGACCTAGAACACAATTATAGGGAGCTACATTTTCTCATTGTCTGAACAACATGGGCAATGACGAGTTAATTGGGAAAATATGGCAAGATTAGAAAAATGAGATTTGCGACAGAGAGAAAAAAGATCCAATTTTACACTTTAAGTTTGGATAGTGAGATGGGAATCTCAGTAATGAGTGGCAAGATGCCTACTTGCTTGCACTTACACACACAATGCAAGGTGTGTGATTTATATATATTCTTATATCATTTATTTTAGAGCTTAGATTCTGAGTGAATGGCGTGTGGGTTTTGGTGTGCATGCATGAGGAGCTTTAAATAATTAACTTGTCAGTCTTTCCGGAGCCTTTTTCTTTAAACAGTCTGAAGGAAGTAGACCTCTTGGAGTGATAATGGGAATTTATTTGCAATGTGAAAGTTTTATGATTGCACAGAGTAAACATCGAAAAACATGAGTTACTTCCAGTTTAGAAGAATGAGGAGTTGAATTTTTTCATGTTATGGAAAATTTGTAGTTTGGAAGGTTTTCTTTAAAGTTTGCAGAACATTTGTTTGGAGTTAGATGTAAAAGCACAGTTTCTCTTGAAGAAAGGTAATAGTTCAGACAACTTAATTCCAAGTAGGTTGCCTCAGTGTAAGGATTATAGTTTAAAAGTTCCAGACCAGAAGTGTTTGGTTAGACACCTCAGTGGATTGTTTGAAACTGAGGAAATCAAAGTTCAGTTGTGTGAATACTCAAAGGAAGAAATTAGCAAACTCTCAAGACTGAGAATTGAAGGAACCAGTTAAATCAAGAATCTCTCAGAAAAGGGTATTCACCCTGGTGTTTGAGAACTGTAATGGGATTTTTTTTTATAATAGATGGGATTGTGTTTTTACTGTGTATTTTGAAATATTATAGATTGTGTTGTACAGAAATAGCGTAGTTAATTTTTTTTTAATTCACTCATAGAATCTGAGCATGACTGGCTGGCCATCATTTATTGCCATCTCTAAAATTCTATTTTATCTTCATTTTGAATCTAAATGTTCAATAAACTTCTGTTTGTTGCTAAAACAAAATCTGCAGCATTTTGTCCTTTTTATCAATGAAAATACTGCTGAAATAACTCTCAGAGGCCAATAACAATCACCGAGTCACCCTCTATCTACACATGAACAGTCTTTGACTTCAGTCCTGTCTCATTCAGAGTCAAGTACCAGTGTCAGTGTCTCTGACACTCACCCATTTTTATATGTTAGCCAGGGCTCCCTGATTGGACCAGATTAACAGATTCATCAGGGAACTCATATTCTATGAGGACCAGCTGCCTGATATCATTACAATCACTATATCCACCTTGTTAAATAAAATCAAAATAAATATGGTCTATCAAGCCAGATATCAGTTTCAGAGATAGTAGGAACTGCCGATGTTGGAGAATCTGAGATAACAAGGTGTAGAGCTGGATAAACACAGCAGGCCAGCAGCATCAGAGGAGCAGGAAAG
>NC_063348.1:53474350-53506222 GCF_021869965.1 Rhincodon typus
GACCCGAAACGTCAGCTTTCCTGCTCCTCTGATGCTGCTTGGCCTGCTGTTTTCATCCAGCTCTACACCTTGTTATCTCAGATATCATTTTCAGGTCTGATTTGTCCAGTAATAACATCAACTGGGATCATAACAATGTCAGAGTCTAATTTTGCCGTATTTATGTGCAGTTTCCTGTTCTCCCACAGTTGGAGAGAAACTAAACATCAAATCCTGACCTGAAAGCCAGAGTGGGCCTCTAATGCCTCCAGCTCACTGCTTGATGCATCAGGCTTCCAACTTGTCCAGCAGTCACAAATGTCCCAAGGCCAGCTCCATAGGCAATGACTGCCCGTATCCCTAATCCACACAGTTTGACATCAGACACACACCAATCTAATCACATCCTCATGGCATGTTTCCACACACTTAGAAGAGCCTCCTCTTCAATACTGCATATTGGAATGCACAGAACAAAATCAAAAAAATAGAAAACAAGTATGATCTGAGACGATACTATGGTGTTAAGAAGTGTGTTTTTCCTTTTATTTTTGAAGACAGGTTTTGAGCCAGAGGTACTGAGTTGGCTCTTTGAAGCCAATAAAGTAAACAGCTTGTGAGGCCTTGAGTTTTTCTTTCAAGCTGGAACAATAGAAGCAACATGAATAGGTGAATTCAGGCTCTCACAGGAGCAGGGTTTTGGCTTAGCTTTCAATAATTGTTGGGGTTTTGAAGTTGGGCATGGAAGCTGTTTCATTTCTCCCTGTTACAACAAAAAGCTGGAGTTTCTCTGTCTCTGCCAGGAATTTTTCTTGGTGTTCTTTTCTCCTGGACTGGGAACAAATTGCATATGAGATAACACAGTGTAGAGCTGGATGAACACAGCAGGCCAGATAGTATCAGAGGAGCAGGAAAGCTGATGTTTCAGGTCTGGATCCTTCTTCAGAAATGGGGAAGGGGGCAGGGAGCTCTGAAATAAATAGAAAGAGGAGAGGTGGGGCTGGGAAATGTAGGTGGGATGATGATAGGCGAGTGCAGGTAGGCAGTGGTGGGGATCGGTCAGTGAGGTGGGAGGAGTGGATAAGTGGGAGAGAAGACGGACAGGTCAAGGAGGCGGTGATGAGAGGGAGGGTTAGTCATAGGATGAGGCCGTGGTGGAGAGATTTTGAAACTGGTAAAGTCTACATTGAGACCATTGTGTTGTGGGCTGCCAAGGTGGAATAGGGTGCAGATCCTCCAGTTTCCGGGTGGCATCGTTGTGACACAGGAGGAAGCCCAGGTGGACATGTCGTCCAGGGAGTGGGAGGGGGAGTTGAAGTATTTCGCGACTGAAAGGTGTTGTCATTTGTCGCGAACAGAGCGCAGGTGCTCTTACAAAGCTGTCTCTGAGCCTCCGAGGAGGCCACATCGGGAACAGCGGATGCAATAGACCACATAGACGGATGTGCAGGTGAACATCTGTCTGACGTGGAAGGTTTTTTTGGGTCCTTGGATGGAGGTGAGGGGAGAAGTGTAGGGGCAGGTGTAACACTTCCTGCGGTTGCAGGGAAAAGTGCCGGGAGTGGTGGGGCTAGCGAGGAGTGTGGAGCGGATGAGGGAGTCACAGAGAGTGCGGTCCCTATGAAAAGCAGATAGGGTTGAGGAGGGAAATATATCCTTCGTTGTGGGGTCAGATTGTGTGTGGAGGAGAATGATGCATTGATTCCAGAGGTTAGTGGGGTGATACGTGAGGACAAGGGGAATTCTGTCTTTGTTTTTATTGCGGGAGAAGATGGGAGGGTAGAGGCGCGGGAGACGCAAGAGATGTGGTCGAGAGTGTTTTCGACCACTGAAGGGGGGAAGTTATGGTCCTTGAAATATGAGGACATCTGGGATGTTTGGGAGTGGAACGCCTCATCTTGGAAGCAGATGCAGCGGAGGTGGAGGTATTGGGAGTAGGGGATTGCATTCTTGCAGGAAGGTGGATGAGAAGAGGAGTAGTCTGTATGAGAGAATCTATTTTACTGAATTTGCCTCTGCCACAGCTGCTTTTATGGGGTGTTACTATATTGGAACTGTTGCTGTTTAGTGGTTAAATAATCTACTATTCTGTTTTCCAATAGAGTTTTCCAATAGAGTTAAAGCCTTACAAATTCTTCTTTCTTTTGTTTATATTTTAATTAGGTGTAAGAATAGAGTGTGTTTTGCTTAAAGCTGAGTAGTGTGACCTATCAAATTATATCTGGAACACAGCATCTTATACTTGCCTTTAAATATGATAAAAGTTAGTGTCTAGGCTATCTCCTTGCTACAGTTGAGGGGATTTGGTCTAGTCCATAATAGATCTAGCAAAACAGATTTCCACCTGGCATTTGACATGTCCGGTCACAGCTGGGATCATAACAGCAGGCTTGACATGCTGAGTCACCTACTCCAGCTGCTTTATTCACAGGTTTAAGCCTCGTAAAGATTGAACGACCTAGAGCTTAAAAGAACTATAGCAGAATGAATGCAGAATTAGTCCAGGTGCAGAAAGCAGAGATGAATAATAAACCATTTCTTTTCAGACATAAGGAAAGTATTAAGTTGTATCTCTGGGAATTTTAATTTGGAGCACTTGTAACTTCCATCTACAGGCAATAATGTCAAAGTTTCACTGATGCAAAACTTGGTAAGATACTTAACAATGAAGAGAGTCATAACAGATTTTAGGATGACTGGAAGATGTAGAGGCATGGTAAATTCAATTTATCAAAGAGAAGTGTAAAGTAATTCAATTTAGTACAACGAATGGAACCTTGGAACATGGGAATAAGTGAAGGCCACTCAGCCTTTCGAGTGCATTCTGCCATTCAGTGATATCATGGCTGATTTGTGCCCTAACTCCATATTACTGCCTTTGACCCATATCCCTTAGTACCTTTGCTTAATAAAAGTTGATCTATCTCAGATTTAAAATTAACAACTGACACATCATTCACTGCCATTTGAGAAAGAAAATTCTAAACCTCTACCATCTTAACATATCTTCTGAACAATATGCCCCGGTTCTAAAATCCCCAACCAGTGAAAACAGTTCATCTTTATTTACCCTATCTTTTCCTGTCAATACCTTGAAAACTTCGATCAGATTGAACCTTAACCCTCTAAATTCTAGGAAACACAGGCCTAACTTGTACAGTGTTCCCTCAAGGCTTAACCCCATAAGTCCACGTATCATTCTTGTAAATCTATGATGTACACTCCCTAAGGCTAACATATCTTTACCAAGATGTGGTGCCCAGATCTGCTCACAGTCCTGTAAGTGGGATCTAACCAGGGCATTGTAAACTTCTGTATCCTTACAGTATAGTCCTCTAGATACAAAGGCCAGCAATCCATCAGCTTTCTTGATTGTTCTCTATACCCAATCATGGCAATTTAATGATCTATACACATGAACTCCCAAGTTTGGACAGCCATTGTATTTAACTTTATATCATCTCGATATGATGCCCTGATCTATACTTTTACAGTCCAAAATTGATAATCTCATACTTGCTTATGTTGAACTCCATCTGCCACAGTTTTGCCCATTTGTAATTTGCTCATTGAGGAGAGGTAAAATGGAATTCTGAATGAGCTGTTGAAACACAGGGACTTGTATTTCTATAGTACATATACACATCCTCGAAAGTAGCAAAGATTGCTGGAATGGCCATTGAAAAGTATGCAGGACATAATGTGGGCCTGGTTTTAATTCCATCTCAGTGAATAAGTTTTGAATCAGTTTAGATCCTCCACTACAGAATTCAAAAGCAACAAAATGATGTTAGAATTCTATAAAACACTTCAGAAGGAACAGAGATGTAGTTCCAAATCAGGATGGAGTGTGGTTAGGAGGGGAATGTGCAGGTGATTGTATTCCCATGCATCCACTGCCCTTGTCCTTCTATGTGGCGATGGTGGAGGAGACTCGGTGAGCTTCTGCAGTGCATTTTGTAGACTGTACTCAATGTAGCCATTGTGCTTCAGGGGTAGAGGGATTGAATATTGAATGTTGTGTCAATTAGTAAGTTTCTTTGTCCCAGCCGGTGGTAAACTTCTTCTGTACTTTTGGATTGTACTCATTCAGGTTGGTGGAGAATCTTCCATAACTCACCTGACATATGTCTTCTAAACGGTGAAGGGGCTTTGAGGCGTCAAGAGGTGAGGTACCCACTAATTGAAAAATCATGGCCTTTGATCTGCTCTTATAGCCACAGTATTTATATGGCAGGTCCAGTACAGATTCTGGTCAATGATAGCCCTTAGGATGTTGATATCTCTGTGATGGGAACGCCACTGAGTGACATGGTTAAGTTCTCTCTACTTGTGGGTATAACATTGCTTGACATTTCAACAGGATGCATGTTACTTGCCACTTAATAGCCCAAGTCTGGATTTGTACCAGTCTTTCTGCATTTGGACACAGATTTCTTCAGTATCTGAAGATTTGAGAAACGTGCTCAACATTGTACAATCATCAGTGAATATTCCCACTTCTGACCTTATGATGAAGGCAAGGTCATTGAGAAAGCAGCTGAAGATGGATGAAACGAGGACACTGCCCTGAGAAGCTTCTGCAACAATGTCTTAGAGCTGACATAATTGACATCCAGCAACCACAATTGTCTTTCTTTGTACTAAGTATGACCACAACCAATGGAGAGTTTTCCCTCAATTCCATTGATGCCACTCTTGATATCAATGGCTAACCCTCTCACTTCACCTCTACACTTCACTTCTTTCGTACACATTGGACCAAGTCTGTATTAATGTCAGGAACTGTGAGTCTCTGGAAGACCCCAAACTGAGAGTCAATTAGTTGGTTATTACTTAGCAAGTGCCACTTGATAGCACTGCCAAAGACCCAGTCTATCACTTTGCTGACGATTGAGAGTAAACTGAAGAGGTAGTAATTGGCAGGATTGGATTTTCCTTGCTTCACAGGATCTGTCCAGGCAATTTTCTACATTGCTGGGTTAATACCAGAATTGTAGCTGAACAGGAATAAATTTGCTAGGTGTACGATCAATTCTGGAGCACATTTGTTTAGTACTAAGGTTACTATTGCTGCACTATTGCAATGCCATTAGAACCAGTAATAATGTTGTGATAGTTCTCATTAAACAGTGAAATTGAAGTGAAGATTTGATAGAAATGCGCAATATCAATGTTAAGGAAAACTGTTTTCAGTGATTCTTATTTATAATTAATGGTTAAAATGGTAAGTATTTAGAATTAAAAGGATCTAATGAGGGTAGTCAGGATATCGTAAGATATGTTGCGCATAAAGAAAATTGATTTTTTTAAAAGGTGACTTGTTGGATAGGTAAAGGGAACAGGTCAGATGGAGAGCACATAGATTTTTAAAAACCTATAATGCCATTTAACTTTTCAATTGCTTATTTTGACCCCTCCACTGCCTTTATACTATCAGCCTGCTTGGCCATCATTCTGTCTTGAATGAGATCTAATTTTCTATTTGTAAATAATATGAAGAATAAGCCTACCATCATCCACCCATTCATGAGGTGCTTTGCTGCCCTTCCCTGGCTATTATTTCAAATGGTTGTCACACCTTACTGCCATAAAGTGCTGGAAATCAGGCCCCACTGTTTCTGGAGTCACCATCAAATCTGAAGACTTGAAAAAGTGTACATCATTCCAAGTTTACCTTAGTTTCTGATCTAGGTGGATGCAAAGCCAAGTTTGTGTACTGAACAAGAATTGCTGTTTATTACACAGGAAATGGGAGCTGGAAGAGGTGGAGTTGGCTCTCTGAGTCTGCTCCACCATTCAATATAATCATGGCTGATCATCCAACGATACCTAATCCCTTCTTGAAAATATTCAATGTTTTGGCCTCAACTGCTCTCTGTGGCAGAGAATTTATAAAGTCATAGAGTCATACTGCATGAAAACAGACCCTTTGGTCTAACTCTTCCACGCCAAGCAAGTTTCCCAAATTAAACTTGTTGTATTTTTGAGACAACACAGTGTGGAGCTGGAGGAGCACAGCAGGCCAGGCAGCATCGGAGGAGCAGGAAAGTTGACGTTTTGGGTCGAGACCCTTCTTTAGAAATGGGGAGGGGGAAGAGAGCTCCAAAATGAATAGAGAGAGGACGGGTGGGACTATGGAAGGTAGGTGGGATGGTGATAGGCGAGTGCAAGTTGGGAGTGGTGGGGATTGGTCAGTGGGCTGGGTTGGGCGGATAGGTGAGAGAGAAGATGGACAGGTTGTGTCAGGTCAAGGAGGTGGGATGAGAGGGAGGGTTGGTCATGGGATGAGAATGGGGGTGGGGAGCTTTTAAAACTGGCAAATTCTATGTTTAGGCCATCAGGCTGTAGGCTCCTGAGGCAGAATGTGAGGGACTGCTCCTCCAGTTTGCAGGTGGTATCATTGTGACACTGGAGGAGGCCCAGGATGGACATTTTACCCAGGGAGTGGGAGGGGGAAGTGAAAATGGTTGGCAACTGGAAGGTGTTGTCATTTATTGTGTACAGAGCACAGATGCTCTTCAACACCTCAACACCTGATCTTCACTATGGACATCCAATCCCTGTGCACTTGTATCCCCCACACAGATGGCCTAAAAGCTCTCCGATTCTTCCTCTCACGCAGGTCCAACCAGTGCCCCCCCACCAACACCCTCATCCGCTTAACAGAACTTTTCCTTACCCTGAACAACTTCTCCTTTAACTCCTCCCACTTCCTACAGGCTAAGGGGGTGGCCATGGGCACCTGCATGAGCCCAAGCTATGCCTGACTCTTCATAGGATTCGTGGAACAGTCCCTTTTCTGCTGTTACGCTGGCATTATGTCCCCCCACCTCCTCCTCCGCTACATCGATGACAGTATCGGCACTGCTTCGTGCTCCCACGAGGAGCTTGAACAGTTCATTAACTTTACTGTTGGTCCACACAGGATCTAAGGGCACAGCTGGGGACTCCGTCCAGGCCCGTTGCTTTCCCTGGGTTGAATCCCAGGAAGACTGACCTAACATCTGCAGCAGTGATGGAGGGAACAGGTGCATCCGGGGCTGTCGGGACAGGTGAGACCGTGTCAATGGCATTCTGCTTGAGCCGAGCATAGAAAGCATTGAGCGCATCATGGAGAGTTGTGTCTTTGTCCACAATCTTGCTCTGCTTTATTTCGTATCCTGTAATGTCAGTTAGGCCTTGCCAGAGATGGTAGGTGTCTGTATGAATGGTTTGGCCCTCTAACATGATCCAGTACTGCCTCTTGGCATCTCTGAGGGCTTTGTGGAGGTCCTATCCGGATTTCCTGTATAGGTTTGGGTCATCTAACTTGAATGCTGCACGTCTGGTCTTCAGTAGGGAGTGGATTTCCCAGTTCATCCAAGGTTTACAGTTGGGCAACATCCAGATTGACTTCTTTGGTACGCAGCCTTCCATGCATTTACTCATGAAGTCCATGATGGTGGTGGTGTACTCATCTAGGTTTACCGCTGAGTACTTGAACACAGTCCAGTCCACTGGTTCTAAACAGTCCTGGACACACTCTTCCACTGTCTCGGACCAGCATTGTATTTCTTTCTGTGAAGAATCCTCCCATTTCAGCTTCTGCTTTTAAGTTGGGAGGAGGAACACAGCGTTATGATCTGATTTTCCGAAGTGTGGAACAGTAGGCGTCTTTGATGGTTGTGTGGCACTGGCCCAGGCTCTTCGATCCTCTCGTGGGTCAGGAGATGAGTTGGTGGTACTTTGGCAGCGCCTTTTTGAGGTTGGCCTGGTAAGAGTCATTGTGGGCTTGTCGAATTTCCTTAGCCTTCTGAGGAAATAGAGGCGTCGGTGTGTTTTCTTGATTGTAGCATCGACATTGATGGACCAAGATAGACTGTTGGTGATATTTATTCCTAGAAACTTGAAGCTCATGACCACCTCCACCTCAACACCATTGACACAGACAGGGGCGTGTCCTGCACTCTGCTTCCTGAAGTCAATTTTGCTGACATTGAGGGAGACATTGTTGTCTTTACATCGCACCACTAAGCTGTCTATCTCTATCTCTTTACTATACGTTATAAATGGTGCTGAACATCATGCAATCATTGACACACACCCGCAGTTTTGACCTTATGATGGAGGGAAGGTCATTGATGAAACATCTGAAGATGGTTGGGCCTAGGACACTACCCTGAGGAACTCCTGCAGAGATGACCTGGAGCTGAAATGACTGACCTCCAACAACAATAAGCATCTTCTTCTGTTCCAGGTACAACTCCAGCCAGCAGAGAGTTTGCCTTCTGATTCCCATTGATTCCAGTTTTACACAAGCTCCTTGATGCCGCACTCTGTCAAGTGTGGCCTTGATGTCAAGGGCTGGCACTGTCACCTCTCCTTGAGAATCAGTTCTTTTGTCCATGTTTGAACTGAAAGTGGTAATGAAGTCAGGAGCTGACAGAACTCAAACTAAGAATTAGTAAGCAGGTACTGCTTGATAGCACTGTTGCTAACACCTTCCCTCACTTTACTGATGGTTGAGAGTACACTGATGAGGCAACATTTGGCTGGGCTAGATTCGTTCTGCTTTTTTATGGACAGGACATACCTCAGGGTAGGTACAGTACGGTTGTAACTATACCGGAAAAGCTCGGCTATGGGAGTGGCAAGTTTCTGGAGAGTTTCCCGGGGAGTTTCTGGAGCACAAGTCTTAAGTACTATTGCTGGAATGGATACAATGGAGGTTATTCTCAATGTGAAGGCAGGACTTCATCTCCACAAGGACTGTGCAATTGTCACTCTTACCGATACCATCGTGGCCAGATATATCTGCAGCCGACAGATTGGTAAGGATGAAGTTGAGTATATTTTTCTCTCTTGTTGATTCCCTCACCACCTGCTGCAGACCTGTCATTCTTTTTATCTTTTACAAGTGGGAATAACTTTCTCCAATCTAACAGCTAAGACTATTAGGATGCAATCAGCTCGATCAGTAGTACTGCTGCTGAGCCACTCTTGGTGGTGGACATTGAAATCTCCCACCCAGAGTACATTTTGTGCCCTTGTCACTGTCAGTATTTCCTCCAAGTGTTGTTCAACATAGATGAGTAGCGATCCATCAGCTGAGGGAGGACTGTATGTGCTAATCAGTACGAGGTTTCCTTGCCCAGATGTAACCTGAAGCCATAAGACATCATGAGGTCCAGGGTCAATGTTGAGGACTGCTAGGGCAACTGCCTCCTGACTATATACCACTGTGTTACCACCTCTGCTGGGTCTGGCCTGCCAGTGGGACAGGACATATCCAGGGAGGGTGAGGGTGATGTCTGGGACATTGTAATATATGATTCCATAAGTATGCCTATG
The DNA here is from genome assembly GCF_021869965.1 of Rhincodon typus. Taxonomy (NCBI): domain Eukaryota; kingdom Metazoa; phylum Chordata; class Chondrichthyes; order Orectolobiformes; family Rhincodontidae; genus Rhincodon; species Rhincodon typus. Next base: position 53,483,663 of record NC_063348.1, read on the forward strand.
TCAGGCTATTGCTTGACTAGTCTGTGAGACAGCTCTCCCAATTTTGGTACTAACACCCAGATATTAGTGAGGAGGACTTTGCAGGGTGGGCAGGGCTGTTTCGGCTGTTGTCTTTTTCTGGTGCCTAGGTCAATGCCAGGTGTTCTCTCTAGTTTCATTTCTTTGTTGTGACTTTGTAGTGATTGGTACAACTGAGTGGCTTACTAGGCCATTTCAGAAGGCTGTTGAGAGTCAGACACATTGCTGTTGGTCTGGAGCCACATGTAGGCCAGACCAGGTGAAGATGGAAGATTTCCTTCCCTGAAGGACATTGGTGAGCTAATATTGTGGACATTTATGTTCAATAACATGCGCTGTTATATATTATTGTGCGTGGAAGGTGAAATTTCTGAGCATAAGTTAGAAAAATCATTTTTGCATGCAAACTTAACAGGAACTGTTGGATGGAATCCCGAGAATGAAGGAAACCATCAATAAAAGTGGAATAATTTATTACATTGATGGGTGTGGAATTTTTATGTACATTACAACAGTAAAGATAATCATCACGGTGTGGAAAACAAGGCACAATTATTCTCAGGACGATGTCATCTCATTGAGTGCAGAAAGGCGTGTTTACAATTTTATGGCCAGTTATTACAGTATACAGGCTATGTAACAGGAATTGAAAATATACTGTCCGTGCAATCAATTGGTGGTTTTATCTGCTCTGCACTGCTGATTTTTTGGCAGCACCCTTAGAGGGTGCTATGGTTTATGGTTTATGGCAGCATGTGGACTTGCAAAGTCAGCCGGTATATCTTCTGTAACAAATGCTGGGGGTCAAACTTGAAATAACATTCTTGCATTTTGTCCTTTGTATCTTCAAACACACCATAAATATACATAGCAATTGCAGAGTTATGGGGTGAAAACGTACATATTTTTGACATTCTTTAGGTCAACAAGATCTATCGTCCTTCTTCCAATTTCTGGGCTGGATTTCTGAAGCAGGATCAGGATTGGAGGTGGGTGGGTGGGTGGGCTGGCGATCACACCATTTCATACCAGCAGCTGCTACACCAAACCATTGGCACCATCCCAGAACCTAGCCATTTCTGGAGAGGTCAGGTCAGGATCAATTTGTGGCCTACCCTTCTGTAGCAGGTTTTCAACTGAGGGCAAATATTTTGTGTTTTATTCTCACGGATTCGCAGAATTGTCATGGTGCAGAAGAGGCCACTCAACCCATCATGGCTGCATCGGTTCTATTAACTTGTGACAATCTCATGCCTTTTCCCTGTGACCCTGCATACCACCTTTATCCAAATAATTCCCTTCTCCAGTACCTCAATTGACCCTGCTTCCACCACATTTTCAGGCAGTCCATTCCAAACCATAACTACTCGCTGTGTAAAACCCTTTTCTCTTGCTTCATTTGCACATTATTTTAAATCTACATCCTGTCATTCCTTTTTCTTTTACAAGTGGGAATAATTTCTCCCTTTCTACTCTATCCAATTCACTCATGTCTTTCCAAACTTCTATCAAATCTCTTCTTCACCGTCTCCTCTCTAGGAAGAACAGTCCTAAGCTCTTCAGTTTATCCTCATCATTGACATCACTAATTCTTGGAAAGGCTTTTGCAAATTGCTTCTGCACACTCTCTCCAACGCGTTCATTTCCTTCTTATCATGTGGCGGCCACAATTATTTCCCTGTTCTGGATTTCCGGTCAGCAATATGGGAAAGACAACCTCAGTCTCATAAAAAATAGGTACAGGAATAGGCCATTCAGCCCTTCCTGCCTGCTCGTCCATTCAATATGTTCATGGCTGATTATCCAAATCAGTGCCCTCTCCCTGCTTTGACACCACACCTTCGACCCCTTTAGCTCGAAGAGGTGGCTGTGACAGCTCATGTGTAGAATGTTTGGGGTGGGATGTGGGGGACGTTAGGGGAGGAGGGGGCGCAGGAATGGGTGGGTTAGTGTCGAGGGGCACTTCCTACCCAACTGCATCCAGTCGTGGTTGTGAGTGCCCCAGCTGAAGCCCCTGGTCACCCTGTGGGGGCTGTGGTCCCTCGATAAATCAGAGCTCACGGATGGGACAGTTTTAAGTTGGAAAAGGAAATGACCAGTTCCTTGGCACCATTTCCATGCTTGATCCCGTCGCAATCCCTAGGTCAAAGGGATGAGAAACCTAAACAGAAATCCACAGCCGATCTGTGAAATATGGATGATGGGATATATCTACACCTTCAGCACAAGCAGCAAATGGGAAATTGACCATCAAAATGTAATCTTTTCCAGTCGTTTCTTGAACTGAACTCCCTTACTTTCTCAGAAACAGACGGCAGCAGATGCTCAGATATATGAAGCGGCATCGAAAAGCAAAGAAAATGCTGTCTTTTAAGTTAAATGAATATCAGAAGATTTCACGATCAGTTACCTTTCCACATCTGTTCCAGCACCATCTTCTTCTGCTGTGAATCCTTGAATCCTTGTATCTGTTGTTAAGCGACCAGGAGCAAAGTTTCCGCCAATGACGGTTTATAGCATAACACACAGCTCTGTTTTACTCAAAGATTAAAAAAGTCAAATTTAGTGTCACTGGATGAAAATTTCCAAAGTTCAATTATCTTTGTGCACTGAGGAGGTGTAAAATTGGGCACTTTAGGGGCTGATGTTAATCAGGACTGAAAAGTAGTTGTCAGTTGTCAGCATTCGAAATGCACATCCCTTTAAGTGTCAGCCCAAGCAGCTCCAGAGTTGTTTGAGAGCAAATGATGTGCATTCAACTCTCCACTTCAGAGCCAGTCAGCTTTAGAGAGAACCGGGAACAGACATGACTGGAGTTACTCAGCAGGCCCATGGAGAGACATAAGAGTTAGCATATTGAGTTTGGTGACTCAACTTAGCTTTAGAGGAAAATGATGCATTAACTTAGAATGATTTTCTAAATTAGCAGTGAGTTCTTTTGCTAAAATAAAACAGGCAGTCGAGGTATCGAGACCCGAGATACAGAGTGCTATGTGCAGCAGACCCATATAATCGTTTTTTCGTGGATTTCCAGGCTATCTGTTTTGGCTTGTTTGTAATGCTGACAGTGAGAGTTCAGTTCCTGTCCTAGCTGAGGTTACCATGATGGAACAAAAACAAAGTTGCTGGAAAAGCTCAGCAGGTCTGGCAGCATCTGTGGGTTAAAAACCAGAAGAGGAAGGATCACTGGACCTGAAACGTTAACTCTGGTCTGTTCTCTACAGATGCTATCAGACCTGCTGAACTTTTCCAGCAACTTCTGTTTTTGTTCCTGATTTACAGCATCCACAATTCTTTCGGTTTTTATTACCATGAAGGACTCTCCTCTACCTCTCCCCTTATCTGAAGCGTGATGACCCTCAGATTAAACTCACCACCAGTCGTCTCTCTCTAATGAGAAAGTAGCCTTATGCTGACCCTACCCTCTTTACCTGGAACCTGTGGGGGATGCACACACTGGTTGTGGGAGGTTGCACCCCTTTTTCTATGTAAAAGAAAATTATTGCCTTTATGGCTGCATTTCAAACTCATATTGCTAATCTCTGGTGACCCAGTGTGGAGTGCATTTGGCAAGTCACAGAACATTCGTCATGGAAACCAAACAAACTGAAGATATTGTAAATTAAAACAAAACAGAGACATTCGGCCCAAAATGTTAATTCTGAATTATCTCCACAGATGCTGCCAGGCGTGCTGAACTTTTCCAGAAATTTCTGTTTTTGTAATATTCCTCATGGGCCTGCTCCTGGGCCTGCCTGAAGTAACCATCAACAGGTTCAGGCAGCAGACCATGGAGGGATCATCAATCTCCTGACTGCCCCTCTTTTTCTGCCAAATCTGCACTGGGTGTACTTGGGGAGGAAGCACTCAGTATCTAGCAGTACCCTCAAACCTTTCCAAGATAGGTAGGTCCTGGGAGCGCTATGGTGCATCATTTCCCCCTCCAACACATTTTTGGCTTAGTCCCTTTTGATTTTCCCTCCGTTTGATTTTTTTTTTAAACGTTTGGTTATTATCACACCTAGGGTGTAGTCTTTTTTGGCAATTTTTTGGCAAATAACCAATCATTTTTAACAGTCAGTTAGTCAACCAGTCAACTACATATAAACTATCATGGTATGTAAGAAAGCACAGAACCCCAGACCGAATAATTGTGTCTGAGATCTCATATTAGAATGAATGTGTCACTTCACTGCTCTCATCCTTTTCTCCGGCTTCAGCGCCACCATTCTTCATCTTGTCAAGAGCAGTTTCTCAGTGCTACAGAAATTATCTACAGGACGGACAGAAAACTTGTCAATTTCAACCGATTGAAATCCAAGAAGAAAACAGTACCCGCCTTGTTTGTGGAACTTCAGTATATGATGACTTCAGAATATCATCTCTGCTCTCTCAGAGGAGAATCCCCAAGCCCTGCGTTATGTCCTCATGGAAACATACTGAAGAATTAATCTCAGCCTCAACCTCTATCTCAACCTGGACTGTGTTTAAACGCCATTTCAAGATCCTTGAGAAGTACCATCAACACTATTTGTGATGGGTTCTCCATATTAGAGGACACCCCTACTAACATCAGTGACCTTGAAGCAGCTAACAACACCAGCGTCAAGGCCATCATCATCTGAAACCAACTCTGTTGGGCTGGACGCATGCACAGGATGTTTGAGATCCGACTGCCAAAGCAAAACATCTTTGCCCAGCGCAAGGAAGGCAGTCAAATGAGAGAAGGACAAAGGAAGCATTTCAAAGATGCCCTGAAGGCTTTCCTCAAGAAATACAACGTATATGTCAAGGTGTGGGAGACCCTTGTTCAGAAAAGCTCTTAATTTATTTAACTGAATTTAAACCTTTGGGAAAAAAGCAAAATCAAATCTTTTCATCTTGTGCTCATCAGGAGAAATGCAAGAATGCCAAAGTCTATTGCAACAATTTATTTTGCACGAGGAAAGAGTGCTGATTGGATGGTCAGTCAACTCTGGTTGGCTGAGAAATTACCACGGAGAACTTAGTGGGGAACAATAAGTTCCCAGAGTTCCCAGTTTATAAAGAGATTTAAACATATTTTATTACCTTGCAGAAAATTGGGCACTGAATACGAATGCTATCCTTTATTTCTTCATGGGATACGGGTATCAGTGGGAGGCCAGCATTTGTTGCCCATCCGTAATTGAAATGAATGCTTTCTTAAGCCCTTTTCAGAGAGCAGTTAAAAGTTAACGACACTGCTGCAGGTTTGGAGTCACATGTAGGCCAGGCCGATTGAAGATATGAGGATACAACAATTAACACTAGCTTCATGGCACTGGTACTGAGACTAGCTTTTTATACCAGTTTAATTCATTGAATTGTTAAATTCCTCCCGTTACCATGGTAGGATTTGAATTTAGGTCTCTAGATTACTCACCCAGTGACATTACAATGACTACAGTACCATATTTGCTTGAGAAAGCCATGTTATGAGCTCAACTTCCATTCTTAAGTATAGTGTCAGTGCAAACATACATGCACTGAGTCTATCTCAATCACGGAATCACATTTAATTGTCAAAATTTTGTTTTAGGTTTTGAATTTTCTGCTGAAATTCAGGATTTGAAATGTGTCTACAGACCATTACATTCAGATTTGCTGCTTTAATGGCATTCCAATGGCCAATAAAGAATAAATTGGTATTCTCTAGTTCAATGCTCAGGAAGATACCTTGACAATTCAGAATCAAGCTGCCTGATTTAAATTTAAACAAAGCTTGGCACTTAACTGTCAGTCATCATTTTACAGGTGGATTCTCCTAGGCAATACCTCGACCAATTAGAGTTCACTTGTCGACCAATCAGCACTCTCTTCTCATATAATATAAAATATCATTTCTCCTTTACTTTGATATTTTTCTTACAAATGTGCTGAGGAGCGCAAATGAAAAGTTTTGATAAAATGTATCTTTTTTCAGCTATGAATGATGTAAAGCTATTTATATTGAGCAAGGCTGCCTGAGATAATTGTGGGAATCTTTAAAAATGACGGAGAGGTTGAGCTGGGAAAATGTGATGGAACAATACTTGGGCATAAAATTGTTTTTGCCAAAACCCAAATGTAATAAAAATGCTCTTTATCTATCACTGTGATAACTAAATCAATATTGGACCAACTTTATTCCTCTAATCCACATTCTGAAACATAAACTTCCTATCTCAATAGCAGGACATGTTTGTTTTGGACACAAAGTAAAATTAATTGTGTTTCTTTGTTGGTCTTAGATTCGTACAGCTCATTATATAAATACTCACTAAATGCCAGAGAGAAGAATTTATTTAGCCAAATATTCCAAAAAATATTGAAATCAAAGCAAAGTTGGTCCTGGATGTGTTCAAACTAAACCATTAAATCTTGTCACCTATTTTGACATTTAGTTACTGTGCAGATTGAAATTATAAGCTAAGTGCAGCAATACACTGACTACAATTGACATCAAGTTTACTTGAGGGATATGTTGTGAATGAAAGATCTCAAGTTGGGCAAGGCTTTAATTAATGCAAATTCTCTGTGAGATCAAGTCAATGAAAATCCAAGTCAAACTGCAGAAGATAATTGCAATCCATTTCTGAGTCTCTTAAAATAAGGGCTTCCTGGATTTGGATGGCAAAGATATATGAGCCAATGGATATTTTGCAGAAAACACCACGTCTGGTTCAGTTAACACAATTAAGAAGAAAGTGCACTAATGTTAATGAACTTGCTGGATAGATTAATGTTTTCTATTAACTTTCTCATTGCATTGACCAATTTTATACATTTTTAAAAAATTTAATGAAGCATTTATCTAGTTTCCAGTTCTCATTTTTCAACTTGAGATGTGTTGGCTCTTTGGCAATATTCCCTTTAATTTTAGCTGTTCTTGTACGAACTTCTGAGTTCAGTGCATGGTATATTTAAGCCAGAGCGCAAGTCCTAAGGTGATGGGATAAGCACAGTGTTTTGAGGTGCTGCACAGCTTACAAGGAACATTTCTTCTTGGAACCTTATCTTCTCCTTTCCTATTCTCAAAATCCTCTCTGGTGTCTGCCACTGGAGCAAGGTAACCAGTCAAATATAGGTATGGTTGGAGACACTGGATAGTGTAAAGGCTATGGGCCCTGACAACATTCCGGCAATAGTACTGAAGACTTGCGCACGAGAACTTGCTGCTCTCTTAACCAAACTCTTTCAGTACAGTTACAACACTGGCATCAACCCAACAATGTAGAAAATTTCCCAGCTATGTCGAGTGACAGGACAAATTCAACTCGGCCAATTACAGACCCATCAGTCTCCTCTCGATGATCAAAAAAAGTGATGGAAATTGCCATCAACAGTGCTATCAAGCAGCACCTGCTCAGCAATAACCTGCTCAGTGATACTCAGTTTGGGTTCTGCCAGGACCACTCAGCTTCTGCCTCATTACAGTATTGGTTCAAACATGGACAAAAAAGCTGAATTTCAGAGGTGAGATGAGAGCGATAGCCCTTGACATCAAGGGCACATTCACCTGAGAGTGGCATCAAGGAACAAGAGCAAAACTGGAATCAATGGGAATCGGGGGCAAAATTTCTGCTGGTTGGAGTTGTACCTGGAACAGGGGAAGCTGGTTATCATTGTTGGGGGTCAAACCTCTCAGCTCCAGGACCTCTCTACAGGAGTTCCGCAGGGTCAAGTCCTAGGTCCAAGCATCTTCAGCTACTTCATCAATGACTTTTCCTCCATCGTGAGGTTAGAAGCAGGGATGTTCATCGTTGATTGCACAATGTTCATCACCATTTGCAACCCTTCAGCTATTGAAGCAGTTCGTGTTCAAAAGCAACAAGATCTGGACAATATCCAAACTTAGGGTGACAAGTGGCAAGTAACATTTGTGCCCCTTTCCAGGCGATGACCACCTCCAAAAATAGAAAATCTAACTTCCCCCCCCTCAACATTCAATGATGTTATCATTACTGAATTACCCACCATCGGTATCCTTAAGGTTATCAGTGACCAGAAACTCAACTGGACTCACCATACAAACACAATGGCGACAAGAACAGGTCAGAGGCTAGGAATACTCAGCACCAGCAGTGTGCACTGTCTGCAAGATACACTGCAGAAATTCACCAAAGATCCTTAAGCAGCACCTTCCAGATCCACAACCACTTCCATCCAGAAGGACAAAGGCAGCAGATAGATGGGAACACTACCACCCTGCAAGTTCCCCTCCAAGCAACTCAACATCCTGACTTGTAAATGTATCACCATTTTTTTCACTGTCACTGGGTCAAAATCCTGGAATTCCCTCCCTATGGGCATTGTGGGTCTACCTACAGCAGGTGGGCTGCAATGGTTCAACTCGGCAGCTCAACACCACCTTCTGAAGGGCAACTAGGGATGAGTTATACATGCTGGCCAGCCAATGGCACCCTTGTCTCACAAATGAATAAAAAGAAATTAAAAATACACAAGAACCAAATTAAATTGCCTGATGAATACCACAGGATTTCACTGACACGACTGAAGTTACAATGCACTTAAATATATCTGGCTCCTATTACATCAGAATAGTTTTCAGCAAATATTTTTCTCCTGTTTTAACCAAACACTAATTGATTATGCAAGTCATATCACAATGTACCATGTGACAAAAATATCATTGAATTATTCACTAAGTCTTTATGACCATACAATATAGATCTGTGACTGTAAAAGGATATGTCAGCTTATTGTACTAGATCAACATCAGATTTTTCTACCGAAATCCCATTTACCATTTATCGTTTATGTTTTTCCTCTTCGATTGACCACAAAATTGCCTCACACAAAAGGAAACTGCAACTTCAACCATGACAATTCATCCCACATTCCTATAAATGTTTGGGTCCAAAAAGGCATCCAGTCTCCACTGTTATACCTCAATTTACATTCTAAATTGATTGATACTGAGCCACTGACTGTTGGATATTAGCTTTCACTCATCACTCTTCAAACTTTCTGAACATGACTTACTCAATTCTGCCATAAGTTTCATTGTGTTAAGTGAATACAATCCAATGTTTGAAGTCTCTCCTCATAATTATCCTGACATCCAACAAAATCTATGTTGTGTGTTTCTATGGTTCCATGACCTCGTTTTATAATGGCATCCGTCTGTCTGCCTTTTCTCCAACTCTCATTCCTGAAGATGGCCCATTGGCTTCCTATGGATTGGTCCATGTTTTTGATCAAAGTGTTGCAGTGGTTTGCCATATTGCAGGATGGCTGACACATAGATGGGGAGACTCTCCACTATTCTCCACCTGCCATGAGGTGTATTGGAAGGGACTGGAGGCCAACAATTGGCCTGTTTGGCCATATCATGAATGCACCTTCCTTGACCAACCAAGCCTGAGTAGGATTCAAACTAGTCGTGGAGCAGAGATGTTGCCACTGTACATAAGACTTCTCGAATCGATGAAGGGGCAATAGACAGGTATGCAGATTCTTTAGTTTGACAATCTTAACTGTCATTCCCAGTTACTCTCCAACAGATGATGCTGGTTTGAGAGGATAACAGCACCGGAGTAGCAGAGAGTACAGTTGGATTCCTAATGATTATAAGAATGGGAGGTCCTGCTGGGCTTTACTTGCCTTCTTCCTGCAACATTCTTGAGCCATAGGAGTTTCTCCACTTTTCCAGATATTCCATATTTCCTCCCCTGCTGCTACTCTATTTTCTTTTTTCCCATTTACACATCCCTTAGATGTTTCTCTATTTTCCCCACTAGTACCTCCTTTTAATCAGTCCTGCCCCTCCAAGTTACCACAAACCATTGTTCATTCCTCCCCCCAATGCTTGCCCATCTCTTCTTATGCTATGTATCTGCTTACATGCTGATGTTCTCCAGCTTCTACTCTCTCAAGGTTTATATGGTTTCTCTCTCTGCAGTGGCTGTCCCACCCACTGCGACTTTAAAGCATTTTCCTCCTTCACTTCAGATTGCCAACATCTCCCATATTCAGATTTCATACAAATTCTACCTGCAGCAGTTAAAGAAGTCAACTCACCACCACCTTCTCAAAGCCAACAAGGAATGGGCAATAAATGCACAGCAGCACATGCTAAGCAGCCCCAGAGCAATGCACAGGCAGCAAGTCCTGGACAGAGACTGGTGTGAGGGGGCGCAATCCTGCCACCTACCTTAGAGCAGCTGAGTGCTGGTATGGAGTGGAATGGGGTTCAGAGCGGAATGGTAACGGCTGTTGGACTGGGGTTTGGCACGGGGCAGTCAGACCATGTGCGGAGGCCCTGTGCTGAGCTGCTACACTGTAACGTCTATTTAAAATTTCCTACCTTACTGGAATGTTAATCCTTTAATGTTTTCCTATTTTCAATTTATTTTTTCAACTCTGCAAGTAATGCAACTACTTTTATTCCTCTGCTGTATCCAAGAATTGTACCTCAATCCTTGTACCGAAGATGTCGCCATCAGAAGGCAGACATTGTAAAAGTTTTTCACCGTACTCCGACAATGGAGTACACGTGACAATAAAAGGATATTGTATTGTATCTTATTGCTGGCCAGCCAGTGATACACAAATCCCACAAGTGAATTAAAAAAAAATCATGGAGTCAAACAGCAGGATAACAGAACTTTTGGTCCATGCCGATCATGTTCCCAAACTAAATTAGTCCCACTTGCCTGTGTTTGGCCCAAATCCCTCCAAACCTTTCCTATTCACCTACTCATCCAAAGTCTTTTAAATGCTGTAACTGTAGCTGCATCTGCCACTTTGTCTGGCAGTTCATTCCACACATGAACCACTCTATGTGTTGCCCCTCATGTCCTTTTTAATTCTTTCTCCTCTTGCCTTAAATATATGCCCCCTAGTTTTTAAGACCACAAGACATAGAAGCAGAATTAGACCATTTAGCCCATCAAGTCTGATCTACCATTCAATCATGGCTGATATGTTTCTTAATCCTATTCTTCTGCCTTCTCTCCATAACCCTTGATCTTCTTAATAAACAAGAACCTATATACCTCTGTCTTAAATGAACTCAGTGACTTGGCCTCCACAGCCCTCTGTAGCAATGAGTTCCACAGATTAGCCACCCTCTGGCTGAAGAAATTCCTTCTCATCTCAATTCTAAATGTATGTCTTTTTACCCTGAGGCTGTGCCCTCAGGTCCTAGTTTCTTCTTCTAGTGGAAATGTCTTCTCCACGACCACGCCATCCAGGCCTCTCAGTATTCTGTAAGTTTCAATAACAACTCCACTCATTCTTCTAAACTCCACCAAGTGCAAACCCAGAGTCCTAAACTGCTTCTCATTTGACAAGGCCTTCATCCCTAGGATCATTTTTGTAAACCTCCTCTGAACCCCTCAAATGCCAACACATCCTTTCTTAGATAAGGGCCCAAAACTGCTAACAATATTCAAATGTGATCTGACCAGAAGCTTATACAGCCTCAGCAGTACATCTGTATATTCTAGCCCTCCTGAAATGAATATAAACAATGATATTGTCTTCTTATTTGCCAACGGAACTTGCATGTTAACCTTAAGGGAATCCTGAACTAGGACTACCAAGTTCCCTTTGTGCTTCAGATTTACCCATCAGCCTTTACCCATTTTGAAAATGGTTTACGCCTCTATACTTCCTACCAAAGTGCATAATCTCACATTTTCCCACATTGTAGTCTATCAGCCACTTCTTTGCCCATTCTCCTAGCCTGCCCAAGTCCTTTTGCAGCCTCCTCACTCCCTCAACATTACCTGTCCCTCCATCTATCATTGTGTTATCTGCAATCCTAGTAACAATGCCCTCAGTTCCTTTGTCCAGATTGTTGATGTATAACATGAATATTCATGGTTCCAACATGGACCCCTGCAGAACTCCACTTGTCATCATCTGCCATCCTAAAAAGACACCTTTTTCCCCATTCTCTGCCTTCTGCCAGTTGGCCAATCATCTATCTATGCCTGTACCTTACCTGTGCTCTTATCTTATTGAGCAGGCTTCTGTGTGGTACCTTGTTAAAGGCCTATTGGAAACAGGGGACTTCAGAAGTTGGCAGGGTGGCTCAGTGGTTGGCTCTGCTGCCTCACAATGCTGGGGACTTAGGTTTGGTTCCATCCTTGGGCGACCGTCTGTGTGAAGTTTGTACATTCTCCCTATGTCTGTGTAGGTTTCTGCTGGATACTCTGATTTCCTCCCACAGTCCAAAGGTGTGCAGGTTAGGGTGGATTGGCTGTGCTAAATTGCCCATAGTGTCCAGGGATGTGCAGGCTAGATGGATTAGACATGGGGAATACAGGGACAGCATAGGAGTGTTGGTGTGAACTTGATGGGCTGAATGGTCAGCTTTCACACTGTAGGGATTCTATGATTCTATTTAAATGGTGAAAGATGACAAGAGTTCTGAGGTACAGAGGGTCATAGGTGTCCTCATACATGAAATGAATTGTTGCAAATTCAAAGCCCAGTCAGCTATAATAATGTCATCATAATTCATCACAATGCTGCAGTGCTTTCACGCAAAATGATTTCCTGAATAGTTTTGTTTCACTCAGAACCATAGAACCATTGAACAAGAAGGCTTGATCCATTGTGACAGCTCTTCACGAAGGCAATCCACAAGTCAACCAACCATCAGCTCTCTCCCTATTGTGCCATGGCCTTCTCCACTGTAAGGATTTATCTGTTCTCTATTAAAAGATGCAATAACCTCAGTCTCAGTCATGGACTGTGACAGTGCTTTCCATGTACTTTTTTTCATTCTTTCATGGAATCAGAGTAACACTGGCGAGGTTGGCATTTGTTGCCCACATCTAAATGCCCTTTTACTGAGTAGCTTGCCAGGCTATTTCAGATGCCAATTAAAATTGGCTGTGGACCTGGAATCAAGTTGAGATTGTCTGGGTAAGGATGGAAGATTCCATTCCCTAAAGGGCATCTGGGAACTAAATGGTTTTCAACAGCTAACAGTGACATACTCATTACTGAGGCGAGCTTTCAAAAACGTAGAACATCGAACAGTACAGCATAGTACAGGCCCTTCGGCCCACGATGTTGTGCTGACCTATTATGCTACTCTAAGATCAAACTACCCTGCATACCCTACATTTTACTATCATCCATGTGCCTATCCAAGAGTCGCTTAAATGTCCCTAATGTATTTAACTCCACTACCACCATTGGCAGTGCAGTCCACACGCCCACCACTCTCTGTGTAAAGAAAGTACCTCTGACATCTCCCCACTACCTTCCTCCAATCGCCTTAAAATTATGACCCCTCATAATAGTCATTCCCACCTGGGAAAAAAGTCTCTGGTTATCCAATCTATCTATGCCTCTCATCATCTTGTATACCTTGATCAAGTCACCTCTCATCCTTCTTCACTCCAATGAGAAAATCTCTAGCTCCCTCAACCTTTCATCATAAGACCTGCCCTCCAGTCCAGGCAGCATCCTGGTAAATCTCCTCTGCACCCTCTCTAAAGCTTCTACATCCTTCCTATAATGAATCGATCAGAACCAGGCCATTAACCCTGTATTCTGCATTCAAATTTGACCTTCCAAAATGAATCACCTCACACTTTTCCAGGTTGAATTCCATCTGCCTCTTCTTTGCCAAGCTCTGCATCCTGTCAATGCCCCTTTGCAACCTACAACAGCCCTGCATACTATCCACAACTCCAATCTTCATGTCATTGGCAAACTTACTAACCCACCTTTCCACTTCCTCATCCAAGTCATTCATAAAGATCACAAAGAGCAGAGGCCCCAGAACAGATCCCTGCGGAACACCACTGATCACCAAGCTCCAAACTGATTACTTTCCATCTACTACCACCCTCTGTCTTCTATTGGACAGCTAATTCTGTATCTAGACAGTCAAATTTTCCTGAATCCCATGCCTCCTTACTTTCTGAATGAGCCTACTATGGGGAACCTTATCAAATGCCTTGCTAAAATCCATATACACCACACCCACTGCTCTACCTTCAGCGAGGTGTTTTGTCACATCCTCAAAGAATTCAATAAGGCTTGTGAGGCATGACCTGCCCCTTACAAAGCCATACTGACTATTTCTAATCAAACTGTGCTTTTTCAAATAATCATAAATACTATCTCTCAGAATCCTCTCCAATAACTTGCTCACCACATAAAATAAGACTGACAGATCTGTAATTCCCAGGATTACCCCTATTCCCTTTTGTGAACAACGGAATAACATTTGCCACTCTCCAATCATCTAGTACTACTCCAGTGGACAGTGAGGATACAAAGATCATTGCCAAAGGTGCATCAATCTCTTCCCTCGTTTCCTGTAATAACCTTGGGTATATCCCGTCTGGCTCAGGGGACTGATCTATCCTCATGTTTTCCCAAATTTCCAGCACATTCTCCTTCCTAACATCCACCTATTCAAGTATATCATTCTGTTTCACGCTGTCCTCACAAACGTCAAGGTCCCTCTCACTAGTGAATACTGAAGCAAAGTATTCATTAAGGACCTCACCTACCTCCTCCGATTCCACACACAAGTTCCTTCCACTATCCCTGATTGACCTTACCCTCACCTGACCATCCTCTTGTTCCTCACATAAGTATAAAATGCCTTGGGGTTTTCCTTAATCATACCAAGGCTTTTTCATACCCCTTTCTAGCTCTCCCAAGTCCATTCTTCAATTCCTTCCTGGCTACCTTGTAACCCTCTATAGCCCTGTCCGATCCTTGCTTCCTCAACTTTAAGTAAGCTTCCTTCTTCCTCTTGACTAAATGTTCCACATTTCTTATCATCCAAGGCTCCTTCACCTTACCATTCCTTCCTTGCCTCATTGGGACAAACCTATCCAGCACTTGTAGCAAGTGCTCCCCAAACAACCTCCACATTTCTATCGTGCATTTCCCTGACAACATCTGTTCCCAATTTCTGCTCCGCAGTTGTTGCCTAATAGCGTTGTAATTCCCCCTCCCCCAATTAAATACTTTCCCATACCAACTGCTCCTATCCCTCTCCATGACTATAGTAAATGTCAGGGAGTTGTGATCACTATCACCGAAATGCTGTCACACCGAGAGATCTGACACCTGGCCTGGTTTGTTATCAAGCACCAAATCCAACATGGCCTCCCCTCTATTCGGCCAATCTATATATTGTGTCAGAAATCCTTCCTGGACACACCTGACAAAATCTGCTCCATCCAAACTATTTGTACTTAGGAGGTTCCAGTCAATATTAGGGAATGACAAATTTTAAAAATTAAATTTAAATTCCTCCACAACACAGAGAATGCTGGAGAAACTCAGCTGTACTGGCAGCACCTTTGGAGAGAGAAAAAAAACAAAGAGTTAACATTTTGAATCTGATATGAATCTATTTCAGAACTGAAAGATGTTGGAACATTGTTAATAGTTCAAGCCTGGTGTATCACTTCTTCTGGAGGCAATAGCCTAATGGTTTTATCACTGTACTGTTGGTCCAAAGTTCTGGGGACAGAAACAGAAATTGCTGGAAAAAGTTCACAGTTCTGTCAACATCTGCAGAGAAAAACCAGAATTAATTTTTTGTGTTCCTTCTTCAGAACTGAGCTTTCTTCTGAACTTCCGAACTAATGTTCTGGGGACCTGGGTTCGAATCCTACCATGGCAGATGATGGAATTTGAATTCAGTAAAAATCTGGGATTAAGTATCCGATGATAACTATGAAACCATAGTTAATTGCCAAGAGAGAAAAAAAACTATCTGCTTCATGAATGTTCTTTAAGGGGAAGGAAATCTGTCATTCTCATCTGATCTGACTTCCATGTGATTCTGAACCCTCAGGAATATGGTTGACTTTCAACTGCCCTCTAGGAAATTAGGGATGGGCAATACATGCTGATTGAGCCAGCAATGCCCACATCGCGTGAATAATTTTTGAAAAAGTAGGTAATTTTGACAGGCAGAGGAAGATTGAGGGTGCTGATGGTGATCGGTCCCAGTTCAGAAGACAACGGGATTGTGAATGATGATGAAAGAGAAAAGCAGATGTAAAATGGGTGTAAATTATGGTGTGAAATGACTCTCTGCAATGAACCTCTTGATCTACTTCCTCCACTGTTAAAAAATATAAAAAACCCATTTTCTAACACCTTTCAGTTCTGAAGAAGCGTCACGACAGACTCAAAATGTTAATTCTGTTTCTCTCTCTGCAGGTACTGCCAGATCTGCTGTATTTCTCCAGCATTCTCTGTGTTTGTTTCAGATTTCCAATGTCTACAGCATTTTGCTCGACTCAAGTGTTGCATTCCATAAGCTGCCGTATTGAGATTTGTCACAATAACGTTTGGCTAGACTCATGGATTACTAGTCAGTAGTGACACAGTAGTATTTACCAATTCTATACAATGAGCAGATTTTGTCAGTTTCCTCCAACCCTCTTTGAACGACAGGGTTGGATTTTCATTTTTGGGTTGGCACCTCATTGTCCTATCAAATACCCTTGTGGTGACTTTTGCATGAAAGTCGGGTGCAAGGCAGTAAGTTGCATTCAGTGGGGCAATAGCAGAGAAAGTATGTTTACATGGAATACATATTACATGTAATATAGTTAAAAAGCATAGAAAGTTCGAAACCAGATCAGAGCAGAGAAAATGAATTTCGTGGAAATTCTTCAGTTTTGCCAGAGCTGGTCAGACCACTTAACTTTTAGAAAAGAAATCAGATGATGAACCCTTTGGGAAGATGGGCCAAGAAGACTTTTATGAATCTGGCCAAATGTGTTTTGCAGCAATTGGGTCATGACTATTGCCAGGGAATTCACAATGAGTGGAGATGCTGTGGCAGGTAATTCAAGGACCAAATCCATTGGCAGATGAAACAGGGAGATCTTGTGGTCCAGAGGCCAAGATGGAACAACTATGAGATTGCATATCACGTGTGAAGAATACTTGTTAAGAATATCATGAAATCACCTTTCTTGAATATTCTACTCCATTTGTAACTTAGGATTTATACTAAGCACAATTTGCCTATTAGTTTAGATGTAATTTATATAAATTCTCATTTGTGTTAAAGTAAAAAATGTGGAATTGTATTGGTAGTTTCATCATTGGGGCTCAGCCATCTACATTTGGTTATTTTGATTCATGGACTTCATGCAAAGACTCTAAAATTAGAACAAACTATTGTTCAAACATTGAGAGAAGAAGATTGCTTTGGCACTTCTCTCAGCATCTACAAACAGGTGCCAAGTACTTTTTTAGCAGAGCATTTTGGAAATAATATATAATCACAAGATCAAGTCTGCTATCAAAGATGGATCATTGTTAGACAATTTTTGGAAGTAAAATACAATCGTTTCAGCAATATCTGTACCAGGAAGTCATGACCTGAGGCAATACATCTCTTAAAAGCTGAAAATTACCATATTTTGGCAAAGTGTAATTTTTGTCAAGTTGCATGGAAGGTTTTTGTCCGCAAGGCCTAGCAAGTTTTCTTGCACTATTACTCTAAACTTGCCTTATTAACTATCTACCATGCCTCTATGGCACTCCCCCCGCTAGTCCAATTCTTGTAATTAACATAGCCGGAAGTCCTTGTCACTGCTTGAATATCCTGGGAACTCTGGCACTGATACCATCTTTGAAATGCCTTTGTGCGCTCGGCAAACTCTAGCAGTCTGGAGCTGTGGTGCAATGTTCTTGACATTTGCCCCAGGCATGGGAGGTAAAAGGAAATTCGGTCAAACTTTGAAGACAGAAACTTGGAGGTCCTGCTAGTACAGAGGAAAAATGTCCTATTGCCACAGGACAGGCAGAGCAGGCCATGACAACAGACTCTGCCAGCCTGGTCGGCCAGATCAGTGTGGCCTCAGCTGTCTGAAGCTATCCCCAGGAATGTAGGAGGAAGGTCACCGGTCATCTCCACTTTACAACGGTAAATACCACCAACTTCTGCCTGCCAATTCACACTCCCTCTGTCTAAAACTCTGTCTCATCTCAACAAAGGCAGGAAGGATATTCCCAATGAGCAGGGAATCCAGAATCAGGGATCACAGCCTAAGGCTGTTCTATTTAGGACTGAGATGCACAGACATTTCTTCACCTAAAAAAATATTGTCAGAGAAAGCAGTTGAGACCAAATCATAGAATGGTTTCAAGAGAGGATTAGATATAATTCTTAGGGCTAAAGGGATCAAAGATTCTGGGGAGAAAGCAGAAACAGAATTCTGAGTTAGATGATCAGCCACGATCATATTGTATGGTGGGACAGGATCGAAGGGCAGAATGACTTACATATTCCCATTTCCTGTGGTTCCATCTCTGCAATTGCACTCACCTCCCACCCAGGTTCATGCTCTACAATTCTCACTATTTCATGTAACATCTTCCCACACTTGCTGTAACCTTGCTATCTGCCCATCTCTGCTCCCACCTGGGACCTCCTTCATGAGACATTGACACTGACTCCAGCTTGAACACGACTCCCTGGATAGAAACTGACGCATGCAAGTAGTTTCATTGGGAACTCAGGGAAAAGGGGAGTGTAACACTGGACTGACTCAGCATGCATCAAGCCTCTGGTGAAAATCAGGCCCACTTTACATTGTGAAGTAATAAGCGTTTGAAATCTTGAAAACGACAAGGTGGATTGACACAGCAGGAAAAAAGGCTATTTTGCAAAAGAAGGTTTGCGATATGAATTCGGGAAAAAAAATAACAAATCAGATTAGTTCCACTTAAGTACCCATGGAAATAATCAAAAATGAATTCTCATGCCAATGCAGATTTACTAATTGAAAACATTTATAGAACCATACAAATTAGGAGTAGGAATACACCACTCAACCCTTCAAAGAAAGCAAAATAATGAAGATTCTGGAGATCAGAACTAAAAACAGCAAGTGTTAGAGAAACTCAGCATGTCTGGCAACATCTGAGGAGAGAAAACAGAGTTCACTCAACCTCTTAAGTTTGTTCTGCCATTCAGTAAGACAATGACTGATCTACATTGCTGCCTGTACCTGCTCACTTTTCACCTCCTTCCTTTGCTTTAATTTTCTTCTGGAATGTGGCTTCGCTGGCTGGCCCAGCATTTATGGCCTGTCCCAGTTGCCTTGTGAATGTGGTGGGAAGCCTCCCTCTTGAACCGCTGCAGTCCGCACGCTCTAGGTAGATCCGCAATGCCCTTAGGGAGGGAATTCCAGGATTTTGTCCCAGAGACACTGAAAGAACAGCAATTTAACCAGAATTAGGGGGCATAGCTTCAAAATAAGGAGGAGCACATTTAGGACTGAGTGGAAGGGGAACTTCTTCACCCAAAGGGTTGTGAATCAGTGAGCTTCCTTGCCCAGTAAAGCAGTTGAGGCTACCACATTGAATGTTTTTAAGGCAAAAATTTTTGAACAGTAAAGGAGTTGAGCAGCGCGGATAAGTGGAGCTGAGTCCATAAAAAGATCAGCCATAATTTTTTTGAATGGCGGAGCAGGCTTATCGGGCCAGACTCTTGCTCCTATTTCTTATCTTCTTATGTTCTAATATATTACCAAGTCAGTTTGGTGATTGGCTGGGAGTAGAACTTGAGGGAGTGGTATTCCCTTGTATCTTCTGCCCCTGTCCTTCTAGATGGAAGTGGTCGTGGGTTTGCTTATCAGGAATCTCTTTAACTTCACCTTAAATATATCCAACAGCTCTGCCCATGGAATTTTCAGGAACAGAATTCCAAAGACTCACTTTTCGACCAGAAAAGAAAAAATTTTTCTTATCGCTGTCTTAAATGTGCAAGGTGAACTTTCTAGCTAAATGTGTTGACTAAAGCAATTGCATAAACTGAAAAACCCCAATTAAAATTTTGCCTGGATGGCTCTGATATGCAAGTCACACAGTTCCTTTATCAGGTGTCTGTGCTTCTCGTCTTCTGCGATAAAGAAGTTAAAGCAGGTAAGTCACCCAAAGAACTGATGAGTTTTCAACCTGAGTCATGGAAACAGGAAATGGTGACAGTTTGCATTTTTTCAGCTAAATAATGTGCTCTTCTCTTTGAAATTCAATGCATACTTAATTGAGAAATATTCTCAATTGACTTCCATTACCAAGCATCACCTCTAGAGACGTTGGATTAAATCCAGCTCAGGAGAAGTTGAAAGGCCACATCTTACTTGTGACAGTTAAGGGTCAAAGGCAAAATGAATCCTGTCAGTGACTGTCTGCTTCTTGTTGAAGAGCCTGGAGTTTGCACAGCTGCAGAATATAGACTGAAACCTGTGCAAGAAACGCTTATTGTGGGATGCCTGGAACTTCACTCAGTGTGGATGAAGTTAACAAATGCTTGAAATACGCAACTGACATAAGAGAGAAGCAAGACAGGAGATTGCTGAGGCCTTGACCAAGATCTTTGTATCCTTGCTAGCTACTGGAGAGGTCCCAGAGAACTGGCGAGTAGCTAATGTTGTCCCTCTGATCAGGAGGGGACATAGGGATAATCCAGGAAACTACAGACCAGTGAGTCTCACATCGGTGGTTGGGAAGCTATTGGTGAGTATTGTTAGGTATAGGATTTACACACATTTGGAAAAGCATGGCCTAATTAGGGACAGTCAGCTTGGCTTTGTGCAGGGCAGGGCATGTCTTACTAATATGACTGAAATTTTTGAGGAGGTGACGAAGGTGATCGATGAGGGTAGAGCAGTGGATGTTGTTAACATGGATTTTAGAGAGGCTTTTGACAATGCCCCTCATGCTAGGCTCATCCAGAAGATTAGGATGCATGGGATCCATGGTGACTTGGCAGCGTGGATTCAGAATTGGCTGGCCCATAGAAGATAGAGGGTGGTGGTGAAAGGATGTTTTTCAGATTGGAAGTCAGTGAATAGAGGTGTTCCACAGGGATCCATACTGGGATCTCTGCTCTTTCTGATATATATAAATTATTTAGATGAAAATGTAGATGGGTGGGTTAGTATGTTTGCAGATGATACAAAGATTGGTGGAGTTGTGGATACTGTAGAAGGTTGTCAAAGGATACAGCAGGATATAGACAGTTGCAGATATGGACAGAGAAATGGCAGATAGAGTTTATTCTGGGTAAGTGTGAGGTGCTGCACTTTGGGAGATAAAATGTTAAGGAAAAGTATACAGTTAATGGCAGGATCCTGAACAGCACTGATTTACAGAAGGATTTTGGGGTTCAAGTCCATAGGTCTCTGAAGGTAGCCATGCAAGTGGATAGGGTGACATGCTCGCCTTTACTGGTCGGCGAATTGAGTACAAGAGTCTGGATGTCATGTTGCAGTTTTATAAGACTTTGGTTAGGCCACACTTAGAGTATTACATTCAATTCTGCTCACCGCATTATAGGAAGGATGTAGAGGCTTTGCAGAGGGTGCAGAAGAGGTTTACTAGCATTAGAAGATATGAACCAAAAGGAAAGGCTAGGAAAACTCGTGATATGTTCTCTTGAGTGGCAGAGGCTGAGGGGAGACTTGTCAGAAGTCTGTAAAATTATGAGATGCATAGATAGGTTTGATGGTCAGAATCTTTTTCCCAGAGTTGAAATGTCAAACACAAGGGGGCATGTATTTAAGGTGAGAGGGGTAAGTTCAAAGGAGATGTGAGGGGCAAGTTTTTTAACACAGAGAGTGGTAGGTACCTGGAACACATTGCCAGGGGTGTTGGTGGAGGTAGATACAATAGGGACGTTTAATGGGCTTTTAGATAAACACATGAATATGCAAGGAACGGAGGAATATGGACTGAGGACTAATGGCAGACAGAAGGGATTAGTTCCATTTAGCATCATGCTCAGTACAATATTGTGGGTTGAAGGGCCCATTCCCGTGCCACACAGTTCTATGTTCTATATTCTGTGTTCTAAGACCACACAAGCATACGAACGTAAGAGATAGGAGCAGTAATAGAGTATTCAGCTCTTCAAGTCTCCCCTGCCATTTTATAAGTTCATGGCTGATCTGCTTCAGGTCTCCATTCTTAATTCATGCCAGCTCCTCATAGCCCTTAACTCCTCAATAATTCAAAACCTACCTACCTCCCCTTTGGTACTTTTAGTGATTGAGCCACCGCAACTCTCTGGGGTAGAGAATTCCAGACATTCACTACCTCTGCAAGAAGAATCTAAAGAGCTATTGAATCATAGAGTCATACAGCACGGAAACAAACCATTCAGTCCAAATTGTTCATGCTGACTGAGTTTCCCAAACTATACTTATCTCACTTTAGACTAGATTTATTTTTTTGTCACATGTACTAAGTATAGGAATCGATAAGTACAGTGAAAAGTGCAAAAAGTCGGCATTCACTGATGCCCACTTGGTTACAATCCAGAATTAAAAGATTTAACAGAGCCAAAAGGTAATCAAGAAAAAAGAAAAGTCCAGATCTCAGAGTCTCAAGTCCCATCTCCACAATGGTGCAGGCACCGCTCCAATTGCTAAGACACCCAGGAGAACATTGCCAACGCTGTCAAGTGAAAGGCACGTTCTCCCCACCGTCACCACCTCACCAACCTACTCTCACCACCGTCACCGACTCACCGGCCCACTCTCACCACCGTCA
>NC_063348.1:53506232-53506481 GCF_021869965.1 Rhincodon typus
CTCACCGCCGTCACCGCCTCACTGGCTCAATCTCACCGCCGTCACCGCCTCACCGGCTCAATCTCACCACCGTCACCGACTCACCGGCCCGCTCTCACCACCGTCACCGCCTCACCGGCCCGCTCTCACCACCGTCACCGCCTCACCGGCTCAATCTCACCATCGTCACCACCTCACCGGCTCAATCTCAACACCGTCACCGCCTCACCGGCTCAATCTCACCACCGTCACCACCTCACCGGCTCAATC
>NC_063348.1:53521481-53560051 GCF_021869965.1 Rhincodon typus
CCTTGTTGTCTCGGATTCTCCAGCATCTGCAGTTCCTACTATCTCTGCATCAGAGGTTCTGTTCACTTTGAGAGTGGGTTCTGAGGAAACTGAATCAGGGAGAAGAGGCTTAGATAAGGACTCTCCACATGTAAATAAAAAGTGACTCACTTTGGGATACCAGCCTCTGTGGAGTTATTTCAGTTACAAAGAACAGAAAGGTGTTGTGCCCATCTCAAACTCACATGTGGATACCCTCTTCAGGTGGTACTCCCTAATCCTAGTTCTTTTGAAGATGGAAATCTGGATTATTAAACTGCTCAGGCAAAGATTATTGTTCCTCCATCTTCTGGGGTCGGGTGTACAATACAATTTTCTATCACCCCATATGTTAAAATTTAACTGTGTTTCCAACTCACAGCCTTGAGATTCTGATACCTCTTCCTCTTTCCTTCATACAAATAAAGCTAAACTTTCCCAGCTTCAAGGTTCAGGGTTTAATCAAACAAATCTGGTTTCGAACTTTTACTAATCTCCTTAAATTGAGGCAATTTTTAAAAATATTTTTTAAAGTATTTCTAAACTGACTTCTCCCCTTCTCAGGAGCAACTGCTTTACACATTCAGCCTCAACCAAGAACTCTGCAGAACTGCCCAAACTAAAACCAAAAAAATACTATTTTTCCAAACCTGTGGGTGTTTACCCAAATCAGAAGGAAAATAATCAATCCCTGATCATCTAAGCTGGAGCCTAATGTTTAACTGTTTAATATGTTTGCTTATAAAATTCTCCCAAAGTAAACAAAAACCTATTATTGTCCAGGAAGGCTTTCTCTCACCCTGTGTTGTAAAGTAAACCATCGTGTCTGGACGCTTAGAATTTAATTATAAAGCCCCACCTAACAGAGAGAACACCCATGTACCATCAGTTCAAATTCAGAAATCCAAATTCAAAAATTAATCGCATTGAAAGTCCTACTTTGCATCACAATTTGAAGATTGGTGAGAAAACATGTCGTGGGGAAGATACGGAGTTAGCAAAGGGAGATATTGATGAATAAATGGGCAGAGATTTGACAGATGGAGCATGATATAAGTTTATCCTATTTGATAGGAAGAATAGAAAAGCTATATTTATTGTAACTGAAGACAGACGACCGGATACTGACTATAAGATTCTCAGAGACATTAGTCTGTTCATGAATTTTAAGTTATTTTTAAGGTTATCTTCAAAACAGGTAGATATAGAATCACAGAATCCCAACACTGTGGAAACAGGCCCTTCGGCCCAATGAGTCCACACAGACCCTCAGAGCATCCCATCTAGATCCATCCCCCTAATCTACATCTCCCTGAACACTATGGGCAATTTAGCATGGCCAATCCACCTAACCTGCACATCTTTGGACTGTGGGAGGAAACTGGAGCACCTGGAGGAAACCCACACAAACACAGGGAGAACGTGCAAACTCCACACAGACAGTCACCCGAGGCTGGAATCGAACGCAGGTCTCTGACGCTGTGAGGCAGCAGTGCTAACCACTGTGCCACTGTGCCACCCTGCCACCCTAATGCTGCTGAGGGACTGGGGTAGTCAGTAGCAGGAAAACATATGTAATGCTTTATTCTGTAAAACAAGGTATGATCAGGAGAAGGATTTGCATCTAATTTCACACTTCACCAGGTACTGTCAAAGTAACAGTTAAGGAGGATGGAATAGCATTAGATTGGAGAGAAAATAGAGAGAAGATATTTTAAAGGTTGGTAGTACTGAAAATAGGAGGGCAATCCAGTCTGGGTGAATGTAGCTTGGCATTTTCAGGCAAGTGGGAATATAATAATGTAGTGATTGGAACCAGATGGGTCTTATTGACTATGAGATCCTTGATTGGGGTTATTAACCTGGGCCAATCAGGGAGCCCTGGCTAATAGATATAAACAGGGACAAAAACAGAAGTTGCTGGAAAAGTTCAGCTGGTCTGTCAGCATCTGTGAAGAGAAAATCAGAGGTGGAAGGGTCACCTGACCTGAAACGTTAACTCTGGTTTTTTCTTCATGGATTCTGCCAGACCTGCTGAGCTTTTCCAGCAACTTCTGTTTTTTGTTCTTGATTTACACCATCCACAGTTTTTTTTTGGTTTTTCATTTGATATAACCAGGGATTCAGAATCTTCTCACTTCAGGGACTGACTCTGACTAACTGGCCATTACCAGTGTGCTGTGCCCATGTAAATAAAGGTTAACTTGGTGATGGGATACCAGCTTCTGTGCAGTTATTTCAAATATATTCTGGCCAGAATATATGCCATCAAATTGACAGTCATGCTTGAACATTGTGATGACAAATAGTCATAGTGTTACAGAGGTCTATAGCACAGACAAAAGAATTCAACCCATTCAATCTGCACGAGCTTAACTATTTAAATGCCATTTTCCAATGGTTGGCTCATAGCCTTGTATGCCTTGATGTGGAGAAGCCAGTGTTGACTGGGGTGGAGAAAGTCAGAAGTCTTATGACCCCATGTTATCATCTTTCACCTGATCAAGGAGCAGTGCTCTGAAAGCTTGTGGTTTTACATAAACTGTTGGGCAGTTGGACTGTTAAATAAACCTGGTGTCATGAGACTTCTGACCTTGTATGCCTCGGTATCACAAGTATACATCTAAATACTTATGAAATATCATGAGGGTTTCTACTGCTACCACCCTTACAGGCAGCGAGTTCCACATTTCCAACACTCTCTGGGTGAAAAGTGTTTTTCCTCACATTCCCTATAAACCTCCTGCCCCTTAGCATAAATCTATGCCCCCTGGTCAATGATCCCTCCACCAAGGGGAAATATTCTTTCCTGTTTACCTTACCTATACCTCCATAACTTTATGCATCTCAATGACGCCCCCCCCCCCCCCCCCCCCCACTGTCTCCCTTGCTCTAAGGTAAGCAGTCCTAGACTATCCAATCTCTCTTCTTAACTAAAATTCTCCAGCCCAGGCAACATTGGCCATGCTAAATTGCTTGTAGTGCTCAGGGATGTGTAGATTAGGTGGGTTATAGGGGGATGGGTCTGGGTGGGATGCTCTGTGGGTCAGTGTGGACTCGTTGGGCCGAAGGGCCTGTTTCCACACTGTAGGGATTCTATGATTCTATGATTCTGGTAATTCTCCTCTGCAACCTTTCCAGTGCAATCACGTTCATCCTACCATACGGATTCCAGAACTGCACATAATACCTAGCTGTGGCCTAACCAATGTTTTGTACAGCTCCAGCATAATCTCATTGCTCTGAAATGTTGTGCCTCAGCTTAAAAAGGCAACTATCCAATGTTACAAACTAGTACAAAGAATGGGAGGGTCAAACCTGGCAATACAAAGCAGTCAGCCCAATATTGGCCACGTAAAGAGGGATAAAACGGTTCACCTCTCTCAATGTCCTTGATTGGCCACAATAAGGATTCATGTTATCTTTAGCAAGATGCTATAGCTCTCTGTAAAAAGGATGTATTTACTCAAAGCCTACTGTATCAGTAAGGAGTCAATTAAAAGGTTTTCTTGAATGAAGGGAAGAGCAATTAAATTATACCCTAACCCCAAGAAAATTAATCAAGATGCAACATTTCACACACACACACACACACACACACACACACACAAAGAAAATAAAAAGGGGACAGTGTTAAGTACAAAAGGAAGGTGAAAAGGAATAGACAGTTTAGTTTTAGCATTAGTATTTAGCTTACAAAGTTTAAACTTCTTAGCACTTCTGTTTTTGACAAATTCATTGACAGTATAACAAGTTGAGTTGATAAAAGGGAAACAATAAATGTGGTATGTTTGGACTCTCAGAAGAGTCCATATTTGAAAGAATTCCACTTAAAAAGATTGTTGCACAGTTTAGGAGCTCACTTTATTGAGGTAAGGCAGTAGCATGGGTTGAGGTAACAAGGTGCAGGGCTGGATGAACACAGCAGGCCAAGCAGCATCATAGGAGCAGGAAGGCTGATGTTTCAGGCCTAGACCCTTCATCAGAAATGGGGGAGGGGAAGGGGGTTCTGAAATAAATAGGGAGAGAGGGGGAGGCGGATAGAAGATGGATAGAGGAGAAGATAGCTGGAGAGGAAACAGACAGGTCAAAGAGGCGGGGATGGAGCCAGTA
Organism: Rhincodon typus; assembly: GCF_021869965.1. NCBI lineage: Eukaryota > Metazoa > Chordata > Chondrichthyes > Orectolobiformes > Rhincodontidae > Rhincodon > Rhincodon typus. The sequence goes on from NC_063348.1 coordinate 53,525,613, forward strand.
AAGGTGAGTGTAGGTGGGGAGATAGGAGGAGATAGGTCAGTCCAGGGAGGACGGACAGGTCAAGGGGGCGGGATGAGGTTAGTAGGTAGGAAATGGGGGTGCGGCTTGAGGTGGGAGGAGGTGATAGGTGGGAGGAAGAACAGGTTAGGGAGGCGGGGACAAGCTGGGCTGGTTTTGGGATGCGGTAGGGGGAGAGGAGATTTTGAAGCTTGTGAAATCCACATTGATACCATTGGGCTGCAGAATTCCCAAGCGGAATATGAGTTGCTGTTCCTGCAACCTTCAGGTAGCATCATTGTGGCACTGCAGGAGGCCCAGAATGGACATGTCGTCTGAGGAATGGGAGGGGGAGTTGAAATGGTTCGCGACTGGGAGGTGCAGTTGTTTATTGCAAACCGAGCGTAGGTGTCCTGCAAAGCGGTCCCTGAGCCTCCGTTTGGTTTTCCGTATGTAGAAGAGGCCACAACGGGTACAGCGGATGCAGTATACCACATTAGCAGATGTGCAGGTGAACATCTGCTTGATGTGGAAAGTCTTCTTGGGGCCTGGGATGGGGGTGAGGGAGGAGGTTTGGGGGCAGGTGTAGCACTTCCTGCTGTTGCAGGGAAAAGTACTGGGTGTGGTGGGGCTGGAGGGGAGTGTGGAGTGGACCAGGGAGTCACGGAGACAGTGGTCCCTCCAGAAAGCAGATAAGGGTGGGGAGGGAAAAATGTCTTTGGTGGTGGGGTCAGATTGCAGATGGCGGAAGTGTCAGAGGATGATGCGTTGGATCCGGAGGTTGGTGGGGTGGTACGTGAGGATGAGGGGGATTCTTTTTTGGTTGTTATTGCGGGGACGGAGTGTGAGGGATGAGTTGCGGGAAATGCGGGAGACACGGTTGAGGGCGTTCTCGACCACCGAGGAGGGGAAGTTACGGTCCTTGAAAAATAAGGACATCTGAGATGTATGGGAGTGGAATGCCTCATCCTGGGAGCAGATGTGGCGGAGGCAAAGGAATTGGGAATAGGGGATGGCATTTTAGCAGGAAGGTGGCTGGGAGGAGGTGTATTCTAGGTAGCTGTGGGAGTCTGTGGGCTTAAAATGGATATTGGTTTCTAGGTGGTTGCCCGAGATGGAGACAGAGAGGTCCAGGAAGGTGAGAGAGGTGTTAGAGATGGTCCAGGTGAACTTAAGGTTGGGGTGGAAGGTGTTGGTGAAGTGGATGAACTGCTCGAGCTCCTCATGGGAGCACAAGGCGGCGCTGATACAGTCATCAATGTAACGGAGGAAGAGGTGGGGTTTAGGGCCAGTGCAGGTACGGAAGAGGGATTATTCCACATAACCTACAAAGAGGCAGGCATAGCTTGGGTCCACGTAACCTACAAAGAGGCAGGCATAGCTTGGGTCCACGTAATCTACAAAGCATGGATTGAGAATTGGTTAACGCACAGAAGACAGAGAGTTTAGATCTTTATCACGTCAGAAAAGGATCAGTCTTAGGTCTCAATTATTTCCAATCTATATGAATGAATTGTAGGGTGGGCTATGTTTTCAAATTGTTATTGTTTTCAAATTTGCTGATGAAACAAAATAGGTGGGAAAGCATGTTGTGATGAGGAACCTGCAAGGGAATATAGATAAAATCACATACTGTGGATCCTAGAAAGCTGAAACAAAAACAGATATTGCTGGGGTCTGGCAGCATCTGTGGTGAGAAAGCAGAGTTAATGCTTTGGGTCGGTCCTAAAGAAGGGTCCACTGGACCTGAACAGTTAACTCTGCTTTCTTTCCACAGATGCTGCCAGACCTACTGAGTTTCTCCAGTTGAGTGAGTGGATAAAAACTTGGCAGTTAGAATTTGATGTAACCAAGTGTGTGAGTACATACTTCGGGAGGATGAATCAAAACTCGGAGTATTAATTAAATGGAGAAAGACTCCAAAAAATGTGTGGCGCAGAGGAAATAGATGTTCTTGTGCATGAAACACAAAACATCAGTGTGCAGGTGCAGCAAATAATTAAGAAGGTAAATGGAATTTTGACCTTATTCTATGGAGGCTAGAGTTTAATAAGAGTGAAATCTTGTTACAAGCAATACAAGCTGTTGGTGAGGCTATACCTGGAGCACAGCATGCAGTTCAGGTCACCTTCTTAAAAAGGGTACATGAAGGAGTTGACTTATCAAGAATGGTTAAACTGGCTTGGCCTTTATTCATTAGATTTTAGACAAATGAGAGCTGATCTAACAAGTAGGATTCTGAGGGGTTTGACGGAGCAGATGTTCCACTCGTGGGAAATCTTTAATTAGGGAACATAAATACAGAATAATTTAAAACGAAGATACAAAGGAATTTCTTCTCCCAGAGAATAGGGAATGTTTGGAATTCTCTACCTCAGAGAGTCTAGAGGTTAGATCGCTGGAAGTATTTAAAGAAGAGGTCGATGAATTTTTGAAATATTAAGGTCTTGACAGCGATGCTGAGCTGCAATGAAGATGACTTTGAGGCCTGGGGCAAATCAGTCATGATTTTAATGAATGTTGAGGTGCATTCCTACTCCTATTTCTTGTGCTCTTATGAGGCCTAACATTTTGAACCTGAGATCATTGTTGTTTAATTCATATATCGTCTGCAGCAGCAAATATTGCAGATCTCTTCAATTTTTTAGTGTCCAGATGTTTCTCTCCAATTGATATAGCCTGGATGCATTGTCATTCAATAGGCTCAGAAAAAGAGAGAGAGAGAGAATTTTCTCCAGTTGTTGAATTACAAACCGATTTCTCCATTCAGTCAAAAGCAGCCTCCTGAAATACAAGCTGCTTTGTCTATTTCATTGTCTGAATTCACTGTTTCTAAGCATGATAAGTGTTTGCGATGATTTCCATTTCCAATGTGCAAATCAATATAAGAGGCAAGGATTTTTATCTCTCCTGACGAGGTGAAATAGTTTCAGTACCTTTTGATAAAAGAATGTTATTTTCAATTCAGGCAATCTTGTTTTTTTCACATTGGTTTCATGGTTAAAATGTGTGATCAGGTAGTTGTTTAACTGAATGGTCAGTTGATCCCTTTCACTGTTTATAGTCAGTGTTTTTCATTGTTCAAACCATTTCAGTCCATGAAAGTCCCAGGAACTAAAAATAAGTGACAGAATTTCATATTTTATCATGACCACCACAACAGCACAGACATGTTTAATAATTCACAATAAAGTTCATTGCTCTGTGCAAAAACATGAGCTTTATAACTGAAAGTGAAAGCACCTTTATTCAAAGAATATTTTTTTGCCTAATGTTGATACAATAAAAAAGGTATGATAAGGGTGATATGATTGATCTTGCATATATTGACTTTCTAAAGGTGATTGACAAAGAATTACCAAATAGAAGCTGTGATTAAGTATGTTTAAAGAAGAGATTGAAATACTTTTAATAGCAATGAGATAAAGGGTGAGGAAGATAATGTGGATGAAAAGCAATGAAGTGGATGATTAGCCATGATATTATTGAATGGCAGAGTAAGATATTGCAAGGTGTGGGATTTACATACATATCATACTTACATACACATTAATATCATTTACTTTAGACTTTGGATTTTGAGCTAGTGGCATGTGGGTTTTAGTCTATGTGTACGACAGAATTTCATAATTAACTTGCCAGTCTTTATGGCAGCGTGATTTTTAAACCTTTATGTGTGAAACAGCAGCTCTTGGAGTGATAATGCATGAACATTGAAATTCACTAGCTTGTTTTTGGAATAGGAGAATCAGGATTAAGGGAAAAATCCATAAATTGAAAAACTGTCGCTTGCAGTTCTCAGAAAATCTGTTTGAAATTAGATAAAAGGAAGTTTCTCCTTGAGAAAGGAACTAGTCAGGACACTTAGGAAATAGGTTACCTCAGTGTAAGGGTTGCAGTTTAGAAATTTAAGAACAGAAGGGTTTGATCGGAATTTGTTGATTAAACTCTCTGGTATTTGAGAATGTAAAGTGATGGTGTTGGGAACAGATGGGATTTTATTTCAGCATGTATTCTGAAAATCTTTAAAATTGTTTTACATGCAAGTAGCTTGATTTGTCCTATTTCTTCTACTGGTTTGCGTAATAGTATTTTGCTTTAGTGTTGAACTCATAACCCATACGAATACATTCTTGTGTTTCAGTGAAACACCAGCATATTAAATAAAAACATGACAAAATATGGTCTGTCAAACTAGATTTCAGCCTGGGATCTGACCTTTCCCACAGTAACATCAGCTGGGATCATTACAAGTGGGGGTTTTTGCTAAATCTGATTTAAAAGAGGACTGTGTCTTTCTTTTTAAAGTAACGCAAGTGGTTCTGTAATAAAATGGCTGCATTGTAGTGAAGCTTATTGCAGTTAAATTGTAAGTCGAGTGAAAGCTTTTCTTTCAGATGTCAGAGACAAACTGACCAAAACATGCAAGAGGACCAAGAAACATTTGAAAGGTGAAAGGTTAAGTTTAACGCTTTATTTCCTCTTAGACTAGGCAAGACTCAGATTTCTTTGTTTAAACATTTATTCATGTGTACACTTCAAGAAAATGGTATGCAGTTCAAATTTTAAAGCAAGAACAAATATTTCATATTGTTTTTACAGAAGACAAGCCTTTAATCAACTAATCCTACAAATAATAATTATCATTAAAAATGTTACACATTTACTTACCCAATCTCTACCCATGATGTGGAGGTGCCGGTGTTGGACTGGGGTGGGCAAAGTCAGAAGTCAGATGACACCAGGTTATAAAAACCAAAAGAACTGCGGATTCTGTAAATCAGGAACAAAAACAAAGTTGCTGGAAAAAAGTCTGGCAGCATCTGTGAAGGAGAAAACAGAGTTAATGTTTTGGGTCCAGTGACCCTACCTCAGCACTGATGGTGGCTGGGAAAACATCAGTTTATACGCAGAAAATAGGGAGGTGGGTGGGGTAGGGAGTAAACAATAGGATAGAGCCCGAAGAGAGAGAAAGACAGTTGGACAGACAAAGGAGTTGCTAACGATCTGGCTGGGAGGGTGAATAGTTGTTAATGGGGACTGTTAGTGACTAACAACAGGGGGTGTGTAATGGCAGGCTATGTGGTAACAAGGCCTAGTGTGTGGGGTGGGGGGGCTGGGACATGGGAGAGTTTAGGCCCTAAAATTATTGAACTCAATATTGAGTCCGGAGGGCTGTAGGGTGCCCAAGCGGAAAATGAGGTATTGTTCCTCCAGCTTGCGTTGGGCTTCACTGGAACACTGTAGCAAGCTGGAGACAGGGATGTTGGCCAGGGAGCAAGGTGGTGCATTGAAGTGGCAGGCAACAGATAGTTCAGTGTCTTTTTTGTGAGTAGAACGTAGATGTTCTGCGAAGCAGTCACCAAGTCTACGCTTTGTTTCCCCAGTGTAGAGGAGACCACATTGTGAGCAGCAAATGCAGTAGACTAGATTCTGGGAAGTACAGGTGAGGTGTTGCTTCACCTGGAAGGTTTGCTTGGGCCCTTGGATACTGGGGAGGGAGGAGCTAAATGGGTAGGTGTTGCACCTTTGCCGGTTACAGGGGAAGGTCCCTTCACCCCCAACACCTCCCCACAGCCCTACGGCACCTTCCCCTGTAACTGGCAAAGGTGCAACACCTGCCCATTTAACTCCTCCCTCCCCAGTATCCAAGGGCCCAAACATACCTTCCAGGTGAAGCAACACTTCACCTGCACTTCCAAGAATCTAGTCTACTGCATTTGCTGGAATATAGGTTATAGTCCAACAGGTTTATTTGAAATCACAAGATTTTGGAGTGTAACCCCTTTGTCAGGTGAAGTGAGAGAGAGGCACAAGGGCGCAGAATTTATATGCAGTGGGATCAATGGGGAGAGAGACCAAAAGATCAGACAAATGGTGTGAGTGAGGTTGACTGGCTGAATAATAGGTCTCTGCAGGTGATCAGGAGTGTCTGATGGTGTGAGTAAAGTGTCAACAGATGAATAATAAGTGAAGGGATGACCTATAATCCGATGAAATTTTTAAATTACAAATATTTAAAAATAAGGTAGTGCTTGAGACAAACTAAATGACTGGAATAACATGATAGGTATAACAGTCGCATTCCTAGGGTCTAACCAAAGTAATAAGTAATTCCAAAATTGTAAAAACTAATTAAGGTAGAAAGATCATAACTGTTTATCAAGGTGATGGTGTCAAAACACGACAGTAAGGAAGATTTTACAGATACAGAACAATGTGGTGGGGTTACATGTAGAGCACCATGAACCCAAGATTATGGTTGAGGCTGTCCTCGTGGGTACGGAACTTGGCTATCAGTTTCTGCTCGGCGATTCTGCATTGTTGTGTATCTCGAAGGCCGCCATGGAGGAAAGCTTACCCAAAGATCAGAGGCTGAATGTCCTTGATCGCTGAAGTGTTCACCCACTGGGAGGGAACATTCCTGTCTGGCGATTGTTGCGTGGTGACCATTCATCTGTTGTCGTAGCGTCTGCATGGTCTCGCCAATATACCATGCCTCAGGGCATCCTTTCCTGCAACGTATGACATAGACAACGTTGGCCAAGTCACACAAGCATCTGCCGTACATGTGGTGGGTGGTGTTCCCACGTGTGATGGTAGTGCCCATGTCGATGATCTGACATCTTGCAGAGGTTGCCATGGCAGGGTTGTGTGGAGTTGTGGTCGATGTTGTCCTGAAGGCTGGTAGTTTGCTGCGAACAATAGTCTGTTTGAGGTTTGGTGATTGTATGAAGGCAAGAAGTGGAGGCGTTGGAATGATCTTGGCGAGATGCTCATTGTCACCAATGACATGTTGAAGGCTGTGAAGAACATGACGTAGTTTCTCCGCTCCGGGAAAGTACTGGACGACGAAGATTACTCTATCGATTGTATCCTGTCTCTGTCTTCTGAGCAGGTCATTGTGGTTTTTTGATGGGGCACATCAGAACTGGCAATCAATGAGTTGAGCATCGTATCCCATTCTTTTAAGGACATCCTTCAAACTCTTTAGGTGTCCATCGCGCTGTTCCTCATCTGAGCAGATCCAGTGTATGCATAGGGCTTGTCCATAGGGGATGGCTTCTTTAATGTGTTTAGAGTGGAAGCTAGAGAAGTGCAGCATCATGAGGTTATCCATGGGCTTGCAGTAGAGTGTTGTACTGATGTGTCTGTTCCTGATGAAGATGCATGTGTCCAAGAATGAGACTGATTCTAAAGAGTAATCCATGGTAAGTCTGATGGTGGGATGAAACTTGTTGATATCACTATGTAGTTGTTTCAATGATTCCACGCCACGCGTCCAAAGGAAGAAAATATCGTCAATATATCTGGTGTATAGCACTGGCCGGAGGTCTTACACAGAAGTCTTGCTTAAACCTGTGCATGAAAACGTTGGCATACTGACATGCAAATTTGGTCCCCATGGGTGTTCTGTGTGTCTGGATGAAGAACTGGTTGTCGAAGATGAAGACGTTGTGGTTGAGGATGAAGTGGACGAGTTGTAGGATGGCGTCTGGAAATTGGCAATTGGTGGTATTGAGTACTGATGCTGTTGCAGGGATGCCGTCATCGTGGGGGAGATTGGTGTAGAGTGCCGACACATCCATAGAGACGAGGAATGTCCCTGGTTCGAGTGGTCAGTGGGTCTAGAGTTTCTGTAAGAAGTCGGTAGTGTCACAACAGAAGCTGGGGGTTCCTTGTACAATGGATCCCAAGGTGCCTTTGATGTAGCCAGAGAGGTTCTCACACAGGGTCACATTGCCTGATACGATGGGACATCCAGGTGTGTTGGCTTTGTGTATCTTCAGAAGGCTGGAGCAGTCTCCTGTGTGAGAAGTACATGGGATGAGAGTGCGTAGGCTACTCTGAAGGTCTGGTTCAAAGGTCTTGATCAGTTGGTTGAGTTGGTAGGTGTGTCGGATCAGCGGGTAGTTGTTTGTAGTGCACCTGATCGTTCAGCTGTCAGTACGTCTCTTTTCAGTAGTCCATTCTATTCTGTATGATGATGTCTCCTCCTTTGTCTGCTGGTTTGATGATGATGTTGCGATTGGTTTTGACAGCCTGGATGGCGTTGCATTGTGCTTGAGTGATATTCTGTGCTACCTTGTGAGCACGCCTGATGAATCTGGCATTAACGCATCTCCTGATGGCTTGACCACACATGTCAAGCCGAGGGCAGCGACCTTCCATTTGGGTGCAATTCACCTTTTTCTTCTTTGGTTGCTGCACTACAGATCTCTCTGTCAACTGTTCTGGTTCGTTGATTGTCTCATTAGGCTTGCTGCTAACATGAACAAATGAACAAATGAAAAAGTACAGCACAGGAACAGGCCCTTCGGCCCTCCAGGCCTGTGCCGACTATCTAATTAATCTAAAAACAAACCTGCCATTTTTTTATCCGTATCCCTCTATTCCCTCCCTATTCATGTACCCATCTATGTGCATCTTAAATGTCTTCAATGTGCCCACTTCCACCACCTCTTCTGGTAGTACATTCCAGGCTGCTACCACTCTCTGCGTGAAAAACTTCCCTCGCACATCTCCCTTAAACTGTCCCCGTTTGACCTTGAACCTGTGCCCCCTTGTAATTGAAACTTCAACCCTGGGAAAAAGCCTTTGATTATGCCTCTCATAATTTTGTCGACCTCTATCAAGTCTCCTCTCAGCCACTGTGTTTCCAGTGAAAACAATCCTAGTCGTTTAAACGTTCCTCATAGTCAGTGCCCTGGACACCAGGCAACATCCTGGTGAACCTTTTCTGTACTCTCTCCAAAGCTTCCACATCCTTCTGGTAGTGGGGATTGGAGTTTAGGATTTGTGGAAAAATTCCCAGAGCATGGTTTGCCTGATGAATTCCACTGCTCAAGCCGTCAGGAGATGTGTTAACACTAGATTCATCAGCCATGCTCACAAGATAGTGCAGAACGTCACCCAAGCAGAATGTAATGCCATCCAGCTCTCAAGACGAATTGCAACATCGTCATCAAACCAGCAGACAAAGGAGGTGCCATTGTCATACAGCATAGAACAGGCTACTGTGAAGACGCATACTGACAACTGAACAACCAGGAATATTACAGGCAACTACCTGCCGATCTAACCAAAGAACACACTCATCAACTCAACAGGCTGATCAAGACCTTTGATCCAGTCCTTCAGAGTACACTATGCACTCTCATCCCGCGCACTTCTTGATTAGGAGACATCTACACCCTTCCGAAGTAACGGAAAGCCAACACACCTGGACATCCCATTGTATCAGGCAATGCAACCTTGTGTGAGAACCTCTCTGGCTATGTCAAAGGCATCTTGCGACTCAGTGTACAGGGAACTCCCAGCTTCTGTCACGATACTACCGACTTCTTACAGAAACTCAGCACCCATGGACAAGTTGAACCAGGGTCATTCCTTGTCTCAATGGACATTTCAGGACTCTACACCAGCATGCCCCATGATGACAGGATCCTTGCAACAGCCTCAGTACTCAATACCACCAACTTCCAATTTCCAGACGCCATCCTACAACTCATCCACTTCACCCTCAACCACGACGTCATCATCTTCGACAACATCTTTGTCCAAACACACAGAACAGCCATGGGGACCAAATTTGCACCCCAATATGCCAACAGTTTCATGCACAATTTCAAGCAAGACTTCTCTGCTGCACAGGACCTCCTACCAACACGATACATCAGATACATTGACGATATTTTCTTCCTTTGGACTCATCGCGAGGAATCACTGAAACAACTACATTGTGATATCGACAAGTTTCATCCCACCATCGGACTTACCATGGACTACACTTCAGAATCAGTCTCATTCTTGAACACATGCATCTCCACCAGAGACGGACACCTCAGCACCTCACTGTACCGCAAGCCCATGGATAACTTCACGATGCTGCACTTCTCTAGCTTCCACCCTAATTATGTTGAAGAAACCAACGAAAACCGGAGTTGCTGGTAAAGCTCAGCGATTCTGGCAGCATCTGTAAAGAAAAATCAGAGTTAATGTTTGGAGTCTGGTGACCCTTCCTCAGAACTCAGGAAGTGTCACCTGACCCGAAACATTAACTCTGATTTTTCTTCGCAGATGCTGCCAGATCTGCTGAGCTTTACCAGCAACTTTGTTTTGTTTTTCCTGATTTACAGCATCCGCAGTTCTTTTGTTTTTTTATTATGTTTGCATGATTCACACTCCAAGTTATATACAGATTATATTTTCCAATCATTTTCAAACTAACTCACATGACTATGTTATCTAATCATATTGTTATATGCTTGCATCTTGAACTGTTAAAATATATTTTGTGATTACGAGTGAAACTACACTGTCTATTTTTCCCTTTAGTCCCTCCTATTTCCTATACTGTCTATTTTCTCTTTCAAGGGTGCACAACAAACAATGAAAACTAGGACAGACAAAAAGCCAACATTTACGATTTTGTTGTAGGAGACGCACAGCATGGTGGTTCAGTGCTTAGCACTGCTACCTCACAGTGGAAGGGACCAAGGTTTGATTCTGGCTTTGGTCAACTGTCTGTGTGGAGTTTACACGTTCTCTCCGTGTCTGTGTGGGTTTCTTCCGGATGCTCTGGTTTCCTCCCACAGTCCAAAGTAAGGTGGATTGGCCATGCTAAGTTACCCATAGTGTTCAGAGATGTGTAGGTTAGGTGCATTAGCTGTTGGAAATGCAGCTTTAGGGGGATGGGTCTGGGTGGGATGCTCTTCGGAGGGTTGGTGTGGACTTGTTGGGCCAAATGGCCTGTTTCTGTGGTATTCTATGATGATGATGAGACAAGCTGTTAATGTTATATCTGTCTCTAGGGAACCATTAAAGGCAAATTTCACAGGATCTTATCAGATCAAATGGAACTTCCATGATGTAAATTACGCAGTGAGTACTCCAGACAGGCAAATGGTGTTATGTTAACATTTTAAAGAAATGTAATAATAGTTATGATAGTCAGGAGAAAAGTGTATTTACAATAGTGAAAGAAATGTGACATAAGTTGTTTGATTAGCGTTTGTGACATATGGTTTTGCAAAGTATCTGAAGTTAAGGATTAACTCGCATGAATTTCTGTAGCCACGGTGATTTATTTTAAGAACAGTTTGTGAGAACTACTTGGGCAGCAATTTTTTTAACTTTGTGATATTTTATGACTTAGTAATGTAGATAATTGTGCTTTGAGAGCTATTAGAAGTTTCTGGAATAAAAGTGTTTTTTTAAGTTTAGATCAAAGAGACGTGACTTATTTTCTGATTTGATTTATTTACTGTTGTCATGTGTACCTAAGTACATTAAAAAGTTTTGTTTTGCAAGCAACACAGGCAGATTATAACAAACAAGGTCATACAGATCACAGGGTGCCTAGACAGAGCGAGTTATTTAAGTCACCACTGCACAGGAGGTGCACAAGAGTAAGGTCAACGTTAGGTTTGAAATTAGAGAGGTTAATTCAGCAACCTAATAACAGCAGCGAAGAACCTGTTGCTACGTGTGTTCAAGCTTCAGTGTCTTCGGCCTGACAGAAGAGTTTGGATGAGAGTACTACCAGGTTGGGAGGAGTCTTTGATGATGTTGGCAGCCATTCTGCAGCAACAAGAAGTGTAGATGGAGTCCATGGATGGGAGGTTGGCTTCCTTGATGGTCTGGACTGTGCATACAACTTTGTATAGTTTCTTACGGTCTTCGGCAGAGCAGTTGCCATACCAGCCATTGTGCACCCAGATAGAATGATTTCCATGGTGCAACTGTAAAATTTGGTGAGGGACCTTATGGACATGCCAAATTTCCTGAGCCTCCTGAGGAAGAAGAAGTTCAGTTTTTGGTCAATTCTGTGGAGCCCTTGGATCGATTGTATAGAGCAGTGCTTCTCAGAAGAGGACAAGATAGTAAAACTAGATTACCTTCAAGTCAGGAGTTAGTGATACTCCCAAGCCAAAAATATCAGGATAAAACCCTGAAGAGGTTACTTGAAGCTGAGGTCATTTAAGATCAGATGTACAATGTTTCAGAAAGAAGCTATCAGTATTTCCAGTCTAAGTTAAAGTCATAAAAATCTTAAGCCTATTGAGATGTTAAGAAAAGTTTTTTTTCTGATGCGAGTACTCTACAAGGAGATTTTTTTTCGATACCTGTGCGGGAATGTTGTTTCTTGTTTAGAGCTTTTAAAAGGAGTGTTTTGGAATGAATGGGATTAGACTTTGACTGTATGTTTAAAGCTTTTTGAATTTGTGCTATGAGTAAATAGTTTGGCTTATTATACATTTTCTTCATTTTGTTTGGTTCATAAACTTCTGTTTTATTGTTAAAACAAAATCTGCAGCATTGTGTGCTTAAGCTTCAGTAACAGAGGACCTTGGTAAAACCAAAATAACATATGATTTAATTTTCCAGGTTTCAGGCTGGCAACTGATTTGTCGAATAACACCATTAGGTAGGATCCTAAGAGGGACAAGTAGAGAATGAATCAAGAACTGAAAGTTTAAAAGTTGACCGTCCAAAAATCTGATTGGATATTTTAGAAGTTCTAAGAAAGCAACACTGTCAAAATAACTTATGAAGGCTATTACAGAATCATAAATCAATTTATGGGAATGGGCCAGGTAAAAATATATTTTTGGCATTCATGATGTTAATATAGGAATGTAAGCTGCTTCTGAACTGTTGTAGTCCATGAGGTACAGGATCACCCACAGTGCTGTTGGAAAGAGAATTCCAGGATTTTGAGCAAGTAGGACTAAAGGAACAAAGATACATTTCAAAATCAAGATGGTATGTAGCTTGGACAGGGCCTTGCAGGTGATGGTATTCCCATGCGTTTTCTGCCCTTGCCCCTCTTGGTGGTAGAGGTTATGAGTTTGGAAGATGTTGTTGAAGGAGCCTCGATGAATTTCTGCAGTGTATTTTATCATTGGTGAAGGGGGTTTAAGATATTTCTTCGGATGTCAACTAAATTATCTTTCTTGTCCTGAATCATGTTATACTCATCCACACCAGTGGAAGACAATTTCATCACACTCCTGACTTGTGCCTTGTAGATGGTTCTCAGACTTTGAAGAGACAAGAGGTCAGTTACTGGTCACAGAATTCCTAATCTTAAACCTGCATTTTTAGCAATAGTATTGATATAGCCATTCCAGTTGATAGTGGGAATTCAGTGGAGATGGTGTCATGGAATGTCAAGGACAAATGACACTTTTGTTGGAGATGGTCATTTCCTGATACTTGAGTTACACAAATGTTAAGTGACATTTTTCAGTTCAAGCCTGAATGTGCTGAGATCCGAACTCTTGCCCCCAGAGGAATAACTTAGAGCTCTGGAATATTAGTCCATTAATGTTAACACTATACTGTATTTTTATTCATTCACGGGATCTGGATGCTGCTGGCTCAGCCAGCATTTGTTGTCAATTCACAATTGCCCTGAAGAAAGTTGTGGTGACATGCCTTTTTAGAATGCTGTGGTCCTTTGGGTGTACAAACACCCACTGTGGAACAAGATTTCAATGTGCTGAGGTGACAAGTGGCCTGGAGTAACATAAACTGCATCAGTGAACAGGTTATTCTTTTACATAGGCAGATTGACAGCATTGCCAATGTCCCTTTCCATCACTTTACAGATGATTGAGAGTAGACTGATAGGGTTGTAATTGGCTGGGTTGGATATGTCCTGATTTTTATGCACAGTACATTGTCAAGTAGATATCATGTTGTAGCTGGACTGGAACAGTTCAGTTAAGGACACAGCCAATTCTGAACTACATGTGTGCAGTACTATTGCCAGAATGTTGTCAGGGCACATAGCCTTTGCAGTATACAATGCCTTGATATCACTTTCAATTAATCAAATTGGTTGAAGGCTGGTATTTATAATGCTGTAGACCTCAGAAGGAGATTGAGATGGATCATCCACTTGACACTTCAGGCTTGAAGATGGATGATATTGTTTCAGAGTTGTCTTTTGCATTGATGTGCTTGTCCCCCTAAAGATGGACAATGGGAGTATTTGAGGAGACTCCACCTCCTCCCATTCCCGATTGGATGGTGCCAGGTACCCCTCCCAGAGTACATTCTGTGTCCTTGTTGGCATTAGCGGTTTTCAACATGGAAGATGATTGATTCATTAGCTGAAGGCATTGGTGCTACCTGGTCATTAGACTAATTGACTATAACACCTAGGTATCAGGCTAGCCCACAAGACAACAACCACCCTGCGACAGCTACTAACGAATGTATAGGATCCCATACCCACAATCAATAAAACTAACATAATATACAAAATACTATGCAAGTGCTGTGAGAAAAATTACATGGACCAACCTGGAAGAAAACTGACAATAAGGATACACGAATACCAATTAGCTACCCAGAGACACGACCAATTCTCACAGGTCTCCATACACACAGACAAAGAAGGACACAAATTTGACTGGGACAACACATCCATAATAGCACAAGCTGAACAGAGACATGTCCCGGAATTTCTGGAGGCCTGGCATTCCAACCAGAACTCCATCAACAAACACTTTAAACTGGACCCGATATACAAACCACTGAAAAACGGAACTGGAAGTGATGCCAACCACCCCAGCAAACCAAGGCATATAAATAACAAGTGGGACAGAACACCAACGCTTCACCAGAGGAGCACCGACAATGTTACCGAGCAGGTAACAACCCTTTAAGAGTAGAAATTACTTTTCATCTCAGACTTAATTGGTGCCTCTTTATTCTGAGACTATATCTGGTTCTAAACTCTCCCATGAGGGGGAAACAGCCTCTCATCAGTTACCCTGTCAAGCCCATTAAGAATACAATATATTTCAATGAAATCACCTCTCATTCTTCAATACTCATATTGATTAACCTTTGCTCATAAGGTAATCCCTCCATACCAGAGTTAGCAGCAGAAGGTTACCTTCCTCATATCTGACCTGATGTCATGAAACCTCATGAGGTCTAGAGTCAATGTTCAGGATTCCCAGGGAAAATCCTTCCCAGTTCCTGCTATAGAAATGATTAGAGACAGTAAAAGACTCAATGACCCATTTTACCTCCTGAACACACAATTGCAAAGTCTTATCACCAATAGTAGTATTGAAAATGAGAGGGAAGCTGAAAAATATCTGAAAGCAATACAAAATATGAAAATAAAGCGTAATTGTAGTGGAATTGGATGAAATGGATAGTTCTTTCATGCAGCCAGTACAGGTATAATGGTCTAAACAACATCCTTATGTTCTATAAAATACTATGATGCTTTGAATTTATGAGTGACTAGTGATGATATAGGTCTTCAGCAAAGTGATTGAATCTTTGCTCATCCTGTTTAAATGTTGCATCCATGTGATTTTTTTTGAAAATCAAAATGTCCATATCAATATTGAAGAAAGACAGATTAAAATGTTTGAGGTGGAGATTGAATTATGTTTGAAACTTTGCAGGATCTGTCCCCAGACAAACAGTCTCGCACCAATTCATTCCAACAGTATATTGTGGCTCAAATTGATGGTTCAGAGTTTGTGTGTTCTTAGAATAAATTAATTCTGTTGAGTTATCATTTTCTTCTGTTATAAAATGCTATTTCAGGTCTTTACAAACAGATATGAGGCATTATTTCCCAGTTTTCACCTGGGCCAAGAAAGTAGACACAACACGGCAATGCAAATCAACACATTCTAGGCATGTGACCCTAATTTTCCTATCGACGTTTGTGGATGGTTAGGTACCTCTACACAAGCAAGGATTCTACAAACCTACCCTTACAGATAGAAACAAATGTCTTGAAATCAATGATTAAGAATAATATATCTTTTTTTAAAAATGTGACATTTTGGCGTTTATGTCCGTAATGGCAATAATACATAGTTAAGAGAAATTTATAAGATGTTGACGATAGTATGGAATATCTGTGTGGTAATGTGACTCAATGTTGAATAGCCTAATTCAGGGGCCTGTGGCTGTACCTGGTTATCATTATTTATTGTCTTTATTTACCGAGGGTCTTTTTGAGTTGCATCACTCTACAATTGGAAGACAATGGTCATAAATCAATCCACTCCTCTGTAGAGATATGTTGAGGAGTTTTTGAGTGGAGATGTTATACAACTTGATATGCCTTTTTATTTCTGTGACTGAAATGAGAAGAGTTTTAAAACCAACGATTGCAAGGATTGATGCACAATTTGAATGCAAATAGCTTGACATTCATTGTGAACCATGTTTGCACAGCTGTGAGTTACAGCAGTGGTGCAGATAAACTGGAGCCAAAGGCATGTGTACAACTGTATAAAACATTGGTTAGGTCACAACTAGGGTATTGTGTGCATTTCTGGAATTCACAATATAGAAGGGATGTGATTGCACTGGAGAGGGTGCAGAGGAGATTTACCAGGATGCGGCCTAGGCTGGAGAGTTCTAATTATGAAGAGAGATTAGATAGACTGGGATTATTGGAGCAGAGGAGACAGAAGGGCAATATAATGGACATGTATAAAATTCTGATGGACATAAACAGGGTAGACAGGAAGGAACATTTTCCTTTGTTGGACAGATTGATGGCAAGGGGGCACAGATTTAAATAAAGGGACAGGAGGTTTACCGGGGATGTGAGAAAAAATGTTTTCCCTCAGATAGTGGTGGGAATCCGGAACTCACTGGCTATAAGGGTGGCAGAGGCAAAGACATACAAGATAATGGGCCAAGTGCTAGAAAATGACATTACAAAAGTTATATGTCTTTTTTTTTGACCAACACAGACTCAATGGGCCAAATGGCCCTTTTCTTGATTGGAGAGCTGTATGGCTATGACTCTGTGGAGGATTGGTTGTCAACAAGTATGGACTAATGACTGTTTACCAATCACAGAGGTCTCTGCCTGCCAACAGCTAAGTGATTAGTTCCCAAGTTTCTGAACAGCTTAAGGCTATGAACAAGCTACAAAGAAACCTTCAGCAGCTTAGGAGCTCTCTCTCAGTTCTCTGCAGTAAGACACTTTAAGTCTGAAGAAAACCAACTTACCTTTCCTTTGGCAGCTGCTATAAGCTATTATTTTTACTATACAAGCCAAAGACCATTTATAAATGAGCTAGTCACCTTTTGTCTCTTACAAACCAATGGAAACATCTATTGACCAGCACAAGAATCAAAAAGTAATCTCAGCAACTCTGTGCACAGGAGCCGCTGAATATTTTCCTAGTTTTGCTCCCTCCATAACCCATGTTTATTTTGTCCCTATCCGTGTTGGTCTCTCTGTTTGTGTGTAAAGGAGTGGTTAAGGAGTTTGGAGTTTTAATTAATAGAGTTTAGGCAATCCAATTAGACAATTCATAATTGTTTACCTGTAACTAAAGGCTAATTACTTGTAATGAATAGTAAATTTTTGTTCAGTACAAAAACTTGGTTCATGATTTTTGTCAACCTGGGTTGAAAAGTCAAGGAAATTGGAGAAATCTGTATACTCCTTAAAACTTTTGTGATGACTCCGGGAATGACAAGTCTTGATTTCTGGTGCACCTACCACACCATCCCACCCTGCACCCCAGTGTGGCATTGACAATATTTTTCATGGCTGACCTATGTCTTGGTTAATGGGAAGGGTCATACCAATAACTAGGAAAACGATCCTCAAGAGAGGTTCACTTTTGCTGAGTTCTTCAAACTATTATTAGCTCCTGGACAAAGTGCTTAGTACTGGGAGTAGCTCCACTACAGAAATATTGTTCCGACTGGCTCACAAGAAGTTTGCTAAAATTACAGTTTCTTACATCTGCAAAGCTGCGACTTGTCATTCTGGTGCAGCAGCGTGAGTTATCACTACTAGACTTCAATACTGAATCATCAGTCTCGTTACTCATGCTCAAGTGCTAGAGTCAGATTTTAACTTGGCAATTTGTGACTCAGAGGAGAGATTGCAGCCAGTTTAAAAGTATTGGTTACCAAATGCCACTGCACAGATTGTGACACTGACTAACCCTCTGTCAGCACCAGAGTAAAGGTGCAACTTTAAGAGCTTCACAGTTCCTAACACAAGCTCTCTGGCAGAAGAACTGGTGGCAAAATGTAACAGTTGGCATTGGCACTTGTGAACTGCTAGCT
Source organism: Rhincodon typus (assembly GCF_021869965.1). Lineage (NCBI taxonomy): Eukaryota > Metazoa > Chordata > Chondrichthyes > Orectolobiformes > Rhincodontidae > Rhincodon > Rhincodon typus. The sequence goes on from NC_063348.1 coordinate 53,543,703, forward strand.
GCTAAGGCTGGCCAGAAAATGTCAACGTGGATATTGATGATGAAGATTGCAAGCCACTGAGTTCAATCAGCTGTGATATGTCAGCAGCAACATTTGGCAAAGGCAGAATCTGCAAGAAAAATTGATGTGAAAGCTACTCAGCAGAAATGACATCTGACATTGAAGCCAAAGAAAAGCCTACCTGATACATGGCTTAAACCCAACAGCTAAAACACTGCTTAACTTCAAAGTAGCCAAAGCAATTGTGCAAATACAGGAGGATAGTTCAGAAATAAATGTTAGACCAACCTATGTTAAGAAATACAAACTGCCTGTAACAACAGAAATTTACTCGCTATATATGGTAACATCAATGATACATTGTCCTATAACTGGTGATGGCTTAGTGGTCTTGTCACTGGTTCCATGATCAAATCCTACCATTAGAAAATGGTAAAATTTGAGCTATATCAAAATCTGGAGTGAAGAGTCAAACGATGACTCTGAAACAGTTGTCGATTACTTGAAAAGAAACCATCAGGTGCACTAAAGTCGTGGTCTGACTTAGATGTGGTTGATTATTGTGCTAAACAAAATGCTGATGCAAGTGGTTAGCACATTCTGTACACAGCAACAGATAATGTGACTCCTAATGCAAAGGTAAACTTACCAGAACATAGGGCTGCTTTCTCATTAGAGAGAGACAACTGAAGATGGTTTTAGTGAGGCTCAACACCTCAGGCAAGGGGGGAGGTTGAGAAGGCGAGTCTTTTGAGGTAACCTCAGTCCATGTAGGAATTGAGTCCCCAACTGTTGCTGTCAATTGCCTTGCAAACAAATTGCCTTTGAGCTAACTGACACCTGTAATGCAGACCCCAATGAAACACATAGGAAAGCTACTGTGACCTTTCATCAACTTGTGAAATCTGAGACAAAGGAATTACATCAGAGACTGTGCTCTCAGCATCCTGTCATGTGGCTGTGAAACACAGGAAACTTACAGCTATCAGTAAAAGTAAGTTCAAAATTTGTGAATGATACAAAGTTACAGACTTTGTGATCAGTGTGGAGGATAATGCTCTTCAAAAGGACATAGGCAAGTTGTTCAAGTGGGCAGATAGGTGGCAGATGAACTTCAATGTGGAGAAATGTGAAGTGATTCATTTTGGTTGGAAGAAGAAGAGATTAAGTGATACAACTATAAATGTGGTGTAAATGTAGAAGAATCTGGTTCTGTTTGTGCATAAGTCATTGCATATGGTAGCTCAGGTTGAGAGTGCAGTTCATAAATCATACAATATTCTGGGCTCCGTTAATAGGCATGTTAAGTACAAGAACAAGAAGATTATATTGAATTGTGTAAGGCATGAATTGAGCCTCAGCTGGAGTATTGCGTTCAGTTTTGAACACAATTCTTCAGGAAGGATTCAAGAGATGGTGAAGAAACAAAAATCACAAGGATGGTTTAAGGTAGGAGACATCCAAGTTATGTGGATAGCTTGAAAATGTTAGAATATCTTTCCTTAAAGAAGACAAGGTTCGGTGGAAATTTGATCCAGGTTTTCAAAATCATGAGGGATTTAGCGGAGTAGACTGGGAGAAACTGTTCCAAACCAAAAACAATCAACAGCAAGAGGACACAGATTTCAAGTAATTGGCAAATGAGGCAAAAAAAGATATGAAGCCAAAAAATTCACATAGGGAGCAATCAAGGTCTGGAATGCACAGCCCAAGAGGATGGTGGGGGCATACTCAATCAAGACAATCCAATGGGAATTAAATACCTTTTTGGATAAGTACAAAATGCGGGGTCATGGGAAGAAAGCAGAGAATGACACAAAGTGAGGTGCTCGATTGGAGAGCTGGCATTGCGATGATGAGCTGAATGGTGTCCTTCCACACTGTAACAAATTTCATGATTCTTGGACATGCTAACCAATCACCCCCCACTCCCCTTTGCTCTGGAGTATAAATGAAATTTATATTTGAAATTTGAAACTCTTGTATTTGTCTTGATGCATGCAAGACAAAAAGCATCACACAATTCTCTTTGCTGCAGTATGGAAGCTCTGTACTACCAAACAACATTCATTTTCACTCACTTTAGCACTGAAAGCGAATATTGACAGATTGCAATGGCACGTCCACTTACTTTGTAAGAATACTGTGCAAATATACAGGAGACAAATCTGAGAAACATCAAGAATGAGAAAAGGCTTTTCAGGCTATTAACTTAGCCCTCTAGACTTCCAAATTATTTACCTCCATGTCCAATTGCTTCTATAACTCAGCAAATATCTCACTACCTTACATAATAGCCAAACATTTGTCATCCATCGAACACAGAGTTTTTCTCATCTAAGATCACATTTTAAATTTACTTTATGCTAAAGAAAATGTATCTCTTCTTGTTCCACTTAGCTATTGACCTTGAAATGATAGTCTGGATTCACTTTATTTGCACCAGTCAGCACTTAGGGTTTCCAAAGGCTAAACAGTTAATGGGCTGAAAATCTAGTTCTTATGCCGTGACTTCAGACTAATCGAGTATAAAACATATATCAGGAGAATTTTACAATGAAACTATTTGAAATAATGAGGAGTCACAAAATGGCTAGCAATGCATGTCTCTCTCAGACATTGTCATAATTCATACTCCATAATCAATTAACTGTTTAAAGTTTGCACATCATAGCATGATATCCATAATTCCCAGTATATTTGTAAAGACTATCCATAAAGACTGCAAAATAGCTTTAATACATATTCCCAAAATCCTTAGCAGCAATCGAACTGTTTGAACACACTGCCACTTCATCTGTCTTTGTCATCATCAAAGTTGATAGAAATCAACAGAGTATCATATAAAGAAATGAAACTATAGCTATACAAATGTTGATAGAATTGCAAGAGGCTACAGAGGCTTTTGATTTTTTTACTTTATGATTACTCAGATGGATGAGATATCCAAGTGTGTATTTTTCCCATTGTTATTTTAACACGTTTACTTTGCTTCGAAACTTGAGCACATTCTTTCCTGAATTGGAATCAAAATATATCGGAATTTGTAATTGGTAGATTATTTTGATGTAAAAATACATTGCTTCTGAAGAAGGACCACTAGATTCGAAACATTACCTCTACTTTCTCCCCACAAGTGCTGAATTTCTCTGGCAAATTCTGCTTTTAATTCACTGAAGATAATATTTTCATGGAATCCCTACAGCGTGGAGGCATTTCAGCCCATTAAGGCCACACTGACCTTCTGAAGGACATCCTGCCCAATCCCTGTAACCCTGCATTTTCCATGGCTAACCCACCTTGCCTGCACATCCCTGGACACTATGGGCAATTTAGGATGGCCAGTCCACCTAAACCATACATCCTTGGACTGTGGGAGGAAACCAGAGCATCTGGAGGTAACCCACGCAGACACAAGGCGAATGTACAAACTCCACACAGACAGAAACAGTGGAATCGAATGTAGGTCCCTGGTGTTGTGAGGCAGCAGTGCTAATCACTGAGCCACTGTGCCACTCTATATCACATTCACTTAATGTGATACCGAGCCACCAATAGCAATGTATGAATCATTTCACCCAACGCTGGTATGAATCCACTGCTGAAAACTGGAACAGGACCCACACTCAGCAAAATGGTTTTTCAGTTTAATACTAACTGTATAAAGGAGCTTTAGCTTGGAGACTTGTATTTGTATATTTCTTACATAGTCTAAGTGCTAATTGATCACTTTTGACTAATGAAAGGCTTGCAAGAACAGAAGACGGTAATAATATTTACTGCAATCATTGATTCACATTAATGGAGATGTTACTTGTAAATAGAATCCTGGTAAGAACTTTAGATAATGTGTTAATGTACTAAAATATTATTTCTCCACTTCCTATCAATTTTTCTGAAATTGTTACATTTATATTTGTAATGAAATCAGTAATTGTAAACTTGTTCCTCTGGCCTCTCCCACTGGAGGTGCTGCAACACGCACAGTTTTAGTGACAGGAAGTGACACTCCCTCCTGGTTATGGAAGGAGTGCAACAAATATTTACCGGATTGTTATCCTGGGATGACAGGGCTGACGAATGAAGAGAAACCGGATTGTTTAGAACTATATTTCACCAGAATTTAGAAAAATTAGAGTGTAGGGACATCTCGTAGAAAAGTTGACAATTCTAAGAGGGGGTACAGGAACATAGTTCCTTGAAAGTGGAGTTTCAGGTAGACAGGGTGATGAAGAAAGCATTTGGCATGCTTGCCTTCATGGTCAGCACATTAAGTATAGGAGTTGGGACATCATGTTGTGGCTGTAAAGGACTTTGGTTAGGCCACTTTTAGAATACTGCATGGAATTCTGGTCTCCCTGCTATAGGAAAGACGTTGTTAAACTTGAAAGGGTTCAGAAAAGATTTACAAGGGGGTTGCTGGGATTGGAAGGTTTGAGCTATACGGAGACGTTGAATAGGCTGGGGCTTTTTTCCCTTGAGTGTCAGAGGCTGAGGGGTGACCTTATAGAGTATAAAATCACGAGGAGCATGGATTGGGTCAATAGCCAAGGGGTCTTTTTTTTCCCCAGAGTAGGGGAGCAGAAAACTACAAGACATAGGTTTAAGAGGGACCTCAGGGGCAACTTTTTCACACAGAGGGTGGTGCATGTCAGGAATGAACTGCCAGAGGAGGTCTTGGAGGCTGGTACAATGACATCATTTAAAAGGCAGCTAGGTGGGGATATGAATAGGAAGGGTTTAGAGGGATATGGACCAAATGCTGGCAAATGGAAATAGTTCAGATTGGGATATCTGGTCGGTGGATGAGTTGGACCAAAGGGCCTGTTTACGTACTGTATGACTTTATTATCCTATAAATGTGCACTTGAAGGAAGGAGGAGGTAATAGGAGGTTCAGTCAAAAAGAGGGCCTGACCAGCTGATAAAGTCACATTAAAGTTCAACACAATTAATTAGACCACAATTTATAAAATCCATGTCTGCTGCAGTTGGTTTCAGGATTTATCAAGGCAGAACATTTTTATCTTCCTGAACTATCTTCCTGAGCCAAGGAATATCGGATTTGCAAATAACTTGCCACTTTGGTTTACATGAGATATGGTGTGCATTGAACTCAACTTGCAGTCAAACTCTTTCCAAGACTTTGCTTTGTCTACCCGCTCACAAATACAGAACCAAAGGGATAGTCATTTCAGTGACACTGCAGCAGCCCAACTGTCAGAATAACTTAATAATAAATAATGCTTTGGTCCTGTCTTCTCATTTTTCTAGAGTCTATATTAAACATGATGAAACAGGAGACCTAAAGCAATTCAGAAAATACAGAACTAATTATCCATGATGTACAGTATTGGCTTTTATTTGCTTTCCTTCCTCCCTGAAAACTTTATAACATCTCTGCAAGGTTTTGAAAACAGTTAATTAATCTTTTACCAGTTAAGTGAATAAAATGCAAATAAAACAGTGTCTTGCCAACTGGTTACCTTAAAGGCAAGCCTCATGTCAGAGGTATACCAAAGAATAAAGCTGGATGCAATATAATAATCTAATTCTCTTATTTATCTACTTTTTATTTTTAAGAACACTCTGCAAGAGCAATGATCTCCACTGGTGCCTACCTGGTATCTCAGAAAATCAGATAAAAGTGATAAACTTTGGAACCCAAAAGTAAGAAAGAAAATAAACCAAACAGCTAAGGGACAGGAGCGAGCGCATATTCTGCAGCATGCACAACTCTTCAGCTTTAAATCAAAACAGACTTTCAAGTGAATAAATATCCAGATACTGGTCTGCACTTTAAAATAAATCACTGTATTATGTCACAACTCGCTGGGCAATGCACTGACATCAAACTCCATTTTTTCAGAGTCATCGCAAATGTGATTAAACTACTCAACCTTTCCTAACTTCCATCAATTAATTCAGATTATAAGATTATATGCACCAGGCTCTTCCATGAACAAGAAAATAACAATTTATTGTAATATTTTTAAAAAAGTCAATGGCAATTAATATATAAGTTGAATTGTTAATGTAAAACTCTATCTTAAACTCGGACTCTTTTTTTTAAAATTCCCATGCACATACAAACAGACAGAGGCAAGACACAAATATTATGGGTGGGGGATAAAAATAATCAGAAGCATAACTCTGGCATCAGTCTACATCACAGATATCGATAAGTTGTTTCCTTACAGCTTTCTGTAAACTCCTTCTAATTCTTCATTAATGACAAGAGGTCTAGAATGGATTAATTCTCAGTCTTTAATACACTGGTGAGGAATCACCCTTTTAAAGACCCTGAAAGTGGATTTCCCCTTTTATTTCCTTTCAACAGATGATTTTCAGAGACAACAACTTACAGGGAAAGGCAAGAGTGAATCGCTAGCTACTTGGGAACAAAAACAGAAATTGCTGGAAAAACTCAGCAGGTCTGGCAGCATCTGTGGAAAGAAAGCAGAGTTAACATTTCGCGTCCAACGAATCTTCTTCAGAACTGCTAGCAGCTAGGAAAAAGTGGAATTTATGCTGAAAGAGGAGATAGGGGAGAGGTGAGCGGATAGATGGAGATGGAGCCCAGTGAGAGAAAGAGAGAGAGACAGAAATATGAAAGGGTTAGGAAAACAAGGACATTATGGATAGCAGGTCAGAACAGAAGAAAAGCTGAATGAACAGTAATAAGAGCTAAGAGTGAGAAGGGGGTTAAGGTGGCATGGTGGCTCAGCGGTTAACACCGCTGCCTCACAGTGCCAGGGACCTGGGTTCGATTCCACCCTCAGGCAACTGTGTATGTGGAGTTTGCACATTCTTCCCGTGTCTGTGTGGATTCCCTTTGTGTGCTGCGGTTACCTCCCACAGTCCAAAGATGTGCAGATTAGGTGAACTGGCCATGCTAAATTGCCCAAGAGTTCAGCGATGTGTAGATTAGGTGAGTTAGCCAAGGGAAATATAGGGTTACAAGGAAAGGGTAGGGGGATGGGTCTGGATGAGATAACCTTCAAAGGGTTGGTGTGGACTTGTTGGGCTAAATGGCCTGTTTCTACACTGTAGTGATTTCATGGAAAATGGGTTAGGTGTGTGGAATACAACCCATGTAATGTGATAACAAACTTGGGTGTATGGGGGATTGGGTCACTGTGCTAAATCAACCCTGTCATAACAGGACCAGAAGTGGGGGTGGGTAAAAAGCAAGGCAGGATGGAATCAGGCTCTAAAGTTATTGAACTCAATGTCAAAGCCTAGAGGCCGCAGAACCCCAAATGGAAAATTAGAATTTGCTCTTTGAGCTTGCGCTGTGGCTTGATGGAACATTGCAGCAAAACTGAGACAGAAATGTTGGTCATGGGACATAGTGGTGTGTTGAAGTGGCAGGCAACTGAGAGCACAAGGGCATTTTTGTGGACAGAGCATAGTTGTTCTATAAGTTGGTCACCCAGCCTGCATTTCATCTCCCCAGTGTGGAGCAGCCAATACTGTGAGCAGTGAATACTGTAGGTAAGATTGAATGAAGTGCAGGTAAATCACTGTTTCACTCAGAAGAGGTCTTGGGATGATGAGGAGGGAGGATGTAAACCAGCAGGTGTCCACCTTCTGCAATTACCATGGGAAGGTGCTGTGGGTCCATGGGGAAGTGTTGGGAATAGAGGAGGAATGGATCAGCATGTCCTAAAGGCAACGGTCTCTGCGGAATGCTGACAAGGGAGGGGAGGGGAATGCGTGCCTGGTGGTGCATCCTGTTATTGGTGGCTTACAATCCTTTGGATGTGGAGACTGATGGGGTAGTAAGTGAGGATTAGAGGGGCTCTATCATTGTTGTGGGAGAGAAGGGGAGGGGTGACAGCAGAAGTGTGGGAAATGGATCGAACATAGCTAAGAGCCCTGTTGACCTTGGTAACAGGGAATCCTTGGTTGAGGAAAATGATGGATATTTCTGAGGCCCCTTTGCAGAAGGTGGCATGGCCAGAACAAATGTGATGGAGATGGAGAAGGGAGAATGGGATGCAGTCCTTACAGGAAGCAGGGTGTGAGGGTGTATAGCCCAGGTAACCGTGGTATTTGATGGGTTTGTAGCGATTATCAGTGGCCAAGCTATCCCCAGAAATGGAAACGGAGATATCAAGGGAGGGAAGGGAGGAGTCAGGGATGAGCCACGTGAAGGTGAGAGCGGGGTGGAAATTGGAAGTGAAATTGATAAATTTGTCCAACTCTAGATGAGAGAGGGAAGCAGCACCGATGATGTATCAATGTATTGGAGAAAGAGTTCTGGGGAGAGACACAAGTAAGATTGGAACAAGGAATGTTCCATGTACCTCACAAAGAGACAAGCATAACTGGGGCCCATGCGGGTACCCATGACCATGCCTCTGACCTGAAGGAAGTGAGAGGAGTTAAAAGTGAAGTTGTTCAGGATGAAGGCAAGTTCAGCCAGTGGAGGAGGCTGGTGGTGGATAGGGACGGTTCAGGCCTTTTTTTACAGGAAGAAGTGGAGAGCCCTGAGACTATCCTGATGGGGCTGGACATGTAAAGAAATTGTATGTCCAAGGTAAAGAGGCGGTGGCTGGAAGTTTTGAACCTGATGTAAAGCATCAGAAGAATTGCAGATGTAAGTGATGAGGGACTGGACAGGGGAGAAAAAATAGATTCAAGGAAAGAGGAAATAAGTTCTGTCAGGCAGGAGCAAGGAGGAACAATGGGACGGCCTGGGCAGTCCTGTTTGTGGATTTTTGGGGAGAAGGTAGAAGTGGGTTGAATAGGGTTGGGGGACTATGAGCTGGCAGGCTTGGGAATTTATTTTGCATTGCCAGGAAATATGGGGGAAGAGAGAGAGATAGAGGCTTTCTCTTCACAGGTTGGATGTTTCTGCAGTATTGTCTACATCCAAAGCTGTCACCATTTTCCCAGGAACCAAGCAAATGGTTGTTACTATGATGAGCCCTCCTGTGCCCACAACAACTGATTTCCTGATTAAAGAACCCATTAAAACCTATTGGCTCTGGGAAAAACATATCCAGGCATTGCCATTCTGTCTGGAATGCTCCCTTACAGTTTGACTAAAACAAGGCTGTAGACATAATTCATAATTAACTCCAGTCTTTAAAATTGAAAACTTTTTTTCCACTCAGTTTCCTTTGTTTAAAGCAGTCTTTATTCCCATTTTAGTCCACTGTTCAAAAAAATCTTTACAATTTATATACTTGATTTAACTCAACAATTAGTTGTTTATGAAAGGGGAGCTGAAATTTTAGTTTCCTTTTTTCATGAAATGTGAACATCACTGGCAAGGCCAACATTTTGTTGTCCATCCCCAACTACCATTGAACTGAATGAATTCCTTGAACATAGTAGAGGATGGTCAGGAGTCAAGCACACTGCTGTGGGTGTAGAGTCAGATGTACGTCAGAACAGCAGATTTACTTCCCTAAAGGACATTAGTAACCAAATGGGTTTTTCATCATCATTGTTACTCAGACTTGTTTTCAATATCATGAATATGCCAGCAGCTGGGATGGTATTTGAACATGTCCTCAGGGCATTAGTCACAGCCTCTGGATTGCAGTCTACTGGCACTACCACTATGCAACCATCTCCCTAACACCCCAATGGTCTGTATGCATTTGGGTAGAGAAACTGCATTTCTACATCTGACCTGGGAAAACAGTCAGATCATTTACTGTCAACTTTCAAATCCCCAGCCATCAACCCATTGGTTGACAACTCTCGTAGCATTTCTGTAGCTTCTTATTCCTGAACTAGACCACCTCCAACAGTCTTGGTGCATTTATCCTCATTAAAACCATTGTTTTTTTTTCATTTCCTGGTTGTTGCCTCCAGTATACTTTCATTTCTGCTCCCTTATATCGAATGGAAGCAAATTTGAAGGCCTCATTGGGGTAGCATGCTGGAAATCAAACCCTGCTCTGCCTGAAATTGACACAAAAGTTAAAAATATATGTTAAAGTACGCAAAGTCCCCAATTTACTTGTCTGGTAGACTCTAGTAGACAGAAAACATGAACCAAGTTTACTTAACAAGAACCACTACTTATTGCAACTAAATGGATTCTAACCATAGGTAAACAACTGTGAACTTTGACATAACTTTACCAGTTAAAACTCTAAGCCCTTTCTACTCACATGCAGACAGACAAAATAAAAAGGAATTGGAGGGGAAACATGCCGGGGATGCAGGTCAATGTCACCAGCCCATAGGATTCAGCAGAAAGATTCTTTTCTAACCTTTGTTCGAGGAGGCACAGAGTGACTTGTTAACAAGTTATAAAGTCTCTGAATTATTGGGTAAAAGTTTTACAGCTTACTGCAACTGGTGGCAGAAAACAAGTAACTTACTTTTGCTTTAATGAGAGAGAGGAAGAGATACAGAGTCAGAAAAAAAAACAAAGAGAGAGCAATACAGGGAGAGAAAATGATAAAGAGAAATAGAGCAAGAGAAAGATTTTTAAAAAATGACAAAAAGAGAAAGAGGGAAGGGAAGAGAGAATGAAATAAAGAAAGAGAGAAAAGGAAAAAGAAAGATAGACCACCTCCCCTTCCAGAGTTCCAAGGACATCTGTCTATATCATTCACACCCATTGGCTGTTCAGTTACCCAGGAGCCAATTGGAAAGTTGTCATCAGGGTAATGGCTCTTGGTATCCACAAACTGGTCACAATTACACAAACCAATCAGCTACTTGTTGTCAGCTGAATTTCACTTTGTATATGTGCCCCGATGCTGCACTGTCTATTTACATCTTCTCCCACATTTTGCAATGCAGAAATGTAAACACGACTTATGATGAGTTTCAGTAACCTGCTTTTTAAAAGCATAGCAATTCCTTCCTTAGTCCTTTGTTGCAAAACAGTCTTCTTCTCAATTCAGTCCATAATCAAGAATAAAGTGACATAAAAAAAACGCAATCTTCACATTTGGGAGCCAACTGACTTTAACCATCTGCAGTCAGACCTGACTAGATCACATTAAAAAAAAAGACTCCCAGATCCTACTGTCCAACGCTAAAAGTGCCCACTGTTCAAAAATCATCTAGGAATACAAATAACCATCAGCCTCTCTTCCTGACCATATCCCATATTATTTTCTCAACAACAAATATGAGGAGCTCGTGGACTCCTTCGTCACAAAGATCAAAAGTCCGATCTTCAGTTACCTTTGTAGCTTCCCTCACTTCCTCTAGCTCATTGAGCTTATCCTCATCTAATGTTCCTTGCTATTTAGACCTCAGCTCTCATCTTTCTCTGGACTCTATTCCAGTTCCCGCTTTGCTATTTCAGCACTTACCGTGTCCATGTGACTCACTTCCTGCTCCTTCGATTCTAATTCTAACAAAATAACGATTAGCCAAATTCCTTCCTATGTTTCCACATTATCTGAAAACATAATGGTTCTCACTTCTCAGAAATGTAACCTTATCTCTGTCAAATGTAACGCAACAACCCTATTCTTAAAACAGCCTAGACTCCTCTGTCCTTACAAACTATCATCCAATCTCCAAACTCCCTTCCTCTCCATGCTCATCATCCTGAAACACCACATTTAAATCCCTTCAGTCAGGCAGTCAGGTTTACAGATTTGTCATTGTAGCAAATTGGTTTCCTTCATAGCCACAAATGAGTTGACTTCACCAAAGATTAAACAACAACCCCTCATTCTTCTCTAAAGCCTTCAACACTATTGGGTAACTCCGTGCCAAACAACACTTGCTCTCTCCACAGATGCTGCCAGACGTGTTGAGCTTTTTCAGTACTTTCTCGCTTTATTTCGGATCTTCAGCATCTGGAGTGTTTTACTTTTGCTAAAATTTGAAAGGTGTCTATGAATAAATTAAGAGAAGGCGAGTAACTAAGGGTAGTGTGGATCCATCAATGAAAATGACAGATGATAAAGCAGATAAAATTGAAATACCTCAAATTGCTTTTGTATCCTTTTGTTGAAATTGATTGATTCAGAAATTCCAGACCAAATTTGCTTCCATAAGAGTTCCTTTGCTTCATTTCCATCTTGTAGTTTCTCCTGTTGTTATTCGCCATTTTTTTCTGTATGACACTTTAGGACAGGAGTTGGATTATCGAAGGTAATGCACTGACAGTCCATTTACACCTTAAATAAGAAAAATAAAAGAGTTGAGATTTACTCTCTTTGTTCTTCAGCCTGCAAGGTTGTCACATTTATTTTCTCCATCGTGGTGTCACTTTTTGTTCTGTGCCCTATTCTTTTCCTGACTTTTTATTCTATTGAAAAGCTACTGACATCTGAAGTCACGGTGTTGTGAACTCAGAGATCACCTAACATAGCTTTCATTACACGCCGGAAGCAACATCTTAGCATTGTAAAGATGTGGCCTTGCATTGTGTGTTGAGGTCAACCCAGTCAAGCACTGATATAGACAGCACCTCAGAAGCAGTGGGATAGTATCATCAGACTTCAATAGCACAGATTTACATAACAGCAGCATCTGTGGAGCGAAATGTGTTTCATCTGTCTAACAGCCGTCGGCAAGGCGAACACTGCTCTACCACTGAATATTTCTTTATTAAGTTTCGGGTGATTATGTGTTGCGGATTGGCCATAATATATTATTAATCTTTGCAATTCGCTACTGTAGAATTTTACAGCACAGAAGGAGATCATTCAGCCAATCATGCCTTCACTCTTTTTTTCAAAGGAATTATGAAATTGGTCTCACAGCCCCACCCATACAGCCGTTCAGATTTTCCATTTGATGTGTATACTCAGTTCGCTTTTCGAAGGGACAATTTCAACTGTTTCCATCACTCTCTCAGGTATTGCATTCCAGATCCATAACACAATCTGTACAAAGAAATCTCCTCTGTTACCCTATGATAACTAGACATAGATTTCATTGCTTAGCAGCGTAGGACAATAGTCTAGGGAGGCCTTGTCATATCAGTTAACTCCTTGTGCGGGTTTAGAGTCAACTGCACTGACGTGCTTTTCCATAAGATGATAAGAAATAGGAACAGGAGTAGGCTGTTCAGCCCCTCAAGTGTGATCTAGCATTCAACAGGATCATAGCTGATTTGACGTTCCTCACATTCATTTTCTGCTCTTTCCCATAACCCTTAATTTCCCTACTCCAGGATTATTAATTGAATTTAAATTCCACCAGCTCCCATCCTGGAAGTCACAGAATCACAGAAGGTTCTGATGCAAAAGGAGGCCATTCTGCACATTGTGCCTGCACCGGCTTTTCTTACCTAGTGCCAATCAAATGCACTTTCCCCCATATCATTCACTCCATTTCTGTCCAAATAATTATTTAATGTCCTCTTGAATATCTCAACTAAATCTGCCTCGGCCACATTTTCAGAGATTTGAACTTTGTCTCCAAAATATGAGACTGTCCTCTAGATTATGAGGTCAGAGACATTACCATGATAATGCAACAAGATCTGGGCAATTTCTGGGATTGGGCTGACGAGTGACAAGAAACATTTGTGCTACAAAAATGCCAAACAATGACAATTTCCAATAAGAGACAATCTAATCCTGCCTCTTGACATTCAGTGGAGTTACCATTGCGGAATACCCCACTATTAACATCATTGGGGTCACCATTAACCTGGACCTAGACAACTGGATTCACTGTATATACATGGTGGCAGATACAGCAGGTCAGAGGCTAGGAATACTGTGAGTAACTCACTTCCTGACTCCGCAAAGCCTGCCCATCATCTACGTGGCACAAGTCAGGAGTGTGATGGAATACTCCCCACTTGCGTGGATGGGTGCAGTTCCAACAACACTCAATAAGCTTGATACCATCCAGGACAAAGCAGCCCACTTGATTGGCACCACATCCACAGGCATCCACTCCCTGCACCACTGCTACAAAATGCACTGCAGAAATTCATCAAAGATCCTTAGACAGCACCTTCCAAACCCGCAGCCACTGCCATCTCGAAGGGCAAAGGCAGATACACAGGAACACCACCACTTGCAAGTTCCCCATAAAGCCACTCACCATCCTGACTTGGAAAGATATCACTGTTCCTTCACTGTTGCTGGGTCAAAATTCTTGAATTTACTCCCAAATGGCATTGTGGGTCAATCTACAGCACATGGACTGTAGCAGTTCAAGAAGGCAGCTCATCATGACCTTCTAAAAGAGCAACTAGGGACGGGCAACAAATGCTACTCTACCCAACGATGCCCATGTCCCATGAGTGAATTAAAAAAAACACAACCATCCCCTCCAATAAGGTGAAAAAGATGAGCTGCTGTGTGTTGTGCTGCTAATGTAATATTCTCTGGATTTCTGTTACTATTACAAGGATTTGAGGGGGAGAAAAAGAAATGAGTAAACTTCCCTGTACTTTCTTGATTTAAAATATCATTTGAGAAACTCACAGCTCTTTCACTGCCTCTGATTCACTGTCTAATGTGATCGCCATCATGATAATCCCCTCTTTTCTGTTCCATAATCTGTCCTCATTTTTTTTTGCAGTGATTTCCATTTATTTCTGCCAGCTTTATGCTGATGTGAATTGTGAGGTGTTGCCTAAACAAAGCACCAAATAAAGCACTTTTGAAGGAACAACAAGTAGACATAAATGATATTTGTTTCTAAAGCTCCAAAGTCACAGTGGTATTGAGAATGAGTTAAGTGTAAATGTATGGGTAAACCATTCAAAGAAAGAATTTTCCAGTTTGTAGGTTTGAAAACAGAACCTTCAAAATCCAGGAGCAACACAGCTGTCAGCAATGTACAGTGATAGCACTGAGCATCTTTGAGATAGGGCTCAGTGATAGTCCATGTACCACTGGTCCAGGAAACCTGGGTTCAAGTCTCACCTGCTCCAGAGATGTGTCATTTCACAGTTGAACAAGTAGATTAGGAGAAAAAATATACAACAAGTGGAGTGGCACAGCAAGTGTATGCTCAGTTCATAACGCAGAGATCAAAGGACTCTTGTGATGTACTGGTAGTGTCCCTATCTCTGCCTCAGGAGGCTTGGATTCCAGTCCTACCTATCCCTGACATTTATTATAACAGGTTGATTTAAAAAAGCCCTAGAACCAGAAATGATACAGCACAGATGGGGCCATTTATCCCGTCTTGTCCATGCTGAACAAAAAACACCCAGATACCCTTCCCAATCCCATCTTCCTGCACACGGCCCATAGCCCTGCAGCTTACAGCAGTTAAGGTGCAGTTCCACGTACTTTTTAAAAAGAGTTTAAGGTCTCTGCCTTCACCAATAACTCAGGCAGTGAATTCCAGACACCCACTACCCTCGGCATAATAAAGTTTTTCCTAACGTCCCCTCTAATCCTTCTGCCACTTACTTGAATCCATGGTTTTCAACTTTCTGCCAAGTGAAACAGGTTCCTCCTGTCTATCTCTACCTCTCACAATTTTGTATCCCTCAATTATATCACCCCTCAGCCTTCTCTGTTCCAAAGAAAACAACCCCAACCTCCCCAATCTTTCCTTGTAGTCACAATCCTTTAGCCCTGCTAACATTCTACTACATCATCTCTGCAGCATCTCCAGAGCAAATATGCCCTTCCTCTAATGTAATAACCAGAACTGCACACAATACTCCAGTTGTGGTCTCACTGGTGTCTTATACAGTTTCATCATTCTTTCCCAGTTTTGTATTCTAAACTACTGCCAATGAAGGAGAACATTCCCTATACCTTCTCCACAACCTTATCTACCTGTACTACTACCTTTAGGGACCTGTACACTTGTACACCAAGTTCTCTCACTTATCTACCCCTCTCAGTATATTTCTGTTTGTTGTGTATTCCATTTTATTGTTTGACTTCCTGAAATGCATTACCTCTCACTTATCAGTGTTGAACTTCATCTGCCACTTTTCTGCCCACTCCACCAACCAATTTGTATCATTTTGGAGCTTGCAGCTATCCTCCACACCATCCACTAATGGCCAATTTTTGTGTCCTGTGCGAATTTCCCAGTTGTGACCCCACAAACCCCCTCCCCACCACATTCAAGTCTAAATCATTAATGTATAAGACAAACAGCAGAGGTTCCAACACCAAGCCCTGTGGAACACCACTTGAAACAGCTTTCCATTCGCAAGGGCAGCCATCGACCGCTACCCTTTGTTTCCTGTTACTAAGCCAACTTTCAATCCTACTCAACGCGTTACCCGTAACTCATTGGCTTTTGGAGATAGTAGGAACTGCAGATGCTGGAGAATCTGAGGTACCAAGGTGTAGAGCTGGAGAGCTGTAGAGCCCATCTCTGAAGAAGGGTCTAGGCCCGAAACGTCAGCCTTCCTGCTCCTCTGATGCTGCTTGGCCTGCTGTGTTCATCCAGCTCTACACCTTGGTATCTCAG
>NC_063348.1:53560451-53573272 GCF_021869965.1 Rhincodon typus
GTGGGAGGAGGAGTATTCTAGGTAGCTGTGGGAGTCGGTGGGCTTGAAATGAATATCGGTTTCGAGGTGGTTGCCCGATATGGAGACAGAGAGGTCCAGGAAGGGGAGAGAGGTGTTAGAGATGGTCCAGGTAAACTTAAGGTTGGGGTGGAAGGTGTTAGTGAAGTGTATGAACTGTTCGAGCTCCTCGTGGGAGCACGAGGCGGCGCCGATACAGTCATCAATGTAACGGAGGAAGAGGTGGGGTTTAGGGCCGGTGTAGGTACGGAAGAGGGATTGTTCCACGTAAACAAACAATGTTCCTGGTTTCTCCAGGGAACAACAATGAAAAAATGATGAAGGGTCAATATGGCACCTCCTCTGTGAAGAGGCAGCCTTCTGTGTCTTACCTTCTCAAGGAAAGGACATTGGGCTGGCACCACATAGTAGCTAAGAACAAATCAATAAATCAAATTCTTGGTGTGAGGGAGAGTTGTTCTGAGTACTGGTTTAACAGGATGTTGAGACTGCATTTTTATACAGCGTTGAAACAGAACCTTCGTTCCAACCAGTCCATGCTGAGCATAATCCTAAACTAAACTAATCCTATCTGCCTGCTCCTGGCCCATATCCTTCCAAGCCTTCAGTATTCACGTACTTCTCCAAATATCATTTAAACATTGTAAACGTCCACCATCCACCACTTCTTCAAGAAATTCGTTCTACACATGAGCCACCATCTGTGTTGTACTCGTACTCTCACCCCATGCCACTTGATGTCTTTGACCTCTGGAAATCTATCTATCTCTTTCTTTCTTAAACACATTCAGTCAGTTAACTTCCACAGCCTTCAGTGGTGGAAAATTCCAGAACTTTACCATCTTCCGAGTGAAGATATTTCTCCTCATCTCTGTCTAAAATAGCTACCACACATTGGGAGACATGACACTTTGATGCAGATCCTCCAGCCAGGGGAATAACATTATAACATTATAACATTATCTGTTTCAATCAGATGCCTTCTCATTCTTAGTTCATTCAGAAGTTTCATAGCCAGTGCATCCAATATTTCCATAACTAACTCCTTTATTACCTTGGAGTATAGATTATCAGGCTCTGTGGACTTACTTTCAGCTTTCAGTCCCATTTATTTCTCTAAAGGTGGGAGTTCAAGGATTTTGACCCACTGACAGTGAAGAAACAGTGATATATTTCCAAGTCAGGATGGTGAGTGGCTTGGAGGGCACCTTGCAGGTGGTGGCATTCCTCTATATCTACTGCCCTTGTCCTTCTAGATAGCAGTGGTTGTGAGTTTGTGAGGTGTTGTATGACCATCTTTGCTGAAGTTCTGCAGTGCATCTTGATAGAACCTGTGGTTGCAACTGAATATCAGTTGTGGAGGGAGTGGATGTTTGTCAATCGAACAGGCTTCTTTATCTTGGTTTTTAAGTATTATTGAAGCTGAACTTATCAAGGCAAATGAGGAGCGTTCCATCACAATCCTGACTTGTGGACAGGATTTAGGGAGTCAGGAGGCAAGTTACTTGAAACAGTAAAAAAAATACGATTTTTGTAATGCATGTACTTTTTTCTGGCACCCAATCTAGCACAACTAACAGAGCCTTCACATCTTTGTAGTTTCCTTTATTCAGGTTTACTTTCTGATTGGACTGCTTCACTTTGTATTCCAATGAAGAACTCTGCCATGTTATTCTCATTTATTCTGAAAGGACCTTGCACAAACAATATTATCAATTATCCCCTTCTCAGTGCAGAAAACTAAATCAAGGGTGATCTGTTCTCATTTGGTAACTCAACAAACTGATCTAAAGATCAATTTCACTAACAATCCAGTAACCTATCCACCATACATTTATTGCTGATGTGGTTTACCCAGTCTATATGCAGATTAAAGTTACTTATGATTAATGTTGCACCCTTGTTGTGTGCATCTCTAATTTAGTGCCATGTCCTACCTTGCCATTACTGGTTGGAGGCTTATTGATAACTCCGCTAATGTTTCCCACTCCATGAGGCCCCTGAGAAACCACCTCCACCAGCAGTATCCAAAATGGTAGATCTGTTAGCAGAGAGATAGCCATATGGGACTCCCGCACTGCCTCCCTGTTGTTTTTAACCACTGTGTACTCCAATGTCAATCCAGCTACCACTCCAGATTCAAAATGTGAGCATCCAGTAGCCTCAGCTGGAGACAATTCCTGAACGCAAGGTCTCCCTGGATGCTAGAAATGTCTCTGAATTCCCACATCACACGAGAGGAGCATTTCCCTCAGCAGAAGGCAAATGAAGATGGGTAAACTCCAAAAAAACAATTCCTGAAAAAATCTTACCATTTGAAATGTGCATATACCAACAGTGCACTAACAGTGTATTAGCCAGCTAAATAACATTGCTGCATATTTAACAATATACATACATGAGGTAGGAGCAGAAGGAGATCATTTGGCCCTTCAGTCCTGCTCCACCATTCAATAAGTGATCTGTTTGCGATCCGAATGTCACACTCCCATCAGCGCCCAATATCCCCTTTATTACTGAGAAAGTGTTGTGAAACACGCAGTATCTGTTTCCCTGAGCAAGGTTGGCGTCAGTGTTAGATTTGCAACACAGGGCTTCAGATTGAAAACAAAAATAATCTGAATGCAGATCTTGAGGAAAATCACAGCTAACAGCTTTGGAGTGGAAATGGTACTGTAATAGTACAGAAACAACCATATCATCCAGTCCATGGAATGTGAGTGAACCTGGCTACAGATACCTTTTTTAATCCATTCACAGGATGTGGGCATCATTGGCCAGGCCAGCATTCATTGCACATCCCTAATTGCCCAGAGGACAGTTAAGAGTCAACCACATTGCTGTGGATCTGGAGTCACATGACCAGGGCAGACCAGGTGAGGTTGGCAGATTTCTTCATTAAAGGATATTAGTGAACCAGATGGGTTTTTCTGACAATCGGTAAAATGGCTTTGTGGTTACCATTAGACTCTTAATTCCAGTTTTCTTTTCTTAATTAAAGTCAAGTTTCACCATCTGCTGTGGTGGGGATTTGAACCCAGGACCTCAGAACATTACCTGATATCTCTGGATTAATAGTCTGACCATAATACCACGAGGCCGTCACCTCCCCTAAATAGTGTTTTCCCTGACATCAAGCTTGACGCATGTATATCATACTCCAGTTTGAACAGAAACACTATTTTGTATGTGCAGTATGACTTGTAAGTCAAAAAGGATAGGCCAAAACCATTCTTGCGCATTTTTTTTCTGCCCAATCCATTCAAGTTGTACTATCTGCCTGATGTTTGTTCTATCGCAGTGAATAATCTGCTTACACAGTACACAGCTTGTATCTGATAACCGGCTTCCTGATTTAAAAGTCCCTGGTTGCTTCAATCATTAAATCAATCACAGGTTGCTGCCCCCTTGTGTAGAATAATTATGCCATTTAAAACTTAATTAGCCAATGAAAAGAAAATAATGATAATTTACTAAAGAAAGCCTGTGACCTAATCAAGCACAAACGAAACAAAATCAAGGACATCAATCCACTTTTAGGAGGAGCTTGGCGCACATTTTATACTCAGCTTCAACCTCAGAATTCAACGGCACTTGAAAGTGGACACAGGGTAGCAATAAGATAATCATCCAATCAGCCATTGTTTCCCCTGTGCAGGCATTTACTGAATATTACCATAGGTGTATGATGCAGCATGAATGACTCTTGTGGTGCAGAGGTGGAGTCCCTATCCCTGTGCTGCTAGGTTCAAGTCCCACCTGCTCCGAAAAGTGTGTACTAACATCTCTGACAGGTTGGATAGCAAATATCTTTTGGGCAGCCTGCACCATTGTTGTATCTCTGCATACTTGAGCTGGATGTTCAAAAGCATGGGGGTTCTTTTATTATTATTTACTTGTGGTACTTGGGCACCTATGGCTGGCCCAGCATTTTATTGTCTATCCCTAGTTACCCTTGGTGGTGATGAGTTTACTGTCATTAAAAGTTAAGACTGGATCTTAGAAAGGGAAGGTGAATTTTGGCTACAGCAGGCACTGGAAATGGCTGGGCGAGGAGTGAACTGGGAGAACACAAACTAATGACACAGTGCATTTGAGATCCAAACACAAAGGAACATTATGCAGCACTAGTGGTCTTGCAACAAGAAGGGAATAATGTTTACCAACAGGAAATCAGAGGACATAGAAAAGGTTGCAGTAGAATGTAAATATTGCAATAAATGTTAGCCCCGGGAACTTGGATAGAAACTCATTGACCTGACACAAGTGATCAAGATGCATCCTTAAATACTAAATCATGACAGGAAAAACAATAGATTTACTCAATGTAATTTGTTCCTCACTCTGCCACAATCTCTATGAACCACAATTCATACCTTTATAACTTCACCTCAAATGTACACAGTTAACCAACACATACAAACTTCAAAGCTACATTGCACGGCAAAGGTCAGTGGCAGCCTGGAGAATTGGAAAACTTTTAAAGATCAACAAAGGGTTATTAAAAATGCAACATAAAGTTCAAAGACAAATTATGAAAGAAAACTAGTGCAAAATCTAAAAATGGATAGCAAAAACTTCTATAAGTTTCTAAGAAGGAAGAGAGTAGCTAAAGTGAATGTGCATCCTTTTGAGGATGAGACTGGGAGTTGATAATGGGAAACATAGAAATGGCAGAAATGCTACATCAATATCTTGCCTCAGTTTTCATGGTGGAGGACAGAAACTATCCTAATAGTAACAGGTAATGCAGAGGTTATAGAGAATGAAGAACTTAAAATAGACATTATCACTTGGGAAAACTTAATGAGCAAGCTATTGAGATTAAAGGCATACAAGTCTCCAGGGCCTAGTCCCTATATCCTAGGATCTTACAGAGAATGACAGCAGAGATACTGCATGCATTTGTTATAATATTCCATAATTCCCTGGATTCTAGAAAGGTTCCAGTGGATTGGAAAAATTAATGTTATTCAAATATATTCAACAAGAGGAAGGAGGCAGAGAAGAGGATACTATAAACCAGTTAGCTAATGGGTTTCTCCCACAGTCCAAAGATATGCAGGTTAGGTGGATTGGCCATGCTAAATTGCCCATTGTTTTCAGGGATGTGTAGGCTAGGTGGATTAGTCATGGTAAATATGGGGTTATGGGGATAGAGCTGGGGTGTGTGTCATGCTCTGGAGGGTTGGTGTGAACTCGACAAGGTGAATGGCCTCTTTCTGCACTGTAGAGATCCTATATGGTTTAATTAAGTTCTTCCTATTTCAGTGCTCCATTTGCCTTCCCCATTATCCATTGAACTTGTTTGCTAGACTTTCTTTTGTGTGTGATACATACATAATGACTCCTAAACTCCTCTGTCTGTAGATATCTGCATTCTTTCTCCATTTAAATACTATTCAGCTCCTCTATTCTATCTGCACAATCTCACATTTTCCCATGTTATATTCCATCTGCTAAGTTTTCGTCCATTTAACCTCAATAGGTCCGTCTGTAGGCTCTCTGTGTTATCCTCATCACGTACTTTCCTACCTATCGTTATGTCATCTGTAAACACAGCTATCGTACATTCACTTACGTCTCTCAACAGTAGAACAGTACACCACAGGAGCAAGCCCTTCAGCCCATGATGTTTTGCCAAACTTGAAGCCAAATTCCTTCTACCTGCCTTTGGTCTACATCCCTCCATTCCTTGTATATTCATGTACTTATCCAAAAGTCCCTTAATTGCCCTGTTGTATCTGCCTCCACCACCATCCCCGGCAGTGCGTTTCAGACACCTACCGCACTCTGTGTAAAAAACTTGCCCTTCGCATCTCCTTAGAACCGCCCGCCGGAAAACCCCCAAACTGCTTTAGCTTAAATGCATGCCCCCTAATTTTAGACATTTCAACCCTGGAAAAAAGATTCTGATTGTCAACCCTATCTATGCTTCTTATAATTTAATTTTAAAAAAAACAGAAGTTACTGGAAAAGCTCAGCAGGCCCGGCAGCATCTGTGAAGAAAAATTGGAGGAAGGGTCACTGGACGTGAAACGTTAACTTATTTTCTTCACAGATGCCACCAGACCTGTTGAGCCCTCACCCCCTCCCCCAACCACCCCAGCAACCCCTGCCCTTGCTGCTGATTTACAGCATCTGCAGTTCTTTCTGTTTTTATTTAGCTGGAATAACATGATAGGTATAAGAGTTGCATGCTGATGGTCTAACCAAAGTAATAAGTAATCCAAAACTGTACAAACTTATTAAGGTAGCGAGATCATACACTGCAAGCAAGGATGCCTCGAGGCATGGTATATTGGTGAAACCATGCAGACGCTACGACAACGGATGAATGGACATCGCACAACAATCGCCAGACAAGAATGTTCCCTCCCAGTTGGGGAACACTTCAGCGATCAAGGACATTGAGCCTCTGATCTTCGGGTAAGTGTCCTCCAAGGTGGCCTTCGATATACACAACAACGCAGAATCGCCAAGCAGAGACTGATAGTCACGTTCCTTACCCATGGAGACGGCCTCAACTGTGACCTTGGGTTCATGTCATGCTACATGTGATGCTACCACATTGTTCTGTATCTGTAAAATCTTCCTTACTGTCCTGTTTTGACACCATCACCTTGATAAATTGTTATGATCTCTCTACCTTAATAAGTTTGTACAGTTTTGGATTACTTATTACTTTGATTAGACCATCAGCATGCGACTCCTATACCTACCATGTTATTCCAGTTAAATAAAAACAGGAAGAACTGTGAATGCTGTAAATCAGCAGCAGGGGCAGGGTTTGCTGGGGGGGTTGGGTGGAGTGTTGTGGGGGTTGTTCGGTCGAGGGCTCAATGGGTCTGGTGTCATCTGTGAAGAAAAATCAGAGTTAACATTTCAGTTCCAGTGACCCTTATTCCTATTTTTCTTCACAGATGCTGCTGGGCCTGCTGGGCTTTTCCAATAACTTCTGTTTTTGTTCCATGTTATTGCAGCCATTTAGTTTGTCTCCAGCACCAACTTATTTTTAATTTTTTGTAATTATCTCCCTGCATCATTTAATCAGATGATAGGTCATCCCTTTGGTTATTATTCAGCTATTGACACTTTACTCACACTTCCTAACACCCTTGGTCACCTGCAGAGACATATTATTCAAACTCCACTCTCACCATTTGTATGATCTTTTGATCTCTCTGCCCATAAATTCTTGTTGTGTGCTTCCCTCTTACTAAACCTGACGAAGGGGCTATGCTCCAAAAGCTTGTGATTTCAAATAAACTGGTTGGGTAATAACCTGTGATTTCTGACTTTGTCCACCCAAGTCCAGCACCGGCACCTCCACATCATGTTCATTCAAGTAACTTATGAGTCATAAACAGCGGTGGTCCCAGTACAGATCCCTGCAGAACACCGCTAGTCATGGACCTCTAGACAGAAAAACATTGTTCCTCCATTATCATCTGTCCTCTATGGACAAGCCAATTCTGAGTCCAAATGGCCAAGTCACCCTGGATCCCATGCTTCTTAATTTTCTCGATGAGCCTACAGTGAGGCACCTTGTCAAAAGTCTTACTAAAATCCATGTAAACAGCATCTACTACTCTACCCTCATTGATGACCCTCATCACCTCCTGAAAAAAAATCAATCAAGTTAGTAAGGCATGACCAGTCCCACACAAAGCTGTGCTGACTGTCCCTAATTAGCATGCGCTTCCAAATCCATGTAAATCCTATCCCAAAGAATCATCTCCACTAATTTCCCAGCCACTGATGTGAGACTCACCGGTCTATAATTTCCTGGATTATCCTATTTCCCTCCTTGAACAGAGAAACAATATTAGCTACTCAAATTCTATTAATTCAGTTCAAATATTACCTTCCTGGGATTCAAACCCATATCCCCAGAGCTTACTTAGGTAGTAATATTACGTTACACTACCACCTTCTCCTCCTTGTGGAGTCCCTTGTGCCAATTCTTAGGCACACCACATATATATTGTAAATAATTGTGGCCACAGCACTGACCCCTTTGGGACTCCATAGACTGTCATCCTAAAAATTTCACCTTATCCTAAATTTCTGTCTTCTATTAGTTGGCTAATCCTTTAGCCATGCTTTCATTTTCCCCCAAAACCATGTTTTTTTATCTTATTATGTCTTATTATTTGGGTGGCATGGTGGCTCAGTGGTTAGTACTGCTGTTTCACAGTGCTAGGGACCCAGGTTCAATTCCCCCTCAGGTGACTGTCTGTATGGAGTTTGCACATTCTCCTGGTGTCTGTATGGGTTTCCTCTAGGTGCTCCGGTTTCCTCCCACAGTCCAAAGATGTGCAGGTTAGGTGGATTGGCCATGCTAAATTGCCCGTAGTGTCCAGGGATGTTTAGATTAGGTGGGTTAGACATGGGGAGATGCAGGGGTAGGAGAATGAGGCAGCTGGGGATGCTCAGAGGGGCAATGTGGACTTGTTGGGCCGAATGGCCTGTTTCCACACTGTAGGGATTCTATGATGTAATCTTACGTGCAGCATGCTATGGAATACCTTTTGAAAATCCAAGAATAGTACATCACTTATCCCTCTTTTGTCAGTCCTGCTTGTTACCTCCTTAAAGGTTTCTAATATATTAGTCAGGATTGCGATATACATACTGGCAATGTGAATTACACAACAGAACCATGAGCCAGTTGTTCAACTGAAAGCTCTTGTAGCCCAATAGCCACGGGCGGAGACCGAAGACCCGATGGTCCAGCAAACTACTGTATAATGAAAGCACCTTGACTACTGCCAGGACACAGTTGATTATATTTGTATACCTGTCTGCACACCGAGAGTCTGGAATACCCAGTGAAGTAGAGGCGTCACACATAAGTTCCCTATTGACGTTAGGGTTGGAGAATTGCTTTTGAAGCCACTGAATAGATGCACCTCATTCTGGCAGTCATCATCTTCCTCTTCCTCCTTCTTCCACCAGCGTGTCTTCCTCTGCGTTGTTTTTGCTCCTTCTCCCGCTCATGAGGGTGATCAAAGGTAACTGAAAGTGATTTAACTATAGCTCATACCAAATGGTCCGAGCAGAACCCTTGAAATCAGAGCATTTGTCACCACAGCCATTAAGTTTTCTGCAAACATAAGTAGCTGTGCAAAACACCAATCACTTCCACTCAGCAAAGGCTGTAGAAAGTCAATCAGTACTAACCTGAAAGTAGTTAATGATCCCACTAGACAGAGCTACTGGAGAGTACTCCCCGCTGCTGAATGCTTCCTCAGCCAAGCAAAGTCATGGACAGGCATTAACTGAAGCAGTTAGAGATTGAAAATGGCATCAGTGGGCGTCAGATTGACATGGACGCTGATGAACATCATTACCTTAAGCAAAGTGTGATAGGAAAAAAGGGATTTTTAGACAGGGTAGCCTGACCACTGTGGTCAGAAATTGCTCGAGCCAATAAGTTAGGATGCCGTGACTGAACACCTTAAAACTTTCCAACTGATTAGAGACAGTCAATGTCGATTTATAAAGAATAAGATGGGCCTAAAAAATTGGATTGTTGAAGAAATCGCTAAAGTAATGAACTTGCTGAAGTCCCTCAAAGGAGATTGTAAAGTGGAAGCTCATGGTATTAAAGATAAACCATTGAGCTGGTCAGAACATTAGCTGAGTGCCTTAAGGACGGAAGTGTTATGGCACAAGTAGAGGCCATGTTTCCTACTCTTATTTTCCTGCCTTTTCCCCATATCCTTGCACATTTCAAAAAAATAATTGTCCAATTCTTTTTGAATTCTTCAGTTGAACCAGGCTCCATCACACTTCCAACCAGTGCATTCCAGAACTGAACCACCTATTATGTTAAAAGTTGTTTTTTTTCTCATAACTCCCTTGCTTCTTTTGCAAATCACTTCTAGTCTATACCCTCTCATTCTTGATCCTTTTACAAGTGAGAACAGTTTCTCACTATTTACACTACCCTGCTCCCTTCTGATTTTGAAAACTTCTCTCCAAGGAGAACTGTCCCAACATCTCCAATGTATCCTTATAAGTGAAGGTCCTCATCCCTTGAAACATCATTGTAAATCACTGCTGCACTCTCTCCAATACATTCATATCCTGCCTATAATGTTGTGCTCTGAACTATACACAATACCCTAGCTGAAATCTGACAAGTTATATAGTTCTAGATCACTTATACAAGTTCAAGGTCACTTCCTTGATCTTGTACTCTATGCCCATATTAATAAAGACCAGGATACTGTATACTTTATTAACTGCTCTCTCTACTTGCTGTGCCACTTTCATTTCCTGTGGACAAAAACACTCAGGTTGCTCTGTTCCTGAACCAACTTTAGAGTTGTATTGCCTGTTTTATGTTGTCTGTCCATATTCTTCCAGCCAAAATGCATCACCTCACACTTCTCAGCATTGAGCTTCATCTGTCGCCTACCCATCCACTCCACCAACTTGTCTATGTCCTTTTGAAGTTCTACACTGTCCTTCTCACAACTTACAATGCTTCCAATTTTTGTATCATGCACAAATTTTGAAATTGATTCCTGTACACCAAGACAAGTTGCAGCACAGGAGGCTGCTGAGTAAGATAAGAGCCCATGCTTTAGAGACAGCGTACTAGCATGGATGGAAAATTGGCTGTCTGGAAGAAAGCAGAGAGTGGAGATAAAAGGGTCCTTTTCAGGATGGCAACCAGTGACTAGTGGTATTCTGCAAGGGTCAATGTTGGGACCACAACTTTTCACATTATACATTAATGATCTAGAAGAAGGAATTGAGGCCATTCTGGCCAAGTTTGCAGATGATACAAAGATAGGTGGATTGAATTGAGGAGGTGGGGAGGCTGCAGAAGGATTTAGACAGGTTAGGGGAGTGGGCAAAGAAGTGGCATATGGAACACAACGTGAGAAAGTATGAGGTTATGGATTTTGGTAGGAAGAATAGAGGCACAGGATGTTTTCTAAATGGGGAGAAAACTCAGAAATCTGAAGCGCAAAGCGACTTGGGAGTCCTAGTCCAGGATTCTCTTAAGGTTAACTTGCAGGTTGAGTTCATAGGCAAATACAATGTTGGCATTTATTTCAAGAGGGCTAGAATATACTTATGAGGCTTTATACACATTTAGAGTGTAGTGAGCAATTTTGGACCCCATACCTCAGGAAGGATGTACTGGCCCTGGAGAGGATCCAGAGGAGGTACATAAGAATGATCTCAGGAATGAAAGGCTTAACATATGAGGAACACTTGAGGACTCTGGGTCTATATTGGATGGAGTTTAGAAGGATGAAGTGGGATCTAATTGAAACTCACAGAATACTGAACAGCCTGGACAGAGTGGACATTGGGAAGGTGTTTCCTTTAGCAGGAAAGTCTTGGACCCGAGGGCACAGCCTTAGAGTAAAGGGAAGATGCTTTAAAATGGAAATGAGGAGAAACTTCTTCGGCCAGAGAGTGGTGAATATATGAAATTCATTGCCAGAGAAGGCTATGGAGGCCAGGTCATTGAGTATATTTAAGACATAGATAAATGCTCAATTGTTAAAGGGATCAAAGTTCCTGGGAGAAGGCAGGAAAATGGGATTGAGAAACTTATTAGCCATGATTGAATGGTGGAGCAGACTCGATGGGCCGAATGGACTAATTTTTCCTCCTATGTCTTATGATCTTATTTACATCATTAGTGTATTTTAGGAAAAGCAAGAGTCCCAATGCTGACCCCTGGGAAACTCCTTAACAAACCTTCCTCCAGCCCAAAAACTATTCTATTATTCTTGGTTTCATATCACTCAGCCAATTTTATATTCAATATTTGTAAAATGGAACATTATGAGGAAAGATGTGAGGTTTTCAATTTCATTTGGAAGAACAAATGTGCAGTGCATTTCTTAAATGGTGAGAGCTTGGCAAGTGTAGCTGTGCAAAAGGACCTGCATATCCTTGTCAATAGTTCACTGGAGGCTAACTAACCAGTGCAGCAAACTGTTAGGAAAGTGAACAGAACTTCAGCTTTTATTGCAAGAGCGTTTGAGTATAGGAGTAGTGATGTCTTGCTTAAATTATATAGAAATTTGGTGAGACTGCAGCTGGAGTATTGAGTTGTTATGGCCCACTTAGGAAAGTGCTAATATACTCAAAATCACACTACTCTCAGGGTTACCACCAACGTTAAAGATTTAGTCAAAGGACACAAAGTCCCCAATTCACCTATCTGTTGGACTCAAGTTAACAGAAAATACCAGCCGGGTTCCTTATTTAACAAGATCTACTGTTTATTACAAAGAAGTAACTCTAATCACAAGTAAACAATTATTAATTATCATCGTATGGCTCTTCTAATTAAAGCACTAACCCTGTTTGAAACCCCTACACTCATACAGACTGCTGTAGACAAACAGAAAATATTGGCTTTGTAGTTGGAGTGAAAAGAACTGGGAAACACAATTTCATGTTACTGAACTCCAGGCTCATTGAGATGTTGTTTTTGACTTTTGGGACTTTTTGTTTTTCAATCCTCTTTCTCCAGGCACTCTAACTATGTTGTAGGAGGCACAGGTCAATACAGATACTGGTCAGGTACTCCAATTGATAAAACAAGACAAGAGTCTGTGTTTGAATCAGAGATAGTAGGAACTGCAGATGCTGGAGAATCCGAGACAACAAGGTGCAGGGCTGGATGAACACAGCAGGCCAAGCAGCATCATAGGAGCAGAGAGGCTGACGTTTCGGGCCTAGACCCTTCATCAGAAAAGGGGGAGGGGAAGGGGGTTTTGAAATAAATAGGGAGAGAGTGGGAGGTGGATAGAAGAGGG
>NC_063348.1:53583272-53614237 GCF_021869965.1 Rhincodon typus
CAGTCTTAAATGTACTCAATGACCTGGCCTCCACAGCCTTCTGTGGCAGTGAATTCCATAGATTCACCACTCTCTGGCTGAAGAAGTTTCTCCTTATCTCTGTTCTAAAAGGCCTTCCCTTTCCTCTAAGGCAGTGCCCTCGGGTCCTAGACTCTCCTACCAATGGAAGCATCTTCCCAACATCCATTTTTGTCCAGGCCATTCAGTATTCTGAAAGTTTCAATTAGATCCCCCCTCATCCTTCTAAACTCCAATGAGTATAGTCCCAGAGTCCTCAAATGTTCCTCATATGTTAAGCTTTCCATTCCTGGGACCATTCTCGTGAACCTCCTCTGAACCCGCTCCAGGATCAGTACATCCTTCCTGAGATATGAGGCCCAAAACTATACACAATATTCCAAATGCGGCCTGACCAGAGCCTTATAGATCCAAAGTAATACATCCCTGCTTTTATATTCCCAAGTCCTCTCAAAATAAATACCAACACTGCATTTGCCTTCCTGACTACTGACTCAACCTGCAAGTTTACCTTGAGAGAATCCTGGACTAGAACTCTCAAGTCTGTTTGCACTTCAGGCTTCTGAATTTTATCCCCATTTAGAAAATAGTCCAGGCTTTTGTTCTTCTTACCAAAGTGCATGACCTCACACTTTCCAACGTTGTACTCCATCTGCCACTTCTTTGCCCACTCTCCTAACCTGTCCAAATCCTTCTGCAGCCTCGCCACCTCCTCAATACTACCTGTCCCTCCACTTATCTTTGCATCATCTTCAAACTTAGCCAGAATGCCCACAGTTCCTTCATCAAGATCATTAATGTACAAAGTGAAAAGTTGTGGTCCCAGCACTGACCCTTGTGGAAATCCACTTGTCACTGGCTGCCATCCTGAGAAAGACCCCTTTTATCCCCACTCTCTGCTTTCTGCCAGACAGCCAATCTTCTATCCATGCTAGCACCTTGCCTCTAACACCAAGGGCCCTTATCTTACTCAGCAGCCTCCTGTGTGGCACCTTATCAAAGGCCTTCTTGATGTCCAGGTAGCTAACATCCATTGGCTCTCCTTGGTCTACCCTGCTCGTTACTTCATCAAAGAATTCTAGCAGATTTGTCAGGCATGATCTCCCCTTGATGAAACTATGCTGAATTTGCCCTATTTTACGATACATTTCCAAATATTCAGCAATCTCATCCTTTACAATGGACTCCAAAATCTTACCCACGACCAAGGTTAGGCTAATTGGCCTGTAATTTTCCGTCTTTTGTCTTAATCCCTTTTTAAACAGGGATGTCATGTTAGTGATTTTCCAGTCCTCTGGGACCCTCCCTGACTCTAGCAATTCCTGAAAGATCACCACTAATGCTTCCACTATCTCTTTAGCTATCTCCTTTAGAACTCTGGGGTGTAGTCCATCTGGTCCAGGTTATTTGTCCACCTTGAGGCCAATCAGTTTTACTAGCACTTTTTCCTTGGTGATGGCCACCATACTCAGCTCTGCCCCCTAACTCTCTTGAATTTTTGGGATTTTACTCGTGTCTTCCACCGTGAAGTCTGACAGAAAGTAATTATTCAGTTCCTCAGCCATTTCCTAGTTCCCCACTACTATCTCTCCACTGTCATTTTCCAGTGGTCCAATGTCCACTTTTGCTTCTCTTTTGCCCTTTATGTACCTAAAGAAACTCTTACAGTCTTCATTTATATTACTGGTTAGCTTACCCTCATATTTAATCTTCTCCCTCCTTACTTCTTTTTTTTGTTGCCCTCAGTTGGTCTTTGTAAGCTTCCCAGTCCTCTGGTTTCCCACTGCCCTTCGCCACATTATATGCTTTCTCTTTTGCTTTTATGCTATCCCTGACTTCCTTAGCCAGCCATGGTTGCCTCATCCTCCTTGTACCATGCTTCTTTTTCCTAGGGATGAATTTTTGCTGCGTCTACAGAATTACTCCCAGAAACTCCTGCCATTGCTGTTCCAATGTCTTTCCTGCTAGACTCCTCTTCCAATCAATTCTGCCCAGCTCCTCCCTCATACTTCTGTAGTCACCATTATTCAGCTGTAATACTGTTGCCTCTGATTCTATTTTCTTCCTCTCAAATTGCAGAGTAAATTCTATCATCTTATGATCACTGCCTCCTAAGGGTTCCTTTACCTTAAGCTCCCTTATCATGTCTGCCTCATTGCACAACACTAAATCCAGTATTGCCTGTTCCCTAGTGGGCTCCACCACGAGCTGCTCCAAAAAGCCATCTCGTAGACATTCCACAAAGTCCTTTTCTTGCAATCCACTACCAACATGATTTTCCCAGTCCACCTGCATATTGAAATTCCCCATGATCATGGTGACTTTGCCGTTCTTACACGAGTGAACCAGATGGGTTTTTACAACAATTGACAATGGTTTCATGGTCGCTATTAGACTAGCTTTTTATCCTAGATTTGCACTGAATTCAAATATCACCATCTACCCCATATCCTCAAAACATTGACATAAATTGTTAGATCAGATATAGTTCTGGACCCAAATCGTTGACTTTGTTTTCTCTCAACAGATGCTGCCACACCTGCTGAGCTTCTCCAACAATTTCTGTTTTTGTTTCTGATTTCTAGTATCCACAGTTTGTAGTCTTATCCTTAGAATATTAGTCTGGGGTTCTGGATTACTAGTCTAGTGACATTAGCGACACAAATACCTCATTATGGCATCACATATGAAATATGAAAAATACCACCTTTGACAGTACGGCACACACTTAGCATTGCACTGTGTGATCTTACAACATGCTAGACAGTTGTTAGCCTCTTTGAAGACTTCAGTATATCTATCAGTTCAACCTCTGAATGATTGTGACCCTGAGTAAACACAATCCTCAAATCAAGGGAAAGCCACTGATGAAGGTTATTGCAAACGACCACCACTGTTCTGCAATTGTACCAAGCATCAATCAGTGGAGTTCAATTTGGTGAATTATTATTTGACTACTGCAGCTCATGCCCCAGCATCCAAAATAGGTTTCAGTTGAAATGTATTTGCAAGGACAGTTAAGTGTGACATTTGCAAAGAAAAAGATTTATTTGTGATTGACCATAGCCTGAGCCCAGGAGGTTTGTTAAATCAGAGCATTCTGGTGAATTTTGATGCCAAATTTGTGGACTATGACTTGCAGGAAATCATACATATTTTAATGTTAAGTATCCAATCAATCATTCCAAGGTCATAGAATATAGATGCAAAAGGAGGTTGTTTGTGCAAGCTGCAGAGAGGTAGCATGCCCAGCTGTCAGCTGCTATGAAACCACATAATCCAGGAAAGCAGAGGTCTTGAGGAATTCTAACTGCAGGCCATCATTTAAATATTCTTACTCAGTTTTCCAGCAAGCAGCAGTTAGATTGTTAGGCCAACTGACTGATTAATGTGTCAATATGTGTGGCACAAGTCTGCAGCAGCTGGTCAAAGTGGAAGTAGGGCAAGAGACATTGTCAGGAAGGAGAACACAGAGATGACAATCTCGAGGGGAATGTGCAGTTGCAGCTGGAGCCAGCATGGGGGCAGTAAAGCGCAGGGGTGGGATGTCAAATTGGGAGGAGTTGGCCAATCACTGAAAGCAAGGCAGATTGTGACAGGTTGACTTAAGGCTCTGAGGGAAACAACTCTGCCCCTTCTGGCTGGAAGAACATTGTTTGAAGGATATGGCAGTTGCTGCCTCTCTTTGGATCTTCCCTAAGGCTTGGGAAACTGACTTACAACCTTGAAATCCACAAGGCCCCATGCATTTGAGACATGCAGCCTCACTTATTTATTCAAATAGTGATCCACCCTGGTTAAATCAGAAATTGGCCTCTTCAGGGTATAATAGATAACGGGGTGTTCTTTTCAAAGCTTCCATCCTCTATCCCTCTCCCATCAATTGGACGTTATCAATATTCCTCTAATTAACTTCTTCCTTTCTTCTCTCCTGCTGGTGAGTTTGATTTTGGTGGGAGAGAGGGGATTACAGCTTGCTGGACACATTTATGCCATTTTGACTGATTGGGAGCAAGTTCCTGACCAACATTAAACGCTTTAAGGGAACTTCAGAGTATCTTTGAAGCACTTTCTTTGTTCCTCAACCCCCATGGAACATTTGCACATTGAGAGTTGAGGAACCGATGGGGAAGATGCTTTTTGTCCATCCAGACATAAATTCCAATTCATCAAAGGTTATTTTGGAGGAGTGTGAAGCTTGAATGCTTATTCATTTAGCTTCAAGAGGGACCAAAGCATTTTTGGTCCTCCCATTGAATCTAAAGGATGCAGCAAAGGCATTACTGGGGGTGGTTTCAGACCTGCTTTTATATGTTGCTGCTGCATGGTCCAAGTTTCAAGGCAGTACAGGATTGTCATAACAGCTGCTGTAAAAGGTAATCATTCTGATCATGTTATATAGTCTTTGGGTGAAAAACCAGGCAATCCAGCATGATGTCCCAATAGAAACAGATGTACCATCTCTATATCCTGACAATCTTACATAATTATGCCTAACTAGTCAATGTAACTTGTAGCTATTTGTACTGTGGAATAAACCACATTGTTTTTAAGTTAGACAAATGTTTCTTCTTGTTAGGACTCATCACTGTCAATTTGCTTTCACTGATAATTGGACAGGCCTTTATGGTCACTATAAAAAGAAGGATTGAGGCGCTTGTGGTGCAGTGGTAGTGTCCCTATCTCTAAGCCAGGGAGTCTGGGTTCAAGTCACTCTTTTCTAGAAACATTGCTAAAAAGGCTGATAAGAAAATATGTGGAAAGAAGGATTGATGCAAAAACTACAAATCAAATAGCAGAGCCAATATGCCAATAAAAACTGTTTTATGCACTAAAATTTTGTTGGCTTGCCAAGATTTTTGTTACCAAATGTAAAGTACTATTCATTGCTAGGGACGTGGCATGTTCCAGAGAACAAGTCTTCACTACTATTGCCAGAATGGTGTCAGGCCCCATAGCTTTTGCAGTATCCTGTACCTTCAGCTGTTTCTTGATAGCACATCGAGTGAATCAAATTAGCTGAAGATTGCTATCTGTGGTGAATGGGACCCCTGAGAAGGATCACCCATTCGGCATTCCTGGTTGAAGATTGTTGTGAATACTTCAGTCTTATCTTTTGCACTGATATGTCGGGCTGTCAAATCAGTGAGGGTGGGGATATTTATGGAGCCTCCTTCTCCAATGACTTGATTAATTGTCCACCATTATTCAGGACTGCATATGGCAGGACTGCAGAGCTTAGATCTGATCTGTTGGTTTTGGAATCACTCAGCTTTTTCTTGTTGCATGTGCTGTTTGGCACAAAAGGAATCTCCTGTTTAGTGGCTTCACCAGGTTGACACCTCATTTTTAGGTATCCCTGGTACTAGTCCTGGCATGCCCTCCTGCACAGGATTGATTCCCTGGCTGTTGGTAATGGTTGAGTAAGAGATAAACCAGGCCATGAGGTTGCATATTTTGATGGAGTACAATTCTGCTGCTGATGGCTCACAGCGTGTAATGAATGCCCAATTTTGAGTTGTTAGACTTGTTTGAAATCGGTTCCCTATCAGCACAGTGATTGTACCACACGACACAACATGAAGTATCCTCAATGTGAAGTCAAGACTTTGTCTCCACAGGGACTGGG
The DNA here is from genome assembly GCF_021869965.1 of Rhincodon typus. Lineage (NCBI taxonomy): Eukaryota > Metazoa > Chordata > Chondrichthyes > Orectolobiformes > Rhincodontidae > Rhincodon > Rhincodon typus. Next base: position 53,588,920 of record NC_063348.1, read on the forward strand.
CGATAGCCACTGTTACCAATATTACTCTGGGCGATGCATCTGCAGAAGGCAGATTGGCGAGGATGAGGTCAAAAATGTTTTTCCTTCTTATTGGTTCCCTCACCACCTGCCACAGACCCAGTCGAGCAGCTACGTCCTTTAGAATCCGACAAGCTCGATTAGTACTGTTACTGCCAAGCCACTCTTGGCTGTGGTCCTTGAACTCCCCCGCCCAGAGTATAGTTTGTACCCTTGTCACCCTCAGTGTTTCCTCCAAGTGTTGTTCAATATGGAGGAAGATTCATCAGCCTGGAGAGGGTATAGGAGGAGTGTGGTAACCAGCAGGAGATTTCCTTGCCCACGTTTAACTACTTTGCAACAAAAATAAAGTTGCTGGAAAAGTCCAGCAGGTCTGGCAGCAGAAGAAGAACACCGGACCCGAAATGTTAACTCTGTTTTTTCCTTCACCAATGCTGCCAGGCCTGCTGAGCTTTTCCAACAACTTTGTTTTTGTTCCTGATTCACAATTCTTTCAGATTTTATTTGGTATTTAACGACTTGGCGCTCAGTGTGTGTGACAAGACATCAAGAACATATCATAACTGGTAATTGTGGTGTCCTGGACATTGCCTGAAAGGTATGATTGAGTGCATATAACTACTGTGGTCTGTTTCTTGACTAGTCTGTGATGCAGCTCTCCCAATTTTGATACCCGCCCCAGATGCTAGTTCGGAGAACTTTGCAGGATTGACATGTTAAACATTGTTGTTTCTGGTACCTGAATTGATGCCAGATGATTTGTCCAGTTTCATTCCTTTATTGACTCTTTATGGTCATTATTAAGAGTGCCCAGCCAGGCCAATTCAGAGGTTTGTTAAGGGTCGACCACATTGCTGTGGGTCTGGAGTCACATGAACGCCAGACTGGGAAAAGACAGCACATTTCTTCCCTACAGAGCATTCGTGAACCAGATGGGTTTTCTGGTCATTGACAATGATTTCATCATTAGACTTTTAATTCCAGAACATTACCTGGGTCTCAGGGTTACTAGTCTCAGCATTAAGACTACTACACAATCGTTTCCCCATCTATAAGTGCTAGTGCAAAAGTAGAACAAGCACTGCTTGCAGGAATGTAAAACTTCCAACAACCCTCGAATCAGAGCTACAGTCATTAACCCCAATCTTGTTTTTCCATCTGTCAGTTTTCTAATATCTTGTACCAGAGAAGGAAACACAAAAGTCCAACAACTGGTATAAGCTTCTCATAAGGAATTTGAATAGTTACTTTCTGAAAACCCAGATGCATCCCATTTCCTTCAATTACTTCACCTACCCAATTAGTCACCAAACCTGCATAAAAATATCAAACCAATCCCTTCAAATAATTGATGCATTTCTAAATACTCACTCAGTCTGTTTTTAATTATTATGGTCACAAAACGTTTGCCTGCAGCTAACATTAAATTAACTAGTCTATAGTTATTCAATTTATCTTTCTTTACCTTCTTAAACAGACATGCAACATTGATTGCTGTCCAGTTCCCTGGCATAATTTGCAAATCGAAGTTGGATTGAAAAATTCTGAGCACAGCCTTCACTATCTCTGCTTTAATATCCTTTGAGGCCTCACAAGCATTTTGTCAATGCCCATTTACTTATTCAGCTGGAGTTAATTTCTCCGAATAATTTTTTTTCCGTCTATTATTCTTAACAATTGTGCCACCTTGTCCTCCAATCTCATTCACAGTCTCACTTGCAGCATTTTTTTTAACTTATCTCTCTCACTGTTTTCTAACTGACTGAACCTGTTAATTTGGATTAACCTCTTCCAATTGCACCAATCCTTTTGTTTCTCCAATGTAATACCCTTATCTTCAACTTTGTCTTTTTTCAGTTTTACATTGAACCAAATATTCTCCTTCTCCTCTCACATCGATTATTTTTCCTGTTTCTATTCCCAGAACTGACTCAAACAATGTTTTCTTTCATTTTGAGCTAGTTAATATTCCCTGAGTTTTGTTTTGGCAACATTCAAGGACATAGACAGTCTCATATAAGCAGAACTGTAGACATGGAGAGTGGTTTGCAATTCTGGTGCATTGCAATCAACAAGATTGCAGACATCTGCACAATGCAGATTTTGCAGGTCAACCCAAACCTGCTCAGTCAAATATTCTGCCTCTTACATATGTGGAAGCAAAGATTCTGGAATACGTTGAGCACTTTATAGACCCGGGCCAGCAAACTCTCTTAAAAGGCCACCATTGACAAGGAGATTCAACACCAGATCAGCTACACAGCTCAGCATTTTACAGACTACAACAGCAAGCTTTTATATTAGTGATTCATGGGTTATGGGTGTCACTGGCTCGTCCAGCATTTACTGTCCATCCATTGCTACCCTTAAGAAGGTGGTGGTGAGGTGCCTTTTTGAACTGCTGACATCTATGAGGTGTAGGTAGAGCCACAATGCTGATAGAAAAGGAGGTTTTCTTTTATTCATGAATGGGATGAGGGCATCATTGGCTAGGCAGCATTTATTGCCCATCCCTAATTGCCCAGAGGGCAGTTCAGAGTCAACTACATTGATGTTGGTCTGGAGCCACATGTAGGCCAGACCAGGTAAGGATGGCAGTTTCTTTCCCTGAAGGACATTAGTGAACCAGATGGGGTTTTCCAACAATCAACAATGGATTCATGGTCGTCATTAGATTCTTAATTCCAGATATTTCATTGAATTCAAATTCCACCATCTGCCATGGCAGGATTCGAACCCAGGATGCCAGAACGTTATCTGGGTCTCTAGATTAACAGTCCAGCGACAATACCACAAGGCTAATGTCTACCCCCCCCCCAGGTGTTTGATCCAGCAACATTGAAGGAACAGCAATATATTTCCAAGTCATGACGGGAAGTGGCTTGGAGGGGTAAGTGCATCCTTAACACTGTTGCATCCAGGAAGGAATCTATTTCGAAAGGGTGGAGTGCCTGTCCAGGTAATTGCTTAAGCCCTGGGTTCTGCCAGAGCCACTCAGCTCCTGACTTCATTACATCCTTGGTTAAAACATGGACAAAAGAGTTGAATTCCAAAGGTGAGGTGAGAGTAACAGCCCTTGACATCACGGAGCCCTAGCAAAACTGGAGTCAGTGGGTATGAGGTGAAAACTCTCCATTGGTTAAATTCATACATGGCACAGAAGAAGATGGTTGCGGTATTGGGGGTCAGTCATCTCACCTCCAGGACATCTCTGCAGGAGTTCCTCAGGGTAGTGTCCTAGACCCAACCATTTTCAGCTGCTTCATCAATGATCTTCCCTCCATCATAAGGTCAGAAGTGGGGATATTCATCTTCCAAACTCACAACCATTGCTATCTAGAAGGACAAGGACCGCAGATACCTTGGAACACTACCATCTGCGAGTTCCCCTCCAAGCCACTCACCATCCTGACTCAGAAATATATCGTTATTCTTTCAAAGTCACTGGGTGGAAATCCTGAAGTTACTTTCCTTTGTGGGCATTGTGGGTCTGTCTGCAACACATCGACTACAACAGTTTAAGAAGACAGCTCACCACCACCATCTTCAGGGAAACTAGGGATGGGCAATAAATGCTGACCAGCCAGCGATGCCCATGTCCTACAATTAAAAATTAAAAATACAGATAATGTCCCAGAAACCAACATTACTATCCCTGTTCATGCGCTGTCCCATGCACTAGGGATGATGACAGGGTGGTGTAGAGTTGGAACAAAGCTGCCTTGAGAGTCTTCAATATTGATACCAAACTCCATGAAGCCTCATTACATTGTGGCACACATGGGCAAGTGAATCCCCTGCTGATTTATACCTGGTGCCCCCATGAGGCCAATGAATCAACAATCAAATAAAGGCAAAATTGTGAGGATGCTGGAAATCTGCTACACAGAGAATACCAGAGAAACTCAGAATCTCTGGTAATAGTATTGAATACATGTTTTCCTGAGCTAGCCATGCCCTTAATTAAACTGGTTCAGTATAGCAATGACACTGGCATCTATTCAACAATGTGGAAAATTGCCCAGATATGTCCCATCCACAAAAGTCAGGACAAATCTGATCTCACCCCTTAATGCCCTGTCAGTCTTCTCTCAGTCATCAGCAAAGTGATGAAAGTGGTTATCAATGTTGCTATCCAAAGACACTTACTAAACAATAAACGGCTCATTGATGTTCCGTTTGCGTTCTGCCAGGACAACTTAGCTCTTGACCTCAACATAGCTTTCATCCTGGACCTAACAGCTGAAATCCTGAGGGCAAGTGAGGGTGACTTCCTTTTGTTATCACGGCAGCATTTCAATAAGTCTTGCAACAAGGAGCCTTAGCAAACCTAGAATCAATAGAAATCAGGGCAAAACTCTCTGTTGGTTGGACATATGACTAACATAAAGGAAGATGGTTGTGGTTGTTGGAGATCAATGACTGAGTTCCAAAACATCTCTGCAGTAGTTTCCCAAGGTAGACTCAACCATCTTCAGCTGTTTCATCAATGACCTTCCCTCCATTGTAAAGTCAGAGGTAGCAATGCTCACTGATGATTGCACAATGTTCCACCAACGTTCCTTAAATACCGAACCAGTCCCTGTACAAATGTAGCAAGGCTTAGATAATTTGCAGATTTGGGCTGATGAGTGGCAAGTAACAGTTGTGCCACAACAGTGGCCAGCAATGATCCTGTCAACAAGTGAGAATCCAACTAGTGTGCCTTGATACTCAATGACATCATCATCACTGAATACCTAACAAAAACTGAACTGAATCAGCCATATGTTATAGATATATATATATGTGTGTGTGTGTGTGTGTACATATTTCTATGTGCACGCACTTATAGGCATGTGATGGTACAGACAGGTTGTGCACATAAAACCCTGTTCTATGTCAACAAAAAGAACAAGTACGCACACTATTCATTTCACCTCAATAAAATAAGTGACAGCCATTCTCTGGTCCATTCCTAAAAGGCAATGTTTTGACTGATCAAAGTTAACTTGCCTGGTTTAAAATGCAAATCATGTTTGGCAGTTAATTGTCAATCATCAATGACCAGTGCATTCCCCATGACAAAGCCATCACCAACCAGCGTTCACTTTCCAACTAATTAGCATTCTCCACTCATGCAGTTTAAATGGTGCATTTGGTATTTCTTGTGAATTGTCCTGATGAGTGCAAAACTGTAAGCTTCAACAAATATGTAATTTTCAGTTGCTACAAAAGCGACTCACTTCTGATTTCTCAATGTCTGTCTATAAATCTCAGTGCAGGCTCATCATGGAATAGTGTCCATATACTTGGTTGAGTGTAGCTCCAGTAACACTCTGGAAGCTTAACACCATCTAAAACCATCTATAACCATCTATAAGCCATTCTACATCATCTTGCTGAAGGTCCATAGGCAGCACCCTCCCCAAATCTGGAAAGTTTAACACCGAGAAGGACAAGCTGAAAGAGATCCCTTCCAAGCCAATCACATCCAGACTTCTATCTTTGTCACTATTCCTTCGCTGTCATTGAGTTAAAATCCTGGAACTCCCTCTTTAACAGCACTACATGTGTACCTAGCCGAAATGTATCATTAACCGCATTCTCAATCGTATTTGGAATTAGTGTGTTTGTATCCCATGAATGATTGTCTAAAAATTAGTACAGAAACTTATGGTTACGTGTAATACTTTGAAAGTGTGAATACATGTAGATTAAACCATTAAAAAGTGTCAGTAACATACTTTTAGTGCAGTTGCGCTAAATTCATTAAAGGCAATGGTTCATTCACAATTAGAGAACTATGTGCAATGTTGGAACCCAATTATAGTAGAATCACCATGCCCAATTAAAGTGCTGATGAGAGACCTTAAATACTAGAACTAATTTGTTAAGACTGGAGAAGGCGGAGAGGAGAATTAATGGAAGTTAACAACATATTGTGAAGAATTTTAATAGAATGAAGAGAAAGGCTTACTTTTGGTTAGGGGAGAGCTAGTAACAAGGATATATCAATTTACAACTGTAACTAAAAGAGTAAATAGACGGGTTCAATGAAATATTATTTCTCAGATGTTTGGGCTTATATCATTTTGAGTCTTGGAATAGTTGGGCAGTGATCATTGCTCATTTTAGGGGATATTTAATAAACATTTGGAACAGATGACTTAGAGCTATAGGGCCTTGGTGAGACCACACCTGGTATATTGTGTATAATATTCATCTCCTTTTCTGAGGAAGGATGCTCTTGCTCTCGAAGGAGTGCAGTGAAGGTTTACCAGCCTGATTCTGGGGATGGCAGATCTGATGTAAGAGGAGACATTGACTAGGCTGGGATTGTTTTCACTGGAGTTCAGACAAATGAGGGGGCATCTCATAGAGAGTTATAAAATTCTAATGGGAATAGACACTGTCGATGCAGGGAGGATGTTCCTGATGGTGGGTTTGTCCAGGACTAGGGGTCACAGTCTGAGGATTCAGGGTGGACAATTTAGGACAGAGATGAGGAGACATTTCTTCATCCAAAGAGTGGTGAGCCTGTGGAATTCATTACCACAGGAAGTAGTTGATGCCAAAACATTGAATGTATTCAAGAGGTGACTAGATATAGCACTTGGGGTGAATGGGATAAAGGTTATGGGGAGAAAGCAGAATTAGGCTATTGAGTTGGATGATAAGCCATGATCGTGAAGAATGGCAGAGTAGGCTTGAAGGGCCGAATGGCCTCCTCCTCCTGATCCTATCTTCTGTGTTTCTATATAGGTGGGCAGTGAAGTTAGTTTTGGATTTTGCATAGGTATGATGAACTGATTAGCCTCTGCTTATGTTGTAACCTCTCAGCAGTCTACGGTTTAAATCTCATCATATATGGTGTTGTCACAAATAGCAGAGAAAAACAGATATGAAGAAAAAAATGAAAAGGTTCTTTCCAAGTCATAAGTCACACATAGGAAAGATACATTTAAGTAGAAGCTTTCAAAACCCAGCACAGCAAATTAAATATCATTTCAATGTAGTTACTGTTGGATTATTGGAAACACAGCAACAACCTGAATGTGTTTTTGGTTGACAGCATTAAAGAGCCCTATTCTTCTTCAAATTGGTTCCATTGGGCCTTCTATGTCGAACTCTGGATGCAGATGGGATCTCAACTTGCAATCTTATCTGAAGGACACCTGTCTCCCTCGGTACTATACTGAAATGACAACCTATGATTTGAGCTCAAGTGTCCGGTGTGGGAACTGAGCTCATATCCTTCTGGCTCCCAGCTTAGTCTCTACCAACTGATCCATAGCTGACACCCATAATGTCAGCTATAATGGCCACATCCCAGAAGTAAACCTTGCCTCCTGAAATATGTATGCACCACAACATGAATTTATAGTCAACACAGAGCTATAATTGAAGATTACCTTGTTGCATTTTATTTAGTTACAAGGTTAGACTGCTATTTTTAAAATTGTTAGTATAAACCCTTGGGGTCAACTTTTATACATTGATTAATACTAATGAAGCGATTTAAAAACCGTGTTGACTGAGCATAATAACAAATGGCAGCCAAATGCTGAGTGCATTGGGTAGAGTTGAAATAAATCTGCAGCAATTTCCTAAGGGTAATCATATTATTTACAGTGAGGAACAGGAATACATAATGCAGGAATTGTAATTTATCTTCCTGTAGCCTGGATACCATATCTAGGAATGTGAGTTCAGTAATAAGACTTTATGTTTTATTTAAAACAGAAATTTATGCGACATGACATAACAGTACTATGACTACAGCGTGCTTAAGCAAATATTAGATGGCTGTTACCGGTATAAAATAGAAGACCTGAAGATGGTTCTTATAGTTGAATAACAAACCAAACATCTACATTATTCTTCATGGTTTATTCCACTTTTTAGATGAGGCTAGCAAAATTGGCCCTCTGAAATATGCTGCAAATGGTTTACAAAATTTTCTTTTTGACTATTCATTCCTGAGATGTTGAATATTGCTGACAAGATCAACATTTATTGTTCATTCGCAAATTTTCTTAAACAAGCTGTGGTACATTACCCACAACTGAGTACATACATAGAACCACCTCAGAGGATAATTAAGTGCCAAACACATTGCTGCAGATCTTGATTCAATTGTAGGCTTGATGAGATTAGAATAGCAGATTTCCTGCCCTGAAGAACATTGGTAACAAGATGCATTTGACAACAACCTAGGAGTTTCACAATCATTATTAATAATACCAGCATTTTATTCCAGACTCAGTATCGATATTGTATAATTTCTGTGATGGAAGTTGAACTCATGTCTACCAGACATTTAGTACAGGCCTTGAGAGTACTAGTCAAGTCTCATTACCATAGTGCCACCATCTGCTTAACCACTTTCTGCCCAAAAGTCAGCACAACAATCTCTACCATGATCACAGTGGCAGGTTCCAAACCCTTCCCAGCCAGAATAGGGATTGAACCTCATTCTGTGGGCATCAATTTGATCCACGAGCCATCCAAATCCAACTACCCCTCTCCCAAGGTGTCTCAGTTGCTGTGGCAACATGCAATTTTTACCTGAATATTGTAGTCTGGAGTTATGGGTAATGATGGAACTCTTCTTTTCCATCACTTAGATGTCCAGGAATCTCTCCCACGCTTATCAGCTACCATGATGTGTCTTGGAAGGATTTGCAGACTGATATTCAATATGTTTCACTGTGTTACAAATTCCTGGAGCAGGACTTGAATCAAAGCATCTGCTCGGAGGCAGACACATTACCCACCACACGACAAAATGTACTCCCCTTATACAAGATGCAGGATAAATGTTGAATTAAACATGCAGGAGGACTTTCAAGTTCAGACAGAATCTTAATTAGACAGAGTAAGTGTGGGCCTTCTAGTTGGTCAGTCAGTCCTTGATTAAGGGAAGAAAATTTTGAACTGTCTCTATACTTCCCTTAGGAAGACTTATCGTTTAGGATATAATGTTTCAAACTATGAGAGAGTCTATGAGATCTCAGGACTTAGACAGATGTAAATCCTGACATGTTTCAATATTAATATTGAATTTGTTGACTTATTTACAGAGAAAAGAACAACTTGAAATGTTTCACTATAATGAGAGCAAGATATGATTTTCTGCTGAAGAACAGTCCGAGATCATGCTCATGTGGAAACAATGCCACACAGACCATGTCCTGTCACGTTGAAGGAAAGGATCACAAGTAATCATCTGGCAGGTTGAAGGCTTTTAGAATGACACTAATTGTAGAAAAAAATCTTTTCACCAAAACCCCTTATCAAGAAACCCACACTCTGCAAGCAATCAAAAGAAAAACTTATCTTTGCCAATTTAAGAGAGGATATATCTAAGCGAATGTCAACATTTCCTATGGGTTGCCAATACCAAGTTCATGCTCATAGGGCTATCTATGGGAGTTTGCTCCTTTCTGTAGACAGGGGTTTTGGGAGTGCTTTTATAATTGTGCATGTCCTCCTGCAGAAAGTAAAAAGGCAAACAATTTAGCACCAAGGTATAAGAAATTTCACTGTCACTTTGAACTGAATTGGGCGAGGCTGTGAGATTTATGATCCTCAGTCACCTGAGAGAGAGAACAGCTATATTTTGCTGGCCAATGCTGGATTCAAGTCCATATTTCAGAGGTGACAGTACAATGTTTCCGTACATTGAATGACACAACCTCGTTTCTAGGGTTTCCTAATCTGATTACTTAATCACATCATAATCACAAACTGTAGTGCTAGAACTCTGGATTTACCTTTAAGTTTAGAGTTAGATTGAGCAGAAGTTGTTCAAAGTTGAATTTACCTCTGCAGTGTTATCACTACCAGAATTGCAATAATACAGAAAATACTGTGCCAAGTATAGTTGCTGCAGATGGTTTCATTTGAATGTGGGTGAGTTCCAGGCTTTGGGAATGACTCTCATTGAGTACTTGTATTTTTGAGATGGTAAATATTGTCATTACTATAAATTATAAATGCTGCAACAGCTATAAGAGGGAGACAGTGGTGGAGTGGTAATATTCCAAGGCTCGTAATCCAGAACCCTAATGAATGTTCAGTTTGAAATCCATTATAGCATATGTTTAAAATATAAATTCAATAAAAGGCTAACTTAATAACTATGACATCATTGTCAATTGATGCAATAGCTCGTTGAGTTCAATAATGTCCCTCAAGGAATCTACTATTCTTACCCAGTCTGGGCCCAGTCAGCAATACACACATCCCATGAATGAATCAGACAAAAAAACTACAAAGGACCAGACACCATCAAAAACAAGAAAGAAATGCCTCACATACTGAACTATTGAACAGATTTATATGCCCTCTTCTCCCCCGATCACATACTTCACCAATTCATAAATTGACATTTTCCTGGAAGTGATCATGGGGATGACACATTGCACAATAAACAGTGGGTGGAATATTTTACACGACTCACAACAATACGGAGATAACACTAGTATCTACGTGTGTAACAGGCTTGTTTACAAGAAATTTAAATTATCGATGCAGTCTCAAAATGTTTGCACTTATGCTTACATTTCAGTTTCCAGCAGTTATTGTGGAGGCTGTTTGTTACAGCTCTGAATCCACACCCAGACATAACCAATCAAGCACAATGACCTGAGATCAGACTCACATATCAGACTCATATAATTGAACACTAACAGTCAAGCCATTGAGCATGATTGAAAACAGAAGTTGCTGGAAAAGCTCAGCAGGTCTGGCAGCATCTGTGAAGAAAAATCAGAGTTAACATTTCAAGTCCAGTGACCCTTTCTCAGAACTGATGGTAGCTGGGAAAATGTCAGTTTATATGCAGCAGATAGGGTCAGGGGAGGGGTTAAGGAGGAAATGATAGATGAGGATAGAGCCTAGAGAGAGAGAAAAGGACAGTTGGACAGACAAAGGAGTTGATAATAATCTGGCTGGGAGGATGAATAGCTATTAATGGAGACTGTTAGTGGTCAACAATAAGTAGTGTATATGGTCCAGCCAATGAGCATAACTGGTACCAACAAATACCTGGAAAGAGGAGACCAAGGAAGTTTATGCAAACTCCAGTATATGTCATACATCCACTCTATGATCCAACAGGTCTAATAACTGTTCCAGAGCAGGTAGGAGGAGAGGAATCAAACAAAGTGCCTGTACTCATAAAACATTGACAATTGTATTGATTGCAACGAGGTCAGCCAAGTGGACCTTTTTCTGAAGAAGGGTCTAGGCCCGAAACTTCAGCCTTTCTGCTTCTCTGATGCTGCTTGGCCTGCTGTGTTCATCCAGCTCTACACCTTGTTATCTCAGATTCTCCAGCATCTGCAGTTCCTACTATCTCTGGACCTTATAGAATATGTGTTCCTTAATTAAGTCTGTTAATCTGATCTGATCAGAATGCCTTGGCTGACAGAGAAAAAGAGGAGTGTCAGAAGTTCTGTTCACTCTTAGAGCTGGCTCTGAGGGAGCTGGATAAGGACTTTCCATATGGAAATACAGGGAAATAGGATATCAGCCTCTGTGGAGTTATTTCAGTGGCAATGAGAATAAAGGACTCTCCTGAAGATATTCACTCACAACAAGTGTTCTTTAAGTTGGGGGGAGCATTTCTGGCATCATGCCACTTTTTGGGAAGCTTGGCTCATTTGATTCTGCCATCAAAGACAGGGCCCAGTATGTGGAAAGAATGCATTGCTTTTTCTGGGTAAATGACATTGGTGCAGAAGAAAAACAATGAGTAATTCTCCTGACAGCTTATGGACCTGCAGCTTCTTCAGTTATTAGGAGGCTGACTTTCCCTGAGACACCAGATACTAAAACCTTTCAAGCGTTGATGGATTCAGTTAAGGAATATTACGACCCAAGCCTCCTCTAATTCTGAGATGCATTACTCATCAATTTAAGAACTAGGGGAATCTGTATTGGGATTTTTGATGAGGATAGGAAAACTGGCAGAGGCTTGTTACTTTAGTTTAACCCTTAATGAGATGCTGAGAGACCATTTGGAATGTGGGATTAATGATGTATCAATACAAAAGCACCTACTGGCTGAAGCCCAACTGGACTTCAAATAGACACTACTACTACAGATCTACTCCAAAACCTTAGAGACACTACTACTGTCTTTACCATTGTTAAAATTTGACAAGTGGAGAATATGAGTTGCAGGGTATTTTGATGGAAGTGGACACCCTCACCAGTCTGACTGAGCTTGAGGAACATCACTTAAGTGAAGGCAATTACATAGCCTCACTCAAAACATATCTTGAACAGAGGGACTCTAGGTCAGCCAACAGCAAAATTCCCAAAAAAAGCCAAGCCTCGGCCAGTTGGTCACAATTTTCTTCAGGATTCGGGCTGGCAAGTCATTATAGTTGCAGCCACAATGAGGACTAAAGACAGCAAACGTAGAGTGTACATCCTACATTTGGTTTTGAACAGTTAAATTGCATAGCAACATCCAAACCAGAACCAATCAAAATAAATGAGATAACAAGGTGTGGAGCTGGATGAACACAGCAGGCCAAGCACCATCAGAGGAGCAGGAAAGCTGACATTTCGGGCCTAGAACCTTCTTCAGAAATGCCAAGCAGCATCAGAGAGTAGGAAAGCTGACGTTTCAGGCCTAGACCCTGCAGTTCCTACTATCTCCAAACCAATCAAAATAAATATCTGGTTAAATGAATCCTGGTTCTAATCGAGGTCGATACCAGCCCAGCTGTGTCAGTGATCGCTCATCTAGTCTTTAATGGAATTCACGCTGCACGCTAACCCTTATGTTTGCACAAGACTTTGGCTAGACTGAGAACCTGTATTAGGGAACCTTTACAGATTAAGGGTACATCGTTGAGGGCAGATACCAACTCTCTGACACCTCCTCACACCATCCCCTCGATCAAGACCCCACCTCTGATCACCGAACCATCATCTCCCAGACCATCAACAACTACATCACTTCTGGAGTTCTCCCATCCACAATCTCCAACCTGATAGTTCCCCAACCCTGCATCGCCCATTTCTATCTCCTTCCCAAAATCTATAAACCTGACTGCCCAGGTCGACCCATTGCCTCTGCCTGCGCCTGCCCTACTGAGTTCATCTCCTCCTACCTCAACTCCGTTCTTTCCCTTTGGCCCAGGGACTCCCTACCTACGTTCATGTCACAACACACACCCTCCATATTTTCCTAAAATTTCAATTCCCCGGCCCCCAACACCTCATTATCACCATGGACATACAGCCCCTTTACACCTGTATCCCCCACATGGGTGGCCTTAAAGCCCTCCGCTTCTTCTGCTCCCATAGGCCCAACCACTCCTTTCCACTGATACTCTCATTCGCTTAGATCTGATAATGTGGAATAGGAAATGGGTTTCCTTGGTGGGCCAAGGTGAAAGATGCCTGCTAATACTACCTCATAAGCTAAGCCATAACAGCACTTTAGTCTTTGGGAAGTCTCTACCTTTAATTTACAGTCTTCTCTAAGGCCACATCATCAGACTGGCCAAAATTAAAACTGAAAGACAGATAAAGTCAGGAGCAGGCAGTTGTGTCCCTACCTCTGGATGGGGTGACCCAAACTTAAATCTTATCTGCTCTGAAGGTATCTACTAACATCTCTGATTAGGTTGATTAGAAAATATCTAAATTTTTTTAATGAGCAATTCAACTCCTACTAGTTGTCTAAGCTTCAGTTTACCTTCATTTAAACTGGAACGAAAGCATTTCAATGGAAGTTCAAATTTCTAAAATTTGAAACCAGAGATGGGGATCCTGGGACATTATTAACACGGGCCTGTCCATTAAGTTGCAAGCAGCATGTTAAATTGATGTTGTCTGCCCTTCAAAATGATTTCTGAGTGCGACTAGCACTACCCTAGCTGTTCATCCATGCATACTTCAGCAGGGAGCTTGATATCATGAGAAGCTAACACAATGTAATAGCAAGCTGCATCTCTTAAGGAGAAGGTGAATGGAGGCTGTTAGAAACAGGGAGGCTTTTGATCCAAAATGAATAGTAGACACACAAAAATAAATAATATTACCCCATGTTCTGTGAATTAGCTGGTAACTAATGTTACTGTTTTTGATCCTTACTCTTGTTATGTGTTACTTATGATCTCTATGGGCCATCTCTTATGAGAGCTGTTTGCTGTTTCATTGTGGGGGCACCAATGTGTTATTAGATCAAAGAATCATTACAGTGTGGAAAGAGGCCCTTTGGCCCAACAAATCCAACAAATCCACACTGACCCCCAGAGCATCCCACATAGATATATCCCTTGTAACCCACCCAATCTACACATTCCTGAACACCAGGGGCAATTTAGCATGGCTAATCCACCTAGCATGCACATCTTTGGACTGTAGGAGGAAACCCATGCAGTCACAGGGAGAATGTGCAAACTCCACACAGACAGTTGCCCAAGAGTGGAATCGAACCTGGGTTCCTGGTGCTGTGTGGCAGCAGTGCTAACTACTGAGCCACCATGCCACTCACATTGTGAGTAAGTTTCTTCTCCGTCCACCTCAGAATTTAGATATTTTATTTAAAGCACAAGATATCGACATATTTACCATTTAAGATTTGGCTAATCATTCTGAGGCACTATGTAGCTGTAAGCACAGAACCCAGGCTATGTGTAAATCTGAAATCTTGTAGAAGTGTGACTAATGTTGCTAACAAACTTCAAGAAACCTGTCTCACCAAGAATTCAGACTTTATGATATTTGTTATAAGGGCTAACATATAGGGAGCTCTCAGATCATGTCATACCAACAGAGGTCACTTACCGAAAAACAATTGTCCAAATTCTGGTCACCAAAATGTTTTGGTGATTTCATTGCACAAGTACTACAACAGGCATGAATCATGCACCCTAACTTTCAACAAAAACTTAACAATGTAGACAATTATCTTACACCCAAGCTGGCCCAGTCAGTGACATCCATGTCCCTTCAGTAAATATACAAACAAATCCAAAATGTTAAATCAAATATATCCTGAGAATGAATACCTTTAACCACATTGCTATTTCTATTTGCAGTAACAGTCTATAATCTGTCTATATACAAAAAAGAATCACATTCTTATGGGTGGCATGATGGCTCACAGCACCAGGGACCCAGGTTCAATTCCAGCCTCGGGCGACTGCCTGTGAGGAGTTTGCACATTCTCCTGGTGTCTGTGTGGGTTTCCTTCGGGTGCTCTGGTTTCCTCCCACAGTCCAAAGATGTGCAGGTTAGGTGGATTAGCCATGCTAAATTGCCCATAGTGTTGAGGGAGGTGTAGATTAGGTGGGTTATAGGGGGATGGGTCTGGGTGGACTTGTTGGGTCAAAGGGCCTGTTTCCACACTGCTGGGATTCTATGATTCTATATGGGAAGCTTAATGTTAATAAGTTCACTGTCTTTGTCATCAAATGGTACATTCTACCAATTGAACTGCTTGTCCCTTTCACTGCCCAACTGTGTATACTACATCATTCTACCAAACAGCAAAATCAATCAAGACATAAGCCTAAAATTCCAACATGTTCCCTTAAACCCACTCTTGCAAGCCTCATGCCCACAGCTCTCAGATTGAGAGTTTTCTTTGCAATACAAATTTTTTTAAAAAATTCATCCATGGCATGAAGGTGTCACTGGCTAGGGAGCGTTTATCACCCAGAAGGCAGTTAAGAGTTGACCACATTGCTGTGGGTCTGGAGTCACAGGTAGGTCAGACAACATAAGGATGGTAGTTTCCTTCCCTAAAGGACATTAGTGAACCAGATGGGTTTTTCTGACAATCGATTCATGGTCATCATTAGATTGTTAATTCTAGACATTTATTCAATTCACATCTCACTATCTGCCATGGCAGGATTGGAACCCAGGTCCCCAGAGCGTTATCTGAGTCTCTGGATTAACAGTCCAGTGATAATACTACTAGGCATCACCTCCCCTTTCACATCAAAGGTCTGAGTATTGATGAAGCTCAAGTGACTGCGTCAAATCTCAAATTGATACAGTTTTGGCTCTGGAAATTCTGCATTCAAAGGCACTTCCTGAGTGTCTGACAGCAGGTTCTCAGTTTGTTACTGCTGTAGTGCAACTTCATGCTGATTGTGAACTATATTTCCTGAAGGGATTTGCAGAGTATTGCAGCAGTCCAACAATTTTTCCTTCAACTGGTTATATGCAGTGCTGAGCTGCTGCTCCAAGGAGGCTGGAAATGTGGCTGCTTGGACCACAGACCTGCTGTCCTCTCTCAGCAAGACACTACACGCTTCCCTCCCAACCCCCAGAACTGTCCCTTTGCAAGTGTCATAGAGTCATAGATTCAGAGAATCACACAGCACGGAAACAGACTGTTTGGTCCAAGCCGAACATAATCCCAAACTAAACTCGTCTCAGCTGTCTGCTCCTGGCCCATATTCCTCCAATACTTTCCTGTTCATGTACTCGTCTTTTAAACATTGTAACTGTGCCCACATCCACCACTTCCTCAGGAAGCTCTTTTCGCACGTGAACAACCCATAGTGTAAAAAAGTTGCCCCTCATGTCTTTTTTAAATCTCTCTCTTCTCACCTTAAAAATATGACCCCTTGTCTTGAAATCCCCCATCCTGGGGAAAAGACACCTACCATTAACCCTATCTATACACCTCATGATTTTATAAACCTCTATAAGGTCACCCCTCAACGTCCTTGCGGTTGGCCATTAATCAGCCAGCCAAAGCTGTTCACATTCATGCCATGGTGGTGCAGTGCACTGCCAGGTCTCCTCGGTCAACATTTGCCCAGGGTCATGCTCCAAGGCTTCTCCATGAAAAGTCAGCAGCTCTTTGGCAACTGTGTTGTGCCCACTGAGGCTTCATTGTGGACTGGAAAAACAAGTGCTAAGGGAATGTCCAAAGGTTATTAATTGACTCCTGTATGCTTCCTGAGATAAAGATTCACTTATTTTTTGCCAGCAAGAAATAAATCCTGAAACTTTCAGGATTTATTCTCCTGCGTGTTTTTCTCACAGGGCAAATCATGGACGGATTCTATCCTGAAGATATATCTGTTCTCTTGTAGTGATGGAAAGGTGGAAATAATTGGTCACTTGTTTGTTCACATCAGCATGAATAACATATTTATAAAGACAGTGATCATTAAACCTAGAAATAGTATGTATTTCATTAGTTTATAATTTAGTTTATAATTGATAGTTTTTAATCAAAGTTCCATGAACCCACTCTTTATATATATTTGCATGTTATAATTGGAATCTTCAGGTAAGTAGAATGCCCAAACATATTGCCAGGTGACTAATTAGAGTAAATTGCAGAAGCATGAAAAAATAAGGATTAGAACTGAAGTTAAATGTATGTCAAAGAATTTAATGAGACCTCTGAAGTAAAGGAGTGAACTTTTACCTGAAAGTAAAGGCCACTATAATTGGTCATGTTGAGAACACTTGCTTCTTGTAGCTACTGCAATTTATTGGGAACCATCCAACTATGGTATGCTTCATTAGCTTCTATCAAGGTAAAGAATTACAACAAGATAAAAGGGTTTAAAAAGCAATTAAAATCACAAAGCGTTTCGACAGATTGGATACAGAAATAGTTTGGAGGATGAACATAAGAACACAAGAACCAGGAGCAGGAGTAGGCCATCTGACTTTTGAGCTCGCTCCACCAGTTACTAAGATCATGGCTGATCTTTTCATAGCCTCAGCTTCACTTACCCACCCTCTCACATAACCCTTAATTCCTTTAGTGTTCAAAAAATTATCTCTCTTAGCTGTAAAAACATTCAGTGGGGAAGCCTCAACTACATCACTGGGCAGGGAATTCCACAGATTCTCAACTCTTTGGGTGAAGTAGTTCCTCCTCAATTCAGTTCTAAATCTGCTCCCCCTAATTATTAAGGCAAATTGGCTGCAACGCGATTGATGAATAGAATCGTAGAATCATAGAATCCCTACAGTGTGGAAACAGGCCATTCGGCCCAACAAGTCCACCCAGACCCATCCCCCTATAACCCACCTAATCTACAGACCCGTGAACACTACGGGCAATTTAGCATGGCCAATCCACCTAGCCTGCACATCTTTGGACTGTGGGAGGAAACAGGAGCACCCGGAGGAAACCCACACAGACACGGGGAGAATGTGCAAACTCCACACAGACAGTCGCCTGAGGGTGGATATTGGATGCTGTTTGGATAACGTGAACTTTCTACTGTGCAGTATAGTGATTTTCTACGGCAATTTTCTATAGTGTTATTTTCTGTAGTGCGAGGTCACACAAGAACACAACTAGTATGTTATAGGAGAAATACCTGTATGTAAATTGTAAACAATTGCGGTCCCGACACTGATCCCTGAGGCACACCACTAGTCGCTGATCACCAACCAGGAAAGCACTCATTTATCCCCACTCTTTGCTTCCTGTTAGTTAACCAATCCTCTATCCACGCTAATACTTTGTGCAGCAGCCTTCTGTGTGGCACCTTCTCGAATGCCTTTTGGAGATCCAGATCTACTAGGTCCCCATTGTCTACCGTGCTCATAATGCCTTCATAGAATTCCAGTAAATTAGTTAAACATGACCTGCCCTTCATGAACCCATGCTGCATCTGCCCAATTGGAGAATTTCTACTTAGATGTCTTGCTATTTCTTACATGATAACAGATTCAAGCATTTTCCTCATTGCAGAAATTAAGCTAATCAGCCTATAATTTCCCATCGTTTGCCTACCTCCTTTTTTAAACAGTGGTGTCACATTTGCTGTTTTCCATTCTGCTGGAACTGCCCCAGAGTCCAGCAAATTTTGGAAAATTACCACAAGTGCATTTGCTATTTCTCCTGCCATCTCTTTTAGTTCCCTGGAATGCATTCCATCATGGCCAGGAGACTTGTCTACCTTTAGCTCCATTAGCTTGCCCAACACTACTTCTTTCGTGATAATGATCATTTCTAGGTCCTCACCTACCTCAGTCTCCTTGTCATCAATTACTAGCATGTTATTTGTGTCCTCCGCTGTGAAGACTGACAAAAAATACCTGCTCAATGCCTCAGCTATTTCCTCATTTCCCCATTATTAAATCCCCCTTTCTCATCCTCTAAAGGACCAATGCTTACCTTAGCCATTCTTTTTCGTTTTATATATCTGTGGAAACTTTTGCTATCTGTCTTTATATTCTGAGCTAATTTGCTCTCACAATCTATCTTGCTTTTCTTTATAGATTTTTTTTGTGGCTTTCTGTTGACCTTTAAAGTTTTCCCCATCTTCCAGTTTCCCACTGGCCTTTGCAACTTTGCATGCCTTATGTTTCAATTTGATAGCTTCCCTTACTTCCTTAGACATCCATGGCTGATTATCTCGTTTTGTACAGTCCCTCTTTTTCACAGGTATATACTTTTGCTGAGCACTTTGAAAGTCTGCTTTGATGGTCCTCCACTGTTCTTCAACAGTCCAACCATAAAGTCTTTGCTTCCAGTCTACTTTAGCCAACTCCTCCCTCATCCTGTTGTAGTCTCCTTTGTTTAAACACCGGACCTTGGTATTGGAATTTATCTTCTCACTTTCCATCTGTATTCTAAATTCAATCATACTGTGATTACTCCTGACAAGATGATCCCTAAGTATGAGAAGGTGATGTACAGGCTCAGGTTCTGGAAACAGGGGTTCAAATTAAAATTTGAATTCAATTCAAAAAGTTGGAATTAACAAAATATATCTGCCCTAATGGCAACAATGGTGATACTGTCAATCATGGAAAAAACATATCTGGTTCACTAAGAGATAGTAGGAACTGCAGATGCTGGAAAATCTGAGATAACAAGGTGTAGAGCTGGATGAATACAGCAGACCAAGCAGCATCAGAGGAGCAGGGTCTAGGCCCGAAATGTCAGCCTTCCTGCTCCTACGATGCTGCTTGGCCTGCTGTGTTCATCCAGCTCTACACCTTGTTATCTCTGGCTCACTAATATTCTTTAGTGAAGAAAATATGATCTGCTGTCCTTACCTGGTCTGACCTAATACTCACGTATGTCTTCATACTCACAACAATGTAATTGATTCTTGGCTGTTATGAGAGTAAATTTGGATGTTCTGACCGTAACTGTAAGGGTGAAAAGATTTCCATAGTAAAACTAAAAGCAGACCACTGAACTTGTACTGAATTAACCACATGCATCTTAGAGGCTAGTGTCAATCGTACAAATAGAATTTAATCTTAATAAGAATCTTGAAAGAAGACCTAGTAGAGAGGGAGACAGAAAGGTAACATTGATAAGAAAATAAGAGACAGCAACATCTAGGATGAGATTGATTACTCCCTGTCTAGGTGAATGAGACATTAACAATATTTACCTGTGACCTAGAATGGACATATCTCTGTTTTTTGTTTGTGGAGAAAGATTGGAGTTTGGGTAATGAGGTGCTAATGGTGCTAATGATGTAAAGATACCCAACTTTCTATATACTTTGGAGTTTTGTTTTGGATTTTTAACAGTCAAAAATTTCTTCATGCTTTACTTGAATAAAATGATCATAAAATCTGTGCTCAATCTCCAGTGATTGATTGATTATGTGATGAAGATAACACTGTCCTCTGGGCAATTAGCAATGATTGATGAATATTGGCCTAGCCAGTGATGTACTCATTCCATGAATGAATTTTAAGTAAGGATCAGGAGACAGGACCCAGAGTTTGGATAACTGTTAAGTGAAACAAAAATGACACGAGAAAGAAAATTTTCACACAGAAAGTGTTTAAGAATGGACTTCCTTAGACAGGTTTAATCAAAGGATTCAAGAAGGATTTGGATTATTATCTGAAAAGGATGACTGGGTCGAGCTATGGCGAGAAAGCAGAGGAGTGGCACGTGAACTGCTCCTTTAGAGAGCCAACATGGAAAATTATCTTGCCAGGGTAGATGCAGAGAGGTCATTTCCCCTTGTGAGAGAGTCTAGGATCAGAGGATATAACCTCAGATTAGAGGGTAATTGATTTAAGACAGAGGTGAGGAGGAAATTCTTCTTCCAGAGGATAATGAAACTATGGATTGTTTTTTATTCTAGAGGGTTTTATAAGCTGGGTTGTTGAGTCTAGTCAAAGCTGAGATAGACACATACATAATCAGCAAGGGTTATGGTGATAAGGCAGGAGAATGATTTTGATTATTATCACATCAGCCATGACAATATAGAACATAGAACAGTATATCACAGGGATGGGCCCTTTGACCCATGATGTTGTGCCAAACATGACATCAAATTAAACTAATTCCCTCTGCCTGCCCTTGGTCCATATCTCTCCATTCCTTGCATATTCATGTGCTTATCTAAAAGTCACTTAAATGCCTCTATCATATCTGCCTCAACCACCATCCCTGGCAGCTCGTTCCAGACTCCTACTAATATCTGTATAAAAAACTTATTGGTCTCAAAACACACGGACAAAGAAGGACACAAATTCGACTGGGACAACACATCCATAACAGTGCAAGCCAAACAGAGACATGCCAGGGAATTCTTGGAGGCCTGGCATTCCAACCGGAAATCCATCAACAAACACGTTGAACTGGACCTGATATACAAATCCCTGAAAAACAGAATCGGAAGTAATGCCAACCACCCCAGCAAACCAAGGCTTATCAATAGCAAGCGAAACAGAGCACCAAAGTTACACCGGAGGCGCACTGATGATGTTATCTAGTACATTGATGAAACGTCTGCAATCAAACACACTGAATCAGCGAGCAAGTCTGCAACCTCATCCGCAACCTGAGCAACAACTTTTCTCAAAATCTTAAAACTTACCCCTCACATCTCATTTTAACTTTCCCCCTCTCACCTTAAGTGCATGCCCCGTGGTATTAGACATTTCAACTCTGGGAAAAAAATTCTGACCGTCAACCCTATCTACGCATCTCATATTTTTACAGACTTCTATCAAGTCTCCCCTTAGACTCCGCCACTGCAGAGAAAACAACCCGAGTTTTTTCTATCATCTCCTTACAGCTCATACCCTCTCATCCAGGCAGCATCCTGGTAAACCTCTTCTGTACCCTCTCCAAATGTAATTCTTCCTGTAATGTGGTGACCAGAACTGAATGCAATATTCTAAATGTAGCCTAACCAAAGTCTTATAAAGCTGCAACATCGCTTCCTGATTCTTGCACTCTATGCCCTGACCAATAAAGGCAAGCATGCCATATGCCTTCTTCACCACCCTACCTACTTTGTGGCCACTTTCCAGGAGCTGCAGTCTTGAACCCCAAGATCCCTCTGTACATCCATGCTGTTCAAGGTACTGCAATAAACTGTATACTTTTTGTCAACATTTGATCTCCCAAATTGCAGCAGCACACACATGTCCATATTAAACTCCATCCGCCATATCTCTGCCCATGTCTGTAACTGGTCCATATCCCGCTGTATCCTTTGACAACCTTCTACACTATCCACAACTCCACTGATTTTGTGTCATCGGCAAACTTACTAACCTACCCATCCACATTTTCATCCAAGTCATTTATATATATCACAAACCACAGAGATCCCAATACAGATCTCTGTGGAACACAACAAGTCAAGGATGTTATAGAGCGGAGGTTGACCCCACCCTCTGAGAACTAACACTGAAACATCCAAAGAAGAGCACCTCGCCCTATAGTCTGTAAAAGGAAGGTAAAAAGTGGTGTAACCTGCCTTTTAGCAACTTCTAGTGGTTAAGTAAAATAAATCCCTGACACTCACTTCAAAATCAATAAGTAACAATTTATTTATCTAACAGTGAACAAATTAATTAAACTATTAACAAACTGAATACATCCTTTCTAACCACTAACTATTCCTGAATAAAACAAGATTCTAATGGTATGTGAGTTGGAATGCCAGGCCTCCAGAATTCTCTGGCATGTCTCTGCTTGGCTTGTGCTATTATGGATGCATTGTCCCAGGTGAATTTGTGTCCTTCCTTGTCCATGTGTTTTGAGGCCAGTGAGAATTAGTCGTGTCTATTGGTGACCAGTTGGTGTTCGTGTATCGTTGTTGTCAGTTTTCTTCCAGTTTGGCCTATGTGACGTTTCTCACAGTCTTTTCATGGTATTTCCTCACCGGAATAAAGTTCACACAAAAAAGAAGAGAACAATAACTGACTATCCTTCCTGGATGTAATAGTAGAACGTAAGAACAACGGGGAACTCCAGACTAGCATGTACCGAAAGAGCACTCATACGGACCAGATATTTAATTACAACCACCCCAACATCCATAAACGGAGCTACATCAGGACATTATTCAAATGGGCAAAAATACACTGCAGCAACCCGGAATTGCACAAAGTAGAACAGGAACACTTTTACGGAGTTTTTAAAAGGAATGGATACCCAGAAAGCACAATCTGCCATTACCTCTGTGACAGACCACAACAAGAAGACACAACACAGCCAGACACACTAGTCACCTTACTGTACATCAGAGACATGTCAGAGATGACTCCAAGATTACTCAGACACTTAGGTATCAGGGTAGTCCACAAACCAACAACCACCCTGTGACAGCTACAGATGAACGTAAAGGATCCCATACTCACAACCAATAAAACTAATGTAATATACAAAATACCATGCAAGGACTGTGAGAAAAATTACATAGGCCAAACTGGAAGAAAACTGACAACACGGATACACAAACACCAACTAGCCACCAAGAGACACGACCAATTCTCACTGGTGTCTCTACACAAGGACAAAGAAGGACACGAATTCGACTGGGACAACGCATCCATAATAGCACAAGCCAATCAGAGACATAGAGTCACAGAGTCATAGATGCCAGAGAATTCCTGGAGGCCTGGCATTCCAACCAGAATGCCATCAACAAACACATTGAAACTGGACCAATATACAAACCACTGAAAAACAGAACCGGAAGTGACGCTAACCACCCCAGCTAACTGAAGCATATAAATAACAAATGGGACAGAACACCGACGCTTCACTGGAGGAGCACTGACGATGTTATTTAGTACGGTGATGAAACATTTGCAACTAAACACATTGGCTGGGCGAGCAAGTGTACAATCTCACCCACAATCTCAACTACAAATCTTCTCAAAACCTTTAAAGGATCTCCCATTTTCTCCAGTTTTTATCCCTCAAAGAATGAAATTATAATTAGATGCTATGTTTTGATTTATGCACTACTGCACATTCCCCGTCATCTCTGCAGCTCTTCTCACTGTTGAACTTGCTTTTCCTCAACATGAGTTCTTGTCAAAAACAAAGTTGCTGGAAAAGCTCAGCAGGGCTGGCAGCATCTATGAAGGAGAAAACAGAGTTAACGCTTTGCTTCCGGTGACTCTTCCTCAGAACTTCCATCATTTCTGAGGAAGGATCACCGGACCTGAAACGTTAACTCTGTTTTTTCTTTCACAGATGCTGCCAGACCTGCTGAGCTTTTCCAGCAACTTTGTTTTAGTTTCTGATTTATGGCATCTGCAGCTCCTTCAGTTTTTATGAGTTCTTGTCGTTTCTGGAAGTGAGTTTTTAAACTCTTCTAGCAAAATAATATCGTTGAGTCTCTTGTATGTCTTTTCTATTTTTAATGCTGTCATCTAATATCGAAGTTGCTCTGTTTAATTCTTTCAAACTCGATATAGATCTGACCTGGTTCCCTTCTTATATTTCTGAACCATTGTCTCTATGCTTCTGTTACCAATTCGCAGGCACTCAAATGAGCCAGTTTCATGTCTTCATATTCTCCTGACCCCTCGTCTGGCAGCACTGCAAACACCTCACTAGCCCTGCCTACCGACTTGGTCTGAGTTAACGTTACCCACATAGTCTTTGGCCAGTTCATCTGTTTAGCCAATTTCTCAAAAGAAATGAAAAAGGCTTCTACAGCTTTTTATTGAACTGTATTTGTATATATCCCTACCAGACCTTTGGCTATGATGGGTTTGCTCATCATCACTACCCTCCTCAGTAAAGCTACGTCCTACCTGCATCTCCATCTTTTTAAGTTGACTTTCATGTCCCGTTGTCAACTTCTGAAGTTCAAACTCTCTCTTTCTCCCTTTCTTCTCTCTCCTTTTCTTTTTGTTCAGCTGGGAACCTTCTTTCCCTTTCTTTCTCTTCTACCATGGCATCCTTTCTTTTTCTCTTCCCTCTGCCTTTAACCATAATTCAAACTCTCTCTCTATCTGAGATAGTAGGAACTGCAGATGCTGGAGAATCCGAGACAACAAGGTGCAGGGCTGGATGAACACAGCAGGCCAAGCAGCATCATAGGAGCAGAGAGGCTGA
>NC_063348.1:53614637-53650473 GCF_021869965.1 Rhincodon typus
TCCAGCCCTGCACCTTGTTGTCTCTCTCTCTCTATCTCTTTTTTTTGTTCTGCTAGGGCTTTTCTTCACCTTTCTTTCTCTGCTAACTCTAATTGTCTCGTTTGCAACTTAATTTTTTTCTAACTCCACTGCACTAGACTGTTTAGCTGATATACCTGAACGCTGACAATTTCAGCTTTCTTATTATCCCTGTTTAGATCCAATTTTAGCCTGAGACAAAAAAAGACTGCTGGAATCCAAGATATGCAAACAGGAGGCTGGAAGAACATAGCAGGTTAGGCAGCATCTGGAGGAAAGGAACAATCAGCGTTTCGGGCATTACCATTCTTCAGGAATTTAGCCTATCTGCTAATTCTTAAAGTGTCACCATTTTCTGTTTTTCTAAACTTTCTTAGCAAATTTGAAAGTATCTACAACCCCCAAAGCTCTTTAGCAATGTTAAGAGCCATTTCCCCATTTTTGATTTAACCAAAGACCAGCAACTGAAAATAAACAGATTTTCCACTTCTCACTGAAGTTTTATTTGAAGATCTAGGACACTAGTCCCCAAGTCTGTTAAATCTGCTGGGACCTGTCGTACCCTAAATCTGCTCAAATCTGTCCAAAACCTGGCGCCAAGCCCTGAATACATTATAAAGCAGCGGTTGACCCACCCCTCCGAGAACAAACACCAAAACACCCAAAGGGAGGTACCTCACCCTATAATTTGTAAAAGGAACGTGAATCGTGGTGTGATCTTCCTCTCAGCAACTTCCAGTGGTTAAATAAAATAAATCCCTGACACTCATTTTACAATCAACAAGTAACAATTTATTTAGCTAACTCGAACAGTGAACAAATTAACTAACTAAACTATTAACAAACTGAATAAATCCCTTCTAACCACCAGCTACTCCCGAATAAAACAAGATTTTAATGGTATGCTGTTCCAATAAATATAAATCCCACTTATTTAAAAAAAAAATCCAGAATGTTCTGTGCCTTCTCTGTCAATACCTCTGTCAGGAATGTTAAATATTTGTGCCATGGAAACCTTTGTTATTTAGATGATGCTTTCTCTAAGACATTGATGAGGCTGTGAGCCAATGTTTCTCTTTTGAGAGCTGAGGGCTTTTAGCTCTGGCGGATGGCAGCTTGCCATATTAATGGTGACATATTAATTTCTTATCATAAGATTGGTCCTATATTGTCAAAACCATCTGACTTAAAATGAATTGTTTTTTGGTATCCAAGTGCTTGATTCAACTTGATTGGCTAAATTCAAAAACTTGTTTTCTGCGTAGCAAAACAAAACTGCTACTTGGCCTGCTAACTGTGTGGCCTTTTAATACAAATGTTTCAATTCTGGCCTTCTCTACGTACTTGCAAACATTCAAGCTGCTGCTCACAGACATCCATTTTGCATCTCTAAGCATAGAAAAAGCACATCATTTCTTTAAAGAACCATGCAATGCCTTCCCCACTAGCATTTTACAAACACTGAATTTCACCTTCCTGCCTCCCAATCCACAAGTACTCTACCCAACTTCGCAACACAGACCTCCAGTCTGCAAATCACCCTTCCATCACTATCGTCTGCCTTCTATGGGCACACCAATTCTGAATCCAAGCGACCAAGTCACCATGGATCCCATGCATCTTAATCTTCTGGATGAGCTTACCTTGAGGCACCTTGTCAAAAGCCTCTCTAAATTCCATGTAGACAACATCCACTGTTCTACCCTCATCAATCACCTTCATGACCTCCTTGAAAAATTCAGTCAAGTTAGTAAGATATAACCTGCCCCATAGAATGCCATCCTGACTGTCCCTAATTAAGTCATGCTTTTCCAAATGCATGTAAATCCTTTCTCTAAGATTTCTCTCCAATATCTTCCCGACCATCAATGTGAGACTCACGGGTCTATGGTCTCCTGAATTATCCCCATTTCCTTTCTTGAACAGAGGAACAACATTAGCTACTTGCCGGTCCTTCGGAACCGTTATTGAATGATGGATCAGGTGGAATGGACTGACTGCCCTACTGTTGTGCTGCAAATATTCTGTGTTTCCATATTCATTTAATTGAATAATGTTAATGTCATTAAATCTAAAATAAATCATTGTCATTCATGAAAGCTTTGAACACACTGCTGATGGAATATGAGACTTGATTTTAGCTTGTTGTTGGGTGGCGATGAGACTAGTTGATGCATGTTTGTCTAAGATCCAACGCAGCATATTGGACCAGAAACTGCATCTGCTTGATCAATCCATGTGGATGAGAATGCAGGATTCATACAACTGGTGGAAGCACAAGGAAGGAAGTGGCCCCAAGTGTTATTTTTGCCCTTCTTCTATCAATTTTAGCGCTACTACAGCCAACTTTCTATCAGTACCCAAACTAGCACCTCTACTATGTCTTTTCAAGTTATTTTGATTATGACTTTAATTACTGGGAATAACTTAACTTTGAGAGTACTATGGGTCACAATGCGAATATTGCTGTGGCTCTGGGGTCAAATGCAGACCATGTATGGGGAAGATTTCCTTCCCAGAAGGACATCAGTGACCCAAATATCTTTTCCTCAACAATCCTCTCATGGTCATAAAAAGATTTTTAATTCTATATTTTTATTGAATTGAAATTGCACCATCTGCTTTTGTCAGGTTTTGAACCCAAGCCCCAGACTAAAAGTAATTGTTCCACTAGGCCATCACCCCCGCAAACTATCATTGCGGAAAGCATGCTGCTCTATTTGTAACTATTTAACTTAGTATTATCCCAGACACTTAGGTAACTGAGAAATGCAGTGACTGGATATAATAGTGATTGTGTTCAACATCTGTTAGATTCTTTCACACCCCAAAATCCACACCCAGTTTCTTATGTTACAATGTTTTGATAAAATAAACATTGCCATCCTACTGGCAGTCAGTTACCACAATCACTATGTCTATGTTCTATCACTATCTTCCTCTGTTACTCCACATCATCGTCTACACCTGTGTCACTGCTATATTTGTTTCAGCCTTTCTATGCATAATTTGTGCTGGCCTCACTTCCTCTATTTCCCTTCCTTGAGCTCAAGAACTTATGCCAAGAGGTAAACCTGTTCTCATGACAAAGGGCAAGAAATTCCAGTCAATGTCAGTGAAACTACCATCTCTATTTTTCTATTAGTGGGCTTTGCTGGCTGGCCAATATATATTGTCCGCCCCTAGTTGCCCTTGACAAAGTGGTGATGAGCTGCCTTCTTGAACTGTTGCAGCCAACCTGCCGAAGGTTTACCTACAATGCCCTTATGGGGGAATTCCAGAATTTTACCCAATGACAGTGAAGGAATGGCGATATATTCCAAGATGGCGGCAGGGTAGTGGAGCGGCATTTGGACTGCTAAGCCCGGGGCTCACCTGCTTCTGTCTGATTTTTTTTTTCTTGACTTTTGGTCTTCTTCTTTTTCTTCTCGTTGAAGCATTTTGTGGCTTTGGAGCAGCATTACATTTCATTACTTACATTATGGAGATAAGACCTTAACATAAGGACGTTTCTCTTTCTTCTTGACTCTGTTTCTTGTATTTCTGCTTTTGATTTTTATTTAGTTCTGTTTTCAGTTCCAAAATGGTTGTTCTGGTTTTGTAACTAAGATGGTTATTTCTGGGGGAGGCGATGGCCTAACGGTATTATCGCTCGACTGTTAATCCAGTGACCCAGATAACCTTCTGAGGACCCAGTTTTGAATTCCACCACAGCAATAAATATCTGGAATTAACAATCAAATGATGGCCATGAATCCATTGTCAATTGTTGGGAAAAACCTAATGTCCTTTAGGAAAGGAAACTGCCATCCTTACCTGGTCTGGCCTACACGTGTGACTCCAGACCCACAGCAATGTGGTTGATTCTAAACTGCCCTCTGGGCAATTAGGGATGGGCATTAAATGTTGCCCAGCCAGCGATGTCCCTCATCCCCGTGAATGAATAAAGGAAATAAAAAATTTCTGTTAATTCTAATTTTTCATCCTAAGATGATGCCAGAGAATGGCGACTTTGCACACTTACCACTGTACTCCTGTACTTGAGCCCATGTGACAATAAAACCTCATTTTAATTCAAATATAATTTCAAGTCAGGATGGTGAGTGGCTTGGAGGGGAATTGGCAGGTAGCGGTGCATCAAGGGATATGGTGCGAGAGTGGGATTAGGGTATTGAGCTTGAAGACCAGCCATGATTATATTAAATGGTAGAACAGGCTTGAGGGGGTCAAACGACCAACTCCGGTTCCTATCTTGCATGTTTCTGTGTGCGATTTTCAGTTCAGATGTTTGGTTAAAATGTAGTTTGTCTTGAGAATGATTGTTAGCCCATGGCTGCTCGGCGCTATGATAGAATAGTAAGAGATGTGTGATTGGAGCCTTTCTTATTGTGGGTTACAAATGTAGAACAATTGATACAGAGCAGTTTGGATCTAATCTTCTCATTGTAAGGAATGGTAGCTTCTCTAAACCTCAGTTAGATATGAAGTGTTAGTCCATTGCTTTCAAAATTTGTTATACTCCTAACTGGTATGACTCTTGGAAATACCTAGAACATCAAAACTAGTGAAACATGGGATACTTTGTGGATCGTTTTTTTTGGAAGATAATATATGAGGGTGATGTATGATTAACTTATAAACTGTTCCTTTGTAAGCAGCTTTACAATTCTGTTATCCATACAGCACACAATGGAAATCTTTCTCTCCATCCATCTGAGAAAGATAATGACTGTTTTAGAGATAGTAGGAGCTGCAGATGCTGGAGAATCTGAGATAACAAGGTGTAGGCCCAAAACGTCAGCCTTCCTGCTCCTCTGACGCTGCTTGGCCTGCTGTGTTCATCCAGCTCTACACCTTGTTATCTCATAATGACTGTTTTAACAAGAACATTCATTATCTTTAATTAGCCTCAGAAGAATATCTTACAATCCTATTTCATCAGCACAGCTTGTTTAATTAATGTCTATGGTCCAGAAAAAAAATGATCAAATGATAGCTCATCACATTGCGAGAACGGTGATACTGGACCAGTAAATGAATGTGTCTGAGGGAGAGAACAGCATTTTATCTTCTTCACAAATTAACTTTTAGTCTCACTTTTGCAGTCATCTGTCTAGACCTATGCTCACCCGCACCAACCAGCTGTAATGTCATCTTTATGTAAATGAATGGCTTCTAACATTTGTATTATTCCAATTATTGCCCTGGTATGATATGATTCAGTTGAAGGAGAGCTTAGGTCAGTTGGCTTGCAATGTAGAGTGATGCCGACACCATTTGTTCAACTTATGCACCAACTGAGGTTAGCATGAAAGTCTCTCCTTCTCAACCTCTCCTGTCATCACAGTGACCCTCAGGTTAAACTACCACTAGTCTCTTTATGAGAGAGTGCTACTGTGGTGACTTTTACTTTATATTGTTGAATTCAAAAATTTCATAACAGATATATTCCCTTTTGTATTGTGTGTTCATTTTAAATGCAGAAAATAATGTGACTTGTTTTTGCTGTGAATTATCATTACATAAAATACCTCCAGAGCTCTTAACTTACTCAGATGTTCTCAAATGACTTTATGATGGGCTCCTGCACAATTTACATAACGTAAGGATGCAATCAGTTTTTTAAACAAGGAATTGAAGAGATTATTTTTCATCTCTTTTTGGGTCTGTACCAATTGAATTTTAATACAATTTTGAACTGCATAAAGCATTTTTATTGCATATAAGTAAATTCCTACAGGTAGTTATGTTTTTCTAGTTCTTGATAATCTCCATCAGTCTTTTTTTAATTTAATTCGGTTTAGCCTAAATATTTTTCATTTCTTTCATGCTTCCCTTTTTCACCTTTGGTTTCCAATTTTTTCTTCATATTCCCTTTAAAGGTCTTCATAATGTTTTTGTTTTTCCTTTCAGTGTTAATTACTTGCTTTGATTCTAAAAACAATTATTCTCTTAACTGAACTGGTTTGACCTCTGCCACTGTGAAGCTCTCTAAAGTAAGTTTTGAGTGTCAAGAACAGTTTCAACAGGACATGGTTAATGTCATTGTTTTTCCTTTAAAGTGAAGAATCCACACAAAAATAGATGAAGGAAATAAGATAAAATGGCTTCAAAGTAGCAGCGTCCTGAACTTTGCCATGGACCATGAATCCTGGACATTAGTCAGACCAGGGAAAACACATCAAAAAAAAATATCAAAGTGTGTAAGCTCAGATCATTGAATGTGTTGGCCTGTTATTTACATGAGTCTGTACGTATTTTTGTAATGGTGCAGAGATTCCTTTGTAATATCTCCATAAGTCATTGACTTCAAAATAATTGTATGGGGAGCTCAGTTTTAGATACAAAATATGACAAGAGTCAAACCATGATACAGAAAATTGCTAATCTCCCATTGGATGTATTTTACATATCCTGATCAGACCTCTAACAAGCTACCGATAACATATTGATGCTGCTAGCTCTTGCTGGCTCTATGCAAATTGCTGATAGCATAGTATGAGTCATCTGTAGGAGTATGTGAGGAATAGGCAGAAAGATTGAGAGCTAAACACCTTAAAAACCCAATTTAATTTTTTTATTCCAAGTTTGGAAACACATGTGGCTGTATTTTCTGGTTGTGTCTCTTTAACATTTGACTTTTCTAATTGCCTTCCCTTATTTACACCTCTGTCTTTTCTTCCCCTAATTGCTTGTCTCTCATGATTCTGAACTTACTATTCAAGTCAGAGGTTTCTCAGAATATTGCTGCTGCATTACTGGACATGTTCTTTACCATGCTATTTTTCTTGTTCTTTAACCAAATGTATCCTTTCAGATGTGGCTGATGTTTCTCTGATAAAGGCCTTTCCTCTGACACACATTTGACGTCTGCTCCTCATTGATCTCATTAAGCATGCAAAATTGCTTCCAGATCCTTTGAGATCATGGAATTAATGCATGGAAGTGAGATATGGAAAGATTTTCTTCTACTGGGGAGCTTGTCAAAGCTTGTTCAACAGCACCTTCCATACCTGTAAATTTTACTATTGAAAAGGATTCTACGATAAAGAAACTCACTAGTTTGGCATCACATCCACAAATATCCACTCCCTCCACCCCAGCACACAATATCAATAGTGTGTACCATCTACCAGATGCACTGCAGAAATTCGTCATCGATCCTTAGACAATACATTCCAAATTCATGACCACAACCATCTAGGACAAGGACAGCAGATCTTTGGGAGCACCACAACCAGCAAGACCCCCTGCATGCTACTCAGCATCCTGACTTGCAAGTGTATTGCTGTTACTTCAACAATGCGGGGTCAAAATCTTATAATCCCCTCCCGAACAGCACTGTGGGTCGACCGACACCAAATGGATGCAGCAGTTTAAGAAGCTCACCAACACCTTGCTGAGGACAATTAAGGATGGACAATAAATATGCATTCCATGAGCTAATAAAAGAAACTATGGGTAAGCAATAAGTGCTGGCCCAGTTAAAGAAGCCCACATCCAATGAAAGAATAGGAAAAAAAATGTGTGGAAACACCACAACCTGTATATTCCTCACCAAGGCACACACCATCCTTGCCTCCAACAAGGTACCTTACCAGGTGTGGCAATGCTTATGTTACCCATGTAACATAAGAAACTGGATGTGGATAGCATGGTGAGGAAGAATCCAGCAGACTTGTGTTTTAACTAACTATAATGCACGATTGGGGAGGCAATGGCCTAGTGGTATTATTGCCAGACTGTTAAGGAGACCCAGACAACATTCTTGGGACCTGGCTTCAAATCCTGTCACAGCAGATGGTAGAATTTGAATGCAATAAATATCTGGAATTAAGAATCTACTGATGACCATGAATCCATTGTCAATTGTTGGAAAAACCCATCTGGTCGACTAATGTCCTTAAGGCAAGGAAACTTCCATCCTTACCTGGTCTGGCCTACAGGTGACTCCAGACCCACAGCAATGTGGTTGATTCTTAACTGTCTTCTGGGCAATTAGGGATGGGCAATAAATGCTGCCTAGCCAGCAACGCCCTCATCCTGTGAATGAATAAAAGGATTACATTCATAGAGCATAAGTGTCTGAGCTAACATTAAGTTGTTAGTTTGCAACCGGGCAACAGGTTTCCAGCAGAGTTTTATGCTTCAAGTTATTTGAGGGCAGATGGAGTTTGAGACTTTTATACTGTCAGGTCACATGCTATAATACAGTGATAATATCTTGTAACGGCTATTAAACTGACATATTGACCGTGAGATATAACACAACAATCCTGATTTGGAGCTATGTCATCGTTCCATCACCATTGCTGTGACAAAATCCTGGAACTCCATATCTAGCGCAATGGCACTGTATCACAGAAATACAGAATTGTTACAATGCAGAAGGAGGCCATTTGGCCCATTGTGCCTACACTGGTTCTTTTAGCTGTTACTAGCTCCAATGTCCTGCATTTTCCCTCCATCCTTGCACATCTTTTCTATCTAAATAATCACCCCACACCTCCTTAAATGCCTAAACTGAGCCTCATATTGTACTTGCACCACACAGATAAAATTCTGGCTCACCACCACTTTCGCAGGGGAATTAGAGATGGGCAATAAAAATTAGCCAACAACTCATCATTTAAAAATTATTTTGACAGCAGAGTATAATTTACAGAAAAAAACTGCATCTTATAACAGTCAATAAGATTCCTGTTTTCTTTCTCTTTTTAAAAGAAATGGCACTGAACAAATGTAGAATTAATATTTAATGTAGCATATATTCCAAACAAATGCGACAGCAACATAAATATCCATGACTGTTTGTAACTGCCATATCAGGCAATCCTTCTGAAAATTTGTTTCAAATTGGGTGTAAGGTCTGCCTACAGAACAGGAAAATAACTGAAATGGTGTGATCTTTCTTTCCAAGATGGTAATAGAAAACAATTAAATTGTCCTCTTAAGGAAAGACATTTAATGCATCTCCCTGTTAATTTTCCTTTCAACATAATTAAGTGATGGAGCTTTGTTTTTGTTCATCTCTTTATAGAATGTGGTTGATTCTGAACTGCCCTCTGGGCAATTAGGAATATGCAATGAATGATGCGTAGCCAGCAACGTCCTCATCTCATGAATGAATTAAAAAGGAGACCATGATGTGCTTTATTCCTGTATTGGTTAGAGACGAGATTGATTACCATGAACTATATCCATTAACTTTTAAATACAGACAGAATCGTCAGTTTGAATTGTATTGAAGAACCAGTTGGCAAAACTGTGTGTACACACAGGATAGGGGAAATTGATGAGTTAATACTATTTGGAAACATTTTAATTTTTTTGAAACTTCCCAGGACCTAACCAAAAAATCTTAATGACTTATTTTAGAATTTACATGCATTTTTCAACAACTTTTTCTTTGTTCATTGGCCATGGGCATCATTGGCTAGACCAGCTATTGCCCAGAGGACAGTTAAGAG
The DNA here is from genome assembly GCF_021869965.1 of Rhincodon typus. Lineage (NCBI taxonomy): Eukaryota > Metazoa > Chordata > Chondrichthyes > Orectolobiformes > Rhincodontidae > Rhincodon > Rhincodon typus. The sequence continues at coordinate 53,624,126 of NC_063348.1, forward strand.
TCAACCACATTGTTGTAGGTCTGGAGTCACATGTAGGCCAGACCAGGTAAGGATGGCAGTTTTCCTTCCCTAAAAGACGTTAGTGAACCAGATGGGCTTTTCCTAACAATCGGCAATGGTTTCACAGTCATCTTTAGACTCTTAATTCCAGATTACAATTGAATTCAAATTCCACCTTCTGCTGTAGTGTGATTTGAATACACTCTCCAGAACATTACCTGGATCTCTGGATTAATAATCTAGTGATAATACTACTGGGTCATCACCACCCAACAAAATATACTGCTTTCTTAGCTATTCCACTATGAATAAAATTTAATATGGCAAAGCTAAATATTAAATAAATACCCACACTTAATATAAAGTATTCCTCTAGTGATCCAGAGTAATGTAAAATTTCCTTGTTATTTCTTCTCTCACCATCTCCTCTATCACCATATAAAGGGCCAAGCCTGCTTTCATAGATTAATGTTGCGTGCTCTCCCCTTTGTTAGGATCCTTTTTTTTCAGCAGGATCTTCCTTAAGAAATTTGCAACAACATTGTCTGGGCAGAATTCTCCAGTCCTGGCCTATTTACCTGATCTGACCTTTATAATACACACTTACACATTTAGATATGGCTTCCCACCTCCCCAGTTTAGGACAAAAACAGAAAAATTGCTGGAAAAGTCCAGCTGGTCTGGCAGCATCTCGGACAGAAATCAGAGTTAACTGTTCAGGTTGAGTTACCCTTCCTCAGATCCTTCTCCAGAATTCCCCAATCTAGTCACTGATTCTTTGCAGCCTCCAGTTCAACAGGACCAACTTCTCCTTGTGACTGCTCTCAAATGGTGTCTATGCAATAAAATTCTGTAGCTTGTGCTTCCCAAGGTTGATTTTATCTGAGCAGTATATTTTTTCATTTCGTATCTTATTCTCTGCTGTTCTCACTCCAATGAGAACTAGTTCTGAATATGATTGCAATATTTTCATCATCCAGAAATTACAATCAGTGCTTCCAAGCTCCAGCACACTACTCACCCTTACATTCACATCCTCATGTTCCATCACTACTCCATTTTTTAGCTTGCTTGATCTTGTACAATAATCTGTATAATGACTTTTTTAAAAGGTAGGGAATATGTTAATTTTCCACAAGAAGCCAGTAAGTTTATTATTAATTGTAGTCAAAAATTAATTAATGATGAAATTCAGAGAGTCCATGAAATTTAAAATATTTACTCTTAAATTTAACAACAGCTTACTAAATAATACTTAGTCAGTAACTTGGCTCTCTACAAAATTGAGTGACTTAATTCTAATTATGAATGGATAGTGAGATTCCAGTTGAACTGAATATTGTTCTTGAGTTTCAGATAAGGATTTTATGGGCAATAATAACCACGGGGGTGAAATTTTCCACTGACTGTCCACAGTATTGACATTGGTAAAGAGACACAAAAAAAAACCGGAAGAACTGCATAAATAATCACAGAACTATCACCATGTAGATCAAAGACATTTGGTCTCTCATGTCTGTGCATGCTCTCCAAGTGTCTGCTGGTGGCAGCCCACAGGGAGTGTCACATATTCTTCTCTCTTCCCTCGTCAGCCTTCCGCAGGGACCGTTCCCTCTGGGACAACCTGGTCCATCCTCCTCCACTCCCAATACCACCCCACAATCCCATGGTGCCTTCCCAAGCAATCACAGGGGATGCAACACCTTCCCGTTTACTTCCTCCTTCCTAACTATCCAAGGTACCAGACGTACATTCCATTTGAAGCAGTGATTTACCTGCACTTCACTCAATCCAGTCTACTGTATTAGCTGCTCACAATGTGGTCTGCTCTACATTGAGGAGTTGATTGATTGACTGATTGGTTGATTTATTGTCACGTGTACCAAAGTACAGTGAAAAGTTTTGTTTATGAGCGGTATAGGCAGACCATAGTAAGCAAAGGATGTACCGATCAAAAAGACTTAGACAGAGACATACAGGTTACATTGCACAGGGCGTGCGCTAAGCAAGATCAGTATTAGCAAGATCAGCATTATTTGAGGCTAGTGAGCTAGACATTCATCTGTCTAATAATGGCCAGGAAGAAGCTGATCATGAACTTGCTGGTGCGTGTGTTCAGGCTTCTGCATTTTCTGTCTGACAGAAGAGGTAGTAGGCAATCGTTACTGGGGTGCAATGGGTCTTTGATGATGTTGGCAGCCTTTCTGCGGCAGCGAGCGACATAAATGGAGTCCCTGGATGGAAGGTTGGCTTCCGTGATAGTCTGGGCTGTGCACACCACCTTCTGTGAGTGACCATTTTGTGAAAAACCTATGTCAGTCCACAAAAATGACCCTGAGCTTCCAATTTCCTGCCACTTTGCACACCACTGTATTCCCTTGCCAACACCTCTGTCGCAGGCTTGCTGCAGTGCTCCAGCAAAGCTCAGTGCAAATTAAAAGAACAACATGTTATTTTCTGTTTGGGAACCCAGTAACTTTCAGGACTCAATAGAGTGCAATAATTTTAGGGCTTGAACAACTTCTCCTATGTCCTTACATGAACCCCCAGACAGCAGGCCTTATCAGCACATGGACTGCTACCACAAACAACCTACTGCCAGCCACTAATTGTTAGTTATTGATTTTTCAGGGCAGACCTTTACTATGCCTTTGTCTGTCCGATTGTTGTTGTCTCTCTGGGCTCTATCTCCACCTATTATTTACCCCTACCCCCTCATGCCACCCCATCATCAAAATACATACCAACATTTTCCTACCTACAAGCAGTTCTGAAGATGGGTCACTAGACTCAAACATTAATTCTGTTTTGTCTCCACAGATGCTGCCAGACCTGCTGAGTTTTTCCAGCAATTTCTGTTTTTGCTGTTGAATATAATGTTGATACGTTCTAACAATTACTCTTTCAAAATAACTAATATAGAGATGTTTCTTTCCAGGAATGGGAGATTTCAGCTGGGCAGCTTGTTCTTAGCAAGTTTCCCTCCAACTGAACCAGCAAGATAAGAACCTCTATAAATGTTCATAGTCAGTGGCAGCACAGGTCTGCAGCAACGTAAGTAGTTATGACCAGTTGTGTGGTTTCAAGGAAGTCTTGTTTTAAAAATCTCTAATGTCCATCATGAACTTTCAATGACCTCTCTTAAAGAAACAACTCTAGGTAACTTTAAATAAATCTATTCTCACAATTCTTCAATAACAAAGTCCTCTGAGCAATATTAAATATGAAACATCTTTGGGACACTATAAAATCCCTGGACATCAGAAGAAGTCAATTTGTCACATCATGTCTTCACTAAACCATGATTAGATCATAATCATTTGTTCAAACTGCACTGCTTACGTTTCCCCATCTCCCTGCAAAGTACTCCAGAAGTACCCAACTGCCCTGCAATTTCTTCTCCAATCTTGCAACTCTGCATTTGCAGTTTTCATAGGACTGAAATGATTCTATGCATAGCGATAAATAGCATTCTCCATGCCTGCTTTATAATCCTATCTCATAAGTAACAATTTGTTACAGATGCAGGCAACCAAATTATCCTTCCTCTGTGCTTTTCCTTTATTGCCTACTTCAATCAGTTTCACTGACTTCCACCATGAACTATCCAATTTCACACAAAGCACTTCCAGCAATGGTTTCTTCACTGCCACCTACCCAGATCCCGCAACCTTTTCAATGATGTACTGCTGAGGTTTTCCTCTTCATCATCGATAATTTGTTCCTTGGCAAGATCACCTGCAGATATGAGGTCGTACATGCTGATAACATCCAGCATTAAATCTGCACTATCTTTCATTACCCTTCCCCAGTTTCTGAGTCATATTTCCTGAGTCATCAATAGACTGCAGTGATCTCCACCAAAACATTGACGTCATCATCTCCAGTTTCTGTCTTGACCTATGGACTCTTCCAACATAATCAGTGGCCAAAGCAATGTCTCAGACTGAGCCTCTGTGTCTATATCCCAATGTGCAATGACTGTCTGCAGGCTACCATGTGTTTACACAGACTTGTTACCTCAAAGTTGCATGAGTAAGTTGATCTGTTTATCCGATTTGAAATAGGTTTTTGTACTTATTCAGACTAATACCTGCCTTAATGCTCACCTGCAATGGCAAATCTGTCAAACAAAACAAGAGTTTATATTGAATTGTCACCCTTTCAAGGGATGAAGAAAAATACACATTTAATGCTTTTTATCAATAGCTTTCTGAAATAAGTAATTTGTTTCCTGTTGTTTCAAGAAGGTATATTAATTTTTCCAAGCTACATGGTTCTTATTTTGCATTGTACAATGACCACTCATTTTACTCATTCTGAAATGTGAAAGCATCATATTTGAAGGAGGAGGATTTAAATTGTTGATAGTCCATTCTAAAAGGAAGTGGTTTATGTGTCACTGTTAATGTTATTATACAGTGGTCTCTGCAGGTTATCAGGATTATTTTCAGGACTTCCACAAGGTTAATGTCCCCCTTCTAAAACAAAAATCTTTTTAGCAGAAATATAATTCATAAACTCTTCTTTAAATTCTACATTTTGGCATCGAGAAAGCAATAGCTTTGATCTATTTGAAGATCTGTTGCTAAGATATATGGCATAACGTTGCTCAGTAAAATTAAACTGAATTATTTTATCTTTCAATAAAGTAAGAGGAATTGCAGCATAATCAAAATTATTGGGGCTTCAAATTCCAGGTCATTACAATCACTCTTCCTTCGGTGTAAAAGTTATCTATCATTTTCAGCTCTCACTGTAGGAAACACTAAGCTACATTTGTTCTACTTTGCTGCAAGGCAAACATCAAGTAAAGCAATTAAGATATTAAAAAGAAAAAGTCAGAAATTTGAAGAGTAAAATTTATTAAAATTTTCTTTGTTTTGTTCACCACTTCATTAACATTCTCATCATACCATTGTTTGTAAGTAAGCCATGTAAATCACATATTTTGTAATTAAATTCTTACAATAGTGATACAGATGACAATAGAGAGATTTGGTACATCACAGTTGCATACAATGTACTTCGTTTTCAAAAAAAGAAGGATGGATTTAAAAGGCTTGGCAATATAGCAACAACAACAACTTGCATATATATAGTGCTTTTTTCTTTCACAGCACAGGGACAAATTTTAACATTCGGCCTATGCTGAAAAGCCAACAGCCCTCTGGGTTCAAGTGGCCTCATCAATGGCAGAGTGGATATCTTTTGCAGTCTTGGCAATCAAGGCAAGTGTGATCTGGGTGATTCACCTGTGGGCTGCAGTCTGTGAAATCCTGAAAATGTTTCCATCAAATCACTGCGAGATAAGAAGGGGTGAAGGAATTTAGGTAAAAACAAAATGCAGCAGATACGTAGAGACAAAGAAAATAGGCTCTTCGAGCCTGAACCACATTCAATATCATTGCGGCTGATCATACAATTTCAGTATCCCATTCCCCATTTTCTCTCCATACCCCTTGATCCCTTTAGCCCCAAGAGTCACACCCAGCTCTATCTTGAATAGATCTAATGAATTGGCCTGAGCACCAATCTCTAGTAGAGAATTCCACAGGCTCACAACCTGAATGAAGAAATTCTTCCTCCTCTCAAGCCTAAAAGGCTTTATCACTTACTCTTAGACAGTGACCCTTAGTTCTGCACTTCCCCAAAATTAAGAACATTCTTCCTGCATCTAACCTGTCCAGTCCCATCAGGATTTTATATGTTTCTATGATATCATCTCCCATTCTTCTAAATTCCAGTCGATCCAGTCAATCTAGACATTGGAGATCTGAAATAATATCAGAAACTATACAGCAGATCTATCAGCATCTGTGGAGAGAGAGAGTTAATGTTTCAAGTCCAATATGACACTTCATTAGCACTGATCTTTCTGGAGATTTTTTTTTCAGACATTCAAGCCTCTGATGACCTTGACAGCTGCTGGGAATAGATAACTATCAGATCCTCTCTGGGCGAGGTCTGGTTACAGAAGACTTTATAGGTACCTGCCATGACCAGATACAAGAGACTGAGCAGCTTGAGTTTCTGTAGCTCTGATGTGTTGAGGAAGCTCACCCTCAGAATATAGGCATTGTGCTGGGGTGGGGGTGGGGGGTGGGGTGAAGAGGAGGGGTGTGTCTGGAGATGATTACCCCTTGGAGCTGAAGCTCTTTGTCCAACCCCAATATCCAGTGAAGCAGCATGTGGCTGGGCATCAGTCAACAGCTGCTCGTGTTGTAGCCTCTGTTGGTGACCAGTGGAAAGGTCACTTGGACACGTATTGAAGGTTAACAGCCAGCAGGTTAGGATGCAGAGATAAACTCCAAAGCAAAAATGTTTAAGCCCCTAAATATACACTATTCATAAAATTTAACAAACATTCCAAAACATTTTAAACTGAATATTACAGAAAGTGCAACAAAATTCAACTTTTATCCATTCAGCATGTTGCAGTTTGAGTTACGAAGAGTCATAGATTTATACAGCATGGAAACAGACCCATTAGTCTAACCTGTCCAAGCCAACCAGATATCTTAACCTGATCTAGCCCTATTTGCCAGCATTTGCCCCATATCCCTCTGAACTCTTCCTATTCATATACCCATCCAGGTGCCTTTTAAATGTTGTAATTTTACCGGCATCCACTGCTACAATTGCAACACACTTGATATTTATGTACTGCATTCTATATCAGTCAGACACCCCGAGGGTATCATACACAGTTTCCTGTGAACTATGGTTGGGTTCTCTGAGAGAACTATCTTCTTCTTTTTGCAAAAAAAATACTCTATTCAAAACATTTGTAAAATCACATACAAATTAAATATTACAGAAAGTGCAATAAAATTCAGCTTTTCTCCATGCAGCACTCTGAGGTAGCTCAAACCAATTTCATTACTTTTGATATTTACTACCTACGTTCTCTGTCAGGTACACTGCCCAGAATGGGGTTTCCAAAGTTACTAGTGCCTCAGTGTACAGTCACTAAAGGCCTTGGTGGGGTAGCATCTCCACTGTGTTTCTGTGGCAGATGTCCCAAGCTTTAGTTGGTCTTTCAGCACAAGAGTAACTCAAAAGAGTCGTGACTGTCTGTGAAACTAGTGATTTCTGGATGTCAGAACTAATCCTGTAAACAAAGTCATTTCACTGTGGCTAACTACAAGCTTCCCAATTTGTGTCATCAAAAAAATACAAGTGATGTACATCAGTACAACATGAAACATCTGTTTACAACAGACAGGTGACCATTAATGGGTGGTGGTAAAAGTAAATGATTTGTCTGGCATTATTGAGACTGAATTTCAGTAATCAATCACTGTCACCTGTACACTGTTAGAGCATTTAAAGTATGGATCAGTGAAATTTTGGGTCGGTGGGATTTGTCAAGCTGATGCCCGCAATTTAAGTTTCTGCAAAAATGCAAAATTGATGAAATAAAACTATAACAGCTATGTGGGCAAAGAAAGAACCTTTGATAATCAGAGAGGGGGAGCAAAGTAATTTTAAATCATATAGAAGATGAAATTCAATGCAAACTGATAGCCCAAAATCTGTTGGAGAAAATCTATTAACGAGGAAATGCAAAGGAAGAAAAATACTTTTCAGCATTCCAGGCAGTCCATTTTCACATGGTATTCACAAGCATAGGATTCTCACTGGTAGCTTTTTCATGACTTGATTGTGATTAAAATTAAGTTAAAGGCAAATTAGATAGCTAATTGTAGAATTTTTCTTGGTAGTAGGAGGTAGGTGATAACAAATTATAAAGGATTTAGTTAGAAAATCATGAAGAGTGAAATTCTGCAGCAGTTTATTTCAGCTCCTCAGTTACATTGCACACTACATCAGTCAAAAGTACTTCTGGTAACAGTACCAGATTTGCTGTTGATGTAAAGCCACATGGGCAATGTAAGGAAGACTGATGGCATTCTGAAGACCATACCATATTTTAAATGAGTAAGGAAAGCAGATAGAATGGAAAATGTACAAGGATGCTCTGAGCACACATTAAACATCTATACACAATGCTTGTCCATTGTGATGAATGGAGAAGATCTTCCTGCCATTATTGATACTGAAGACTGCAATGGAGTATGAGGCTATTTAGTGCATTTCCTAATAAAGAACTCTGCGGTAACTAAAGGTCCAAGAAATAAATACAGCCTGTAGATTTCAACATCGCAGCCAAACTTTGAACATTAAGAACAGGAGTAAAACTAAACAACTGCAGATGCTGATGTCTAAAACAAGCAGAGAGAAAGCTGGAGGAAATCAGACAGTGTCAGCAAACAGAGAAACTGAGTTCATAGAATCATAGAATCCCTATGGTGTGGAAATAGGCCATTCCACCCAACGAGTCCACACTGACCCTCCAGGGAGCATCCCACCCAGAACTACCCCCTTTCCTACCCTGTACCCCCGCACTTCTCATGGCTAATCTACCTAACCTGCTCATCTTTGAACTATGGGCAGTAACCAGAGCACCCAGAGGAAGCCCACGTTTCATGTTAACATTTCAAGTCCAGTATATTGCTTCTTCAGTCTTGAAACATTAACCCTGCTTCTTTTCCCACAAATGATGCCAGTCCTCCTGAGTTTCCCTTGCTTTTCTATGTTTGTTTTGAATTTTAATTGCGTTTATGAATGTTCTATCCTCAAAAAGACTTTGAGAAATGGACAAGGTTTGCAAAACAATGCTCTGGGTATCCGTACATTTTGCAATATTAGTCATGTGAATGCCAGCTAACAGAACTGGAGTTTTTTTGCCAATGGAGAAAGGTCAGGAGTGATCATGCCACAAAGCAGAGAGTGTTATCAGAACAATTATTTGCATCTGGCAATCCGATACAAAGGCAAAATACTGATATTGCTGAAAATCTGAAATAAAAAGTGCCTGGAGAAACTCACCAGTTCTGGCAGCATTTTTGGAGAGAGAACAAAGTCCATTGAGACTCACATGCTGTCAAACCTTCTCTTCTGTTCTTCTTGCTCCTCTCCACCTTTTTGTACAGTATAAAACTCATAACTTTCCAACCTTTCCCTTCAGTTCTGAAGAAGAACCAGACTGGAATTAAAACAGTTTGAGCGTGAGAAACTGGAGTCACACGCTAGTGTTCTGGAGTTTTAAAAAAGGATAATTACACAGATATCAGGAGGTTTGTTATTGGTGGACTGGGCAGGAAGATTAAAAGGTAGGTAAGCAGTGGCAGATGTTTAAGGAGATATTCAATTCTTCCCAACTAAAATATATTCCAGAAAGGAAGAAAGAAATATAAAAGAAGGGGAAAAATTCGAGACTAATCATGTAAGTTAAAGACAACATAAAGACAAAAACTAAGATATACTGCATTACAAAGGCTGGAAAATTGGGAAAATATTAAAGATAAACAAAGGGTTACTAAAAAGTCATAAAAAGAGCAAAAGTAAATTATGAAAGAAAACTAGCACAAAATATAGAGAAATAAATAGCAAAAGCTTCTCGGTATGTAAAAGGAAAGCAAGTACCTAAAGTGAATGTTGCTCCATTACAGGATGAGATGGGGGAGTTAATAATGGGGAACACAGAAATGGCAGAGTTACTAAATCAATATTTTGCCTCAGTTTTCACAGTGGAAGGCATTGGTGCCACTCCAATAGTAATGCAGAAGCTGTAGAAAAGGAAGAACACAAAACAATCATCATCATTAGGAGAAAAAGTACTGGGCCAACTTTTGAGATTGAAAGCAGAAAAGTCCACACAGCCTGGTGGCCTGCCTATGGTCTTATAGGAAGTGGCAGCAGAGATAGTGAATACATGGCTGTCAGATTCCAAAATTCCCTGGATTCTGGAAAGGTTCCAGTGGATTGGAAAAGTACTAATAGAACGCCCTTATTCAAAAAGGGACAGGGCAGAAATAAGAAACTATAGACCAGTTAGTTTAACATCAGTCTTTGCGAAATAGCTTGAATCCATTATTAAGGAAATAACAGCAAGAAGTCAAAATGTAATCCATCAGACTCAGTACGCTTTTATGAAGGGTAAATCATTTGTGACTAACTTGCTAGAGTTCATTGAAGACGTAACAAGAAAAGTGGATAATGGAGATCCTTCAGATGTAGTGTGTCTGGATTTCCAGAAATCATTTGATAAGGCGCTACACAAAATGTTAGTACACAGGGTAAGATCATATGGGGTTAAGGGTAATTTTTTAGAATGTATAATTATTTGGCAACTCAGCAGAAAGCAGAAAGTATGCTGTGGTGTACCACAGGACTCAGTCCTCAGGCCCCAACTATTGACAATCTAAGTTAACGACATGGATGCAGGGATAGAAGGTACGATAGCCAAATTTGCAGATGAGACTTAAATAAGTGAGAAAGTAAGTTGCAATAAAAAAAAAGGAAATTCACAAATGCACATGGATAGATGGGTCAAAATTTGGCACTAATAGATAGTAAGAACTGCCGATGCTGGAGTCTGAGATAACACAGTGTGGAGCTGAAGGAATACAGCAGGCCAGGCTGCATCAGAGGAGCAGGAAAGCTGATGTTTTGGGTCAGGACCCTTCTTCAGAAATCATTAACATTAATAAGTGTGAGGTTATCAACTGTGGTTGGAACAACTGGAAGACTAAACGGAGAAAAATTATCTATCTAAATCTAAATGGAGAGAAACTTCAGAGTGCTTCGGTGCAAAGAGATCTGTGTGTCGTCATGCAAGAATTGTAAAAACCTAGTGTGCAGATACACTGGTAAGAAAGAAAGCAGATGGAAATTCCTGCTAAAGGAACACAGTATAAAAGTAGGAAAGTCTTGCTATAGCTGTGTAAGACATTAGTGAGACTGCACCTGAAGTATTGAGTACAATTTTGTTTCCGTTATTTGAGGGGGGATGTAGTTGCATTGCAATCAGTTCAGAGGAGATTCAATAGCTTGATTCCAGAGGTGAGGAGTCTGACTTGTGAAGATGGATTGAGTAGTTTAGGAGTTTACCAGAATGACAGGCGATCTAAGTGAGGTATACAAAATGGAGATTGACACAGTCGATGTAGAGAGGATGTTTTCCCTTGCGGAGCAATCTAGAATGAGATTATGTTATAGTTTTAAGATGTGGGGTGGCAGATTTAATTCAGAGATGAGGAGAAATCACTTCAAAAGGGGCATCAATCTGTGGAATTCACTAGAATCACAGAGTCATGGTTTTACACAGCATGGAAACAGGCCTTCGGTCCGACTTGTCCATGCCGACCAGATATCCTAAACTGATCTTGTCCCATTTGCCAGCATTTGGCCTATATGTCTTTAAACCCTTCCTATTGATATACCCATCCAGATGCCTTTTAAATATTCCCCTAATGGTTCGTTCCATACACGCACCACCCTCTGTGTGAAAAAGTTGCCTCTCAGATCCCTTTTAAATCTTTCCCCTTGCATTTTAAAACTATGCCCTCTAGTTTTGGACTCTCCTACACTGGGAAAAAGACCTTGGCTATTCACCCTATCCACTCTCCTCATGATTTTATAAACGTCTATGAGATCATGCCTCAGCATCCAACACTCCATGGAAAAGAGTCCCAGCCTATTCAGCGTCTCCTTATAGCTCAGACCCTCCAAACCCGGCAACATCATTGTAAATCTTTCTGGACCCTTTCAAGTTTCCTACAGCAGGGAGTCCAGAACTGAACTCAGTATTCTAGACTGTGGTGGATGCTGGGACATTAAGTAAATTTAAGGTGGAGATAGGCAGATTTTTAACTAGTAAAGGGTTAGAAGGTTATTGGGACCAGGCAAGAAAGTGGAGTTGAGACCAAGGTGCAATCAGCCATGGTTGTACTGAATTGCAGAGCAGGCTCGAGGGACTGAATTGCTTACTCCTGCTCCTAGTTCTTCTGTTCTTACATTAACAGCCAAAACAGATCTTGATTTCACTCAATATCTGTACACATACAATTTCCGGCGTAATGCCCCTCCTGATGGAAGAAAATCATCTCCCAACACCTACAGTCCAGACCATTCCCCATCTACACTATTAGACACCCTCCACACCACCATCTCTCCTTCCCAAAATCTCATATTCCCTGGTCCTCTCCTGGGATTGTTTACCACTTATAGTCCCCATTAACTACTTTGGCTGTCCACAATCAGTTTCAATTCACAAAAGAAGCTGGTCACTGCACTCAGTGTGTTACCAAACTGCTCTCCTTTAGCTCCAATCGTTTTACAGCCACTGGAAACAAGCAAGAGAAAGTCTTCCTCCTCATGTTTGCTTTGCCCAATGTAAGTAGATGATGCAGAAATAAAGCTGGTTGACTTGTATAACACAGTAACATAGATAAATACATGCCATCATTACATGCATTAGTAAATAAGTCCATCATTAATACATTGAGTTGTATAAAATGGCAAATCTGTGAGTATCAAATGATATTGAGTCATGTTCTTTAATAATTAGGAACAAAGCAATTTATCAGATGCATCATAAAATTTACAACATGTATAATTATATGGGCATAAATATATTTATGCTTACATCCTTGAAACCCCCTTGAAGCTATTTTAATCTCCCAGTTGCCTTTCACTTGCATGTTATTACCTCACAATGTGATACAACCCAGATTTACTTTGCAATTTTTGCAGATATCTCATGTTTAGTTAATTTGCTACATATCAAAAAGATATGAAAAAGCTACCTTGTTTCTGCTTCCTTCCACCACAACACAGACTTGATTAAATAAAAATGCAGCTTCCTTTTCATGTGAGCAATAATCAAATTGAACAAACTGAAAGGATGGACTGTTTGATGAATAGCTAGGTGTTTCTTGTAAGGCTTTTTACTTGGAAGTGAATTGGAGCAGCTGTAGAGAACATGCTCACAGAATTCCTGTGCTCCCTGTCATTGACACCCCACTCCGGTCACATTCTCAAAGAGTGTCCAAAGACTGCTGTTTGGTGAAGAAGCTGCAGGGTTCTGTGAGTTACCGCTTATGACATGCAAAGTATGATTGTTGAGGACAGGGTCAAATTCTTTAATTAATTCACTCGTGCATGAGGATATCATAGGCCAATTCTAGTGTTTATCGGCCGTCTCTAGTTGTCCTTGGAAAAGGAATGGTATGCCACCTTCTTGAATCACTTGTGTTATGGGTGCTCTGAGTGAGGGAGGTCCAGGATATTGATCCAGCAAAAAATGCAGTACCAAAAATATATTTCCATGTCCAGACAGCGTATCACTTGAAGGGGAAACATTGAGTGGGTAGTGTTCACAAATGGCAATTTCATTTGTCCTTCCCGGTCTTTGTATTTGCAGGGTGCAGTCCAAGGGGATTTGGCAAGCTGCTACAGTGCTTTTGTAGATGTTATTTTGTGCTATTGGCTCTTAAGACAAGTACGACAAACGCTATGTTAATAGCCAATAGTCTAAATGAAGAGCTCTTTATTGAAGAATAAGAGATCTGCAAGAGAGCTAGAATACTATGGAATCCCCACAGTGCAGAAGCAGGACATTCAGCCCATCGAGTTTGTACTGATCTTTCAAAAAGCATCTCACCTAAACACACTGTTCTACTCTATTTAAGTAGGAAATGAGGAGAGATTTATCCACACAGAGTGTGGTGGGTCTGTGGAAGTCTCTGCTCCAGGGAGAGGTTGTGGATACAACATTGGGTGCTTTCAGGAACGAGTCAAATACAAACCTTACGGTGAAAGAAATCAGAGGGTATAGGGAGCAAGTGGGAACAGCAATGAGTTGGATGATCAGCCATAATCATATTGAATTGTGGAACAGGCTCAAAGGGCTGAACAGCCTACTTCTGTTCCTAGTTTCTATGTTTCCACGCCCATTTTTTCACATATTCAGTCCATTAATCAATTTAATAACTGAATACTGTCCAAAGCAATATCACAGTATTTAGTATATGCTGCTACAGTGCACCAGAGATGAAGGGAGGGATTGTTGAAGGTGGTGGATGCTTTGTGCTGTTGCGTGTTGTTGGTGCTGCACTCAGACCAGTAAGAGGAGAGTTCAATCAGACTCCTCACTTCTACATTGTAAGTGATGATAAGAACAAGGGTAGCATATACAGGGGACCACCACTACTTGCAAGTTCCTGTGCAAACTGCTCACCATCCTGATTTCATAGAATCTCTGCTGTGTGGAAGTAGGTCATTCAGCCCATCAAATCCACACCAACCTTCTGAAGAGCATCCCATCCCCACACAACCCCAACCCTATCCCTGTAACCCAGAATTCAGCATGGCCAATCCATCTAACATGCACATCTTTGGTCTGTGGGAGAAAACCAGAGGACCCAGAGGAAACTCACGCAGACACGGGGAGAATGTGCAAACTCCACACAGACAGTTGGAATCAAACCTGGATCCCTTCAGCCTATCAAATCTGTGCAGATCAAAAACAACCACCTAACCATTCTAATCTCATTTTCTGACACCTGGCCTATAGCTCTGCATGCCATGACACTGCAAGTGATCATCTAAATAATTATTAAATGTTATGAGAATTTCTGTCTCTACCACCCTTGGCAGGCAGTGAGTTCCAGGTTCCCATCAATTTGAGTAAAACATTTTTCCTCACATCCTCTCTGAACCTCTTGCCCCTTCATTTAAATCTATGCTGCTTGGTCATTGATCCCTCCACCAAAGGAAAAATAAAATGATTCTTCCAGTCTATACCATCTATACTCCTCTTAGGTCTATACATTCCAATCATGTCCCCCATCATCTCCTCTGTTGCAAGACAAACAGCCCAATTTATCCAAACTCATTTCATTTTTTTCCCCATATCCTCCTCCTTACCTGCTCTCCCTTATTATTTTGTCAACGAGAAAGAGTAGATCTTTGGGTGAGGAATTGGCCAGATAGAGTATAACCTACTTTTGTAGATAGGTCACTCCTGGGGAAATTGTCCATTTTCCTGTCAGTGTTAAAGTTGTAGCTGTACTGAAATAGGCTGGGATGGCATGTAGTTGGTGCTGGAGTGCAACTACCAGGATGTTGTTAAAATCCATCGATATTTGCTCTATTCACTATCTTTAACTAATCAGTGGTAAATACATTAGCTGTCGAGAGCAAGTTTACCATTCAGGATAGCCAGGGGCACAGTAAGGGGAGGGAAAAGCCTTCTGGTTAAAAGTGCATTTACTTCAACGTACGAGGCCTGACTGGTAAGGCAGATGAGCTCAGAGCATGGATTGGCTCTGGGGACTGGGATATTATAGCCATAACAGAAACATGGCTAAGAGAAGGGCAGGATTGGAAGCTCAATGTTCTAGGATACATAAGCTACAGGAGTGACAGAAGTACAGTAGGGGGAGATGGCCTTTTGATAGGAGACGTAACAACAGTGATTAGAGAGGATATTCTTAAGGGGTTATCAAATGAGGCCATATGGTTAAAACTTAGAAACAAGAAGGGGATGCTCACTCTGTTGGGACTGTATTATAGACCCGCAATTAGCCAACGGATACTAGTGCAGCAGATGTGTAGAGAGATTGCAGATACCTGTAGGAATAATAGAGTAGTATTGGTTGAAGAGTTTAATTTCCCCTGTATTGACTGGGTCACCCAGAGTTTAAAGGGCCCAGATGCGGTGGAATTTGTCAAATGTGTCCAAGAAAGTTTTCTAAACCAATACATAGAGATCCCTACTCGGGAGGATGCAACACTGGGCCTCCTCCTAGGAAACGAGGTCAGGCAAGTGAGTGAAGTGTCAGTCGGAGAGCACTTTGGGTCCAGTGACCATAACTCTCTTAGTTTTAACATAGTTATGGAAAAAGATAAGGCAGGTCCACAGGATAAGTTGCTGAACTGGAGCCAAATTTTGGACAATTAGGCAGAATCTAGCAGAGGTTGATTGGGTGAGTCTGTTTGAAGGAAAAGGAACAACTGGCAAATGGTAGGCTTTTAAAAATATGACATCAAGAGCCCAGGGATAGTACGTCCCTGTTAGTGTAAAGGCAAAAGCTGGCGGGATGAGGGATATAGAGGCTCGAGTCAGGAAAAAGATGAAAGCATACATTGGGTATAAGCTATCAGGCTCAAGTGAATCCTGAGAGGACTACAAAAAGTGTAGGATCACATGTAAGAGAGCCATCAGAAGGGCAAAAAGAGGTTATGCGATGGATCTGGCAGATAAGGTTAAAGATAATCCCAAGAGGTTTTATAGTTCTATTAAAAGTGAAAGGGTGGCTAGGGAGAAAAGAGGTCCCTTTAAAGATCAGCATGGCCATCTATGTGTGGAGCCATAGGAGATGGGAGAGAATTTTAATGAATATTTCACCTCAGTGTTTACTGAGGACAGAATCATGGATGCTAAGGAAATACGGGGAAAAAGTGGGAATGTTTTGTACCGCATACATATTACCAGAGAGGAGGTGTTTGCAGCTTTAGGTCACATTAAGGTGGAAGAATTCCCTTGGGCCTGATCGAACCCATCTGCGGATGTTGTGGGAGGCTAAGGAAGAAATTTCAGAGGCCCTTGCAGAGATTTTTGCTTCATCTTTAGTGACTGGTGAAGTTCCAGAAAACTGGAGAGTGGTTAATGTTGTTTCATTGTTAAGAAAGGTAGCAAAGATAAGCCAGGGGAACTACAGGGCCTGACATCAGTGGTAAGCAAGTTATTGGAGAGGATACGGGGGGACAGATCAACCAGCATTTTGATAGTCAAGGTCTGTTTAGGGATTGTCAGCGTGGATTTACGCACAGGAAGTCATATCTGACAGATTTTTTTGAGCTTATCGAAGAGGTAACCAAGAGGGTAGATGACGGTCGGGCAGTGAGTGTTGTCTATGTTGACTTTCTTAAGGCCTTTGACAAGGTCCCAAATGTCAGGCTAGTCATTACAATTAGATTACTTGGGATCCAGGGAGCGCTAGCTAATTGGATTCAAAACTGGCTCAATGGTAGGAAGCAGAGGGTGATGGTTGAAGGTCGTTTCTCGGACTGGAGGACTGTGACTAGTGGTGTGCCACAGGGGTCAGTGCTGGGACCTTTGTTATTTGTTATTTATATAAATGATATGGATGGGAATGGACAAGGCATGATTAGTAAGTTTGTGGATGATACAAAGTTAAGATGTATTGTTGATAGTGAAGAAGGTTATCAATAATTCCAGAGGGATCTTGATCAGATGGGGAAGTGGGCTGAGGTTTGGCAAATGCAATTCAATACAGATAAGTGTGAGGTGTTGCACTTTGGAAAGGTAAACGAATGTAGGACTTATATAGCAAATGGTAAGGTCCTGAGGAGTGTTGTGGAACAGAGCGACTTATGAGTACAAGTACATAGTTCGTTAAAAGTGGCATCACAGGTGGACAGGGTGGTGAAGAAGGCATTTAGCATGCTCGCCTCCATCGGTTGAGGCATTGAGTATAGGAGTTGGGATACTATGGTATAGTTGTATAAGTCATTGGTGAGGCTACGCTTGGAGTATTATGTACAGTTTTGGATACCCTGTTATAGGAAAGACATAGTTAAGCTGGAAAGTGTGCAAAAAAGATTTACAAGGATGTTGCCACGACTAGTCGGCCTGAGTTATAGGTAGAGGTTGGCCAGAGTTTGGAATGCAGGACAATGAGGGGTGAACTTATTGAGGTGTATAAAATCATGAGGAGCTTAGATGGGATGAATGTGTACAGTCTTTTTCCCAGGGATGGGGAATTGAAAACTAGAGGGCATAGGTTTAAGGTGAGAGAGTTAAGATTTAGGAAGAACCTGAGGGGCAACGTCTTCACGCAGAGAGTAGTGCATATACGGAATTGGCTGCCAGAGAAAGTGGTTGTGGCCGTTGCAATAGCAACATTTAAAAAAACATTTGGATGGGTACATGGATGAGAAGGGTTTAGAGGGATATGGACCAAATGTGGGCAATTGGAACTAGCTGAGTGGGTACCATGGGCAGCATGGATCAGTTTGGGCCGAAGGACCTGTTTCCATGCTGTATTACTCTATGACTCTGCCATCATTGATGACGGGACTGTTTGTGGATCATCTGCTCTGCTTCATTGATTATCCACGACCATTCATGTCTGAAGATGACAGGACTGCACAGCTTTGGTCTGATCCATGTGTTGTGAGATCACTTACATCTGCCCATACCATTGCTGGTTCCACTGTTTAGCATGCTGATGGGCCTGTGTTGTAATTTCACCAGTGCCTCATTTTCAGGTATGCCTGAACCTTGTCCTAATTTGCTATTCTACACTCCTCATTGATCAACATCTCCTCCCTTGTCTTGATTAATAATGGCAGAGTGATGGAAAGACTGAGATATAGAGTTACAGGCTGTCATGGAGTAGAATTTTGCTGCTGCTGGTGGCCTACAGTGCCTCATAGATGCTTAGCCTTGAACTGCTTGGTCGGAAATTAAACTCTCTGACCAATACCACTCTATTATTCCTACAAGTATCTGCAATCTCTCTACACATCTGCTTCTCTAGTACCCACTGGCTATTTGCGGGTTATTGTTATTGACCATTTAAAACTTACAGCAACAAATGTAACATTGCCACTTGCAGCTATTGATCTGTAGGTTTACATACGGACTTCTGAATTAAGAGCAGAAACAAGCCATTCAGTTTCTCAAGTCTGCTCCACCATTCAATAGGATCGTGACTGATCTTTTGTAATTCTACGTTGCTATTCATCCTCAGTTTAGTTTCCTCACTAAAAGCAGTAAGTGCTGGAGGAACTCAGCAGATTTGGCAGCATCTGTGGACAGAGACAGTGTTGATGCTTTGAGTCTTTAATGACTCTTCTTCAGAACTGGAGAGGTTGAAAAGTCCTGAATTTTACGTGGTTGAAAATGGTGAGGGCAAGTGGAACAGAAGGAGTAGATCAGCAAAAGTTTAAGGGAAACTTGAGATTAAATGTGTCACAGATAAAAGCAGAGGGAGTGCTCATGATGCAGAGAAGACATCAATAGATCCAGCGTAGGTGATACAATACAATAAAGATGAGATCTGGCTGAAAGTAAAACAATAAAAACCAAAGTACAGACACCAGGCAGGGATGGAGTATCAGAGTTGTTGAAGTTGTTGAGTCCTGAAGGCTGTAAAATGCTTTAACCAGAAAATGAGCTGCTGTTCCTTCAGCTGGCTTTGGGCTTCACTGGAACACTGTAGCAGGCCAAGGACAGAAATTCCTGTGAACATGAGGGCAGATCGTCAGTTGAAACTGACTTGAAGGTCAGGCTTATTCTTGAGGACTATGTTCTGCAACCAATCACCCAGTCAACCTTTGGTTTCGCCAATGCAGAGTAGACCACAGCAGAAGCAGCAAATACAGCAGACTTGGTTGAAAGTGTTGCTCCTTCCATAATTACATGGGAAGATGTCATGGTGGGATTGGGGGGGGGGGATGAGATATTTGGGTTGATGGACAAGTGGATCAGGATGCTCAGGATGTTATGGTCTCTATGGAATGCTGGCAGTAATTAGGGTGAGGGGAACAATGGGGTGTTTGGTTTGCGGATCTTGGGGGAAATGGTGAAGGATACTCCTTTGAATCCAGAGTCTGATAGGATGGAAAGTAAGGATAAGGGGAACATTGTCCTAGAGTTGGAAAGGAGGGGAAAGTGTGAGGACTGAAGTGTGGGAAATGGATTGAAAACAGTTGAGGTCGCTGTCAAACACGGTGGATCAAGTCTTCCTTTTGTTTAAATGGAAAATATGTTTTATGTGGCATGATGAAAGGCAGAATCATAAGACCGTTAACAATAGGAGTAAGAGTGGGCTGTTTGACCTCTCAATTGGAATAGATACGTCTTAGATGGAGAAGCTGGGAGAATGGAATAGAAACCTTACAGAAAATGAGAGTGATGGTGAGGAAGTATAGCCAGGTTACTGGGAAACAATGGCTTTGTAAGGAATAAAAACAAAGTTGCTGGAACAGCTCAGCAGGTGTGGGAGAATCTGTGAAGGAAAAAACGTTTCGGGTCCGGTGACCCTCTTCAGAGGAAAAAAACAGAGTTAACGTTTCGAGTCCAGCTGGACCCTAAACGTTAATCCTGTTTTCTCCTTCACAGATGCTGCCAGACCTACTGAGCTGTTCCAGCAACATTGTTTTTGTTCCTGATTCACAGCATCCGCTGTTCTTTCAGTTTTTATTTTGCTTTGTTAGGAATATCAGCAGAAAATCTATCCTTGGAAATGGAAACAAAGTGAAGGAGGAGAAGGGAAGGGTAAAAGCTGTGCCAGGCGAAGGTTGGTGTATGGCAGCAATTGGAAGCTGAATTGATGAATTTTCCCGTTTTTGATGACGGCAGGAAGTAGCACCAATGATATCATTGAGGTATCAGAGAAATAGCTGTGAGTATGACATGAAGGTACCAGACAAAGAAACAGGCACAATAAGGGTATCTGTGGGTACCCATAACCACACCTTTCATTCAGAGAAAGTAAGACAGTTTTTCGGAGAAATTGTACCAATGACAATGAAATCAGCCAGACAAAGGGGGGTCACGTTTAGGGACTAATCAGTCTTTGTTCAAGGAAGAAGCAAAGAATCCTCAGACTATCATGACGGAGGATAGAGATGGAGAGGGTCTGCACATCCATAAGGTAGAGGAGGCAATTAGGGTGAGGAAACTGGAAATCATTG
Source organism: Rhincodon typus (assembly GCF_021869965.1). Classification (NCBI taxonomy): domain Eukaryota; kingdom Metazoa; phylum Chordata; class Chondrichthyes; order Orectolobiformes; family Rhincodontidae; genus Rhincodon; species Rhincodon typus. Next base: position 53,644,706 of record NC_063348.1, read on the forward strand.
AACTACAATAAGGTATCAGAAGAATCACGAATATAGTTGCCTTGATATCCCATCAAGATGCTATTTTTGTTCTCATATCATGAAAGAGTTATTCATTTCTGTGGGATTTTCATCCACACACCACCAACACAGTGAAGCGAGTGTTGTATGCATACCTTGCCTTTAAATGAGTTTCCGTTAAAGGATCCCATGTGCTGTGTGTCATGTGAAGATAGAGATAAAAGTAGTATCTCAAAAGGATGCAATCCTTAAGCTGATAACCCAACAGTTTGACTTAAAAGAGGGAACCTGAAATTGATACAGTACCAGTAGAATTAACTGAGATTCTATCAGTAATAAACAAAACATGAATTAGAAGAATGAGGGAAGGTAAACTGGAAAACAAAGGAGAGGAAAAAGAAGTGAAGTGGAAAAAGAAATGGAAATAAGAAAGCTTGAAATGGCAAGTAAAAAGTAAGAAAACAAAGAGAAATGGAAAGAGATGAGAAAGAAAAAGGGAAATGGAATGAAGTACGCTTTTGAAGAGAATGGGGAATTGGACCACACGAATTAAAAAGAAAAAAAACTGAGACGAAGAAAGTTGTAACACTCATAGGATGACTGATTCTAGTGCTGCTGAGATTATACACCATTCTCTACGTATGTTTCCAATTTCCAGCAGCCACAGTAATTTGCTTTTATATGAAACAAATTAACATAAGTGAGTATAGTGGAAATCAAACTTGCAAGATTATGCCAAAAATATCTTAGGGATGCAATTTGTAATTTCCTTATGAGCTAACAGGATAAACAATATTTGTTCTCTATGATTCTTTGCTACATCACTAACAATGGATTTATGTACTTTATGATTTATTTATTGAATTTTTACTCAAGATATCACATACATTTAAAAGAGAAAGCTTACTTTGATACAAATACACTTGATATATGTAATTGCTTCCAGGAAGGTATCAACTACACAAAGCTGGGTATTCTAGTAATATCATCAAAGCAAGTACTGCAGATGCTCAAAATCTGAAACAAAATCAGAAATTCACCAGGTCTGGCAGCATCCGTGGAGAAACAGAGTTAATATTTCAAGACCAGTATGACTTTTCTGCTGTCAAACCTGCTAAGTTTCTGTTTTAGTTTCAGTATTATTATTGTTTGAGGAGAAAACTGTTAGTCAAGTTTAATTTGTTAATATTCTTTAATGTATGTCATTCTGGGTGGTAACTTGGCTCAGTGGCTAGCACTGCTGCCTCATAGTGCTAGGGATCTTGGTTCAATTCCAGCCTCAGGTCTATGTGGAGTTTGTACATTCTCCCTGTGTCTGTGTGGGTTTCCTGGGTGCTCTGATTTCCTGCCACAGTCCAGAGGTGTGCAGATTAGGTGGATTGGCCATGCTAAATTGCCCACAGTGTCCAGGGACATGCAGGCTAGGAGGATTAGCCATGGAAAATGCAGGGTTACAGGTATAGGATAGGGGGGTGAGTCTGGGTGAGAGGGTCGGTGTGGACTTAATGGATTGAATGACTTGCTTTCATGCTGTTATGATTCTCAGGAATGTAAAACGAGCAGTTAGGAGTTGCAGTGGCATTTTAAGGAACTACTTAGTGTAACAGGAGGGAAGAGGAAAAACAAAAATAGGGGCAAAGATTTTAGTTAACATAATGAAAGAATAATGAAGGTAATGCCAAAGTAAAATTATAACTCAATGATGAAGGAGATAAAGAATTAATGTTGGCACTTAACTAATAAAGAGGAAGAAATTTCAACGGTCAAAATCCAGATAGACTGAAGGAACCTGACAAATATAAGAAACTTTATTCATCGTAATTGAGTGGAAATTGAAAAATTATTTTCAACTGAAATTGATTTGCTAAGTGGCATTGAACTATGTTTTTATAATACGTAGCGGGGTACTGTAGAGTGCAGTGGATGCCGGGACATGAGTACATTTAAAGCAGAGATACAGGTTTTTAATTAGCAATTGGTTGAAGGGTTATGGAGGGCAGGCAGGAAAGTAAAGTTGAGGCCGCGATGAGATCAGCCATGAATGGTGGAGCAGGCTCGAGGCACTGAACTAACAACTCCTGCTCCCAGTTATGTTCTTTTGCACTGTCACTTTAAAAGTTGTAAATAAGGAAACCTTCAGCCTCCAGCAAATCTTATTGCAACTATAAATAAAACAAACCAATTCTGATAAACTGACAAACTGTCTTTTGACGATATCCTCAGCTGTCTGAAGCTTTCCTTCAGTATGAGCACTGGGACAACACTATACCCACAAGACGACGTGCGGGAGAAAGGTATGATTGACCTAATGGTTATGCTTCCTCAGCTGAGAGGGGGAGAAATTGACTTAGGAGAAACCTTTCATCATGAATTTATCTGAATTTTCTTTTCTTCTTGAAGGAAGAATTTCACAATTCCCTGTGGGAAATTGCCATAGTGCAGATTTCTTGAAGCTGTTTTGATGAACAGAGATGTTATATAAGACTGAAGCAGATGTCCTCATCTTAATATGTTGATGAGTTGGGCTTTTTGTCTTTGCACTGTACACTTGCAGAGCAGAACAGGAGGGGGTCAGATGTAACTGTTTATGTGTGCCAAATTATTCAGATTTATTCAAAGTACGAATCCAGAATCTGTATAATTCATGATGTGAGATGAATAACAAGGAAGTCACGTCAATTACAGAACAAAATAACTCTTAAATGAAAATCAGCTCTCACCTTTTCTACAATTGCAATAATACTTAGAAGCTTTCCACATCTATAGAAACATTGCTGTATGAACCAAAAAGAAAAGTTAATATGCCATCATGGGTTTATTCAGCCTGTGATGAATTCTTGTTTTCTAGTTGCAGTTTTGTGCTGTTGGAACCAGCACTCAGCGAACATTGTAACATTCATGTGACAGGCAGTTGTGGATGATACAGTTCAGTCTCAGCCCTGATCGATACTGTCATTCTCCCAAAATATAAGGTTTAAGGTGATCGGGGAAAGATTTAAAAGGGACCTAAGGGGCATTTTTGTCATGCAGAGTGCGGTGCGGGTATGGAATGAGCTGCCATAAGGGGTGGTGGAGGCTGGTAAAATTACAACATTTAAAAGGTATTTGGATGGGGACATGAATTGGAAGCGTTTCGAGGGATACGGGCCAAATGCTGACAAATGACTAGTTTAGTTTAGGATATCTGGCTGGCGTGGACGAGTCAGACAGAAGGGTATGTTTCTGTGCCCTAAATCTCTATGAGTCTATTGGTGACAAGATGTAGATGCAGAGTAGGCCATTGAGCCCATCAAGTCTGCTTCACCATTCAGTGAGATCATAGCTGAGCTGATCATCCTCACTCCTCTTTCCTAACTTATCCCCATAATCCTTGATTCCCTTACGGATTAAAAATCTGTCTACCTCAGACTTGAATATACTTAATGACACAACTTCAACAGCCCTCTGTGGAATGGAATTAGATAACTATCATAGTCAGCATTAAGGTGTTTAAATCCAGATTTACGAATTGAGTTTAAATTCAAACAGCAGCTGTGTTCCTTGAGCATGACTCTAGCCTTCTGAATTACTCATCCAATGATATTAGCATTACAACAATATCTCTCTTTCTGCCTCCATTATGATATTCTACACACAAAGCCTTAGAGATGGTACTGCCTATCTGGTGCCAACTGAGTGACATTGTCTATGTGTGGAGTCATTCAACAGTGAACATGCTGATTTAGGCAGCATTCAGTTAATTGTACTGCATTGCTTGAGGCACGGATTTCCTACCCTAAACTAAAGTGAAATGTAGATGGCTAGCAACAAAATCACTGCTTAAGGTTCTTATTGCAATATGTTTAATTATTCATTAAGGTTCAATTGTAAAAATAACTCACCACTTATGTTTGCCAGTTTCATGATAGTTATGAATTATTTGTACAGCATTTTAGCACTGGGATCACTTTCTTCCTTTATTGTTTAATCTGTCTTGATTGTTCACTTAAGTATTCAGATAGAGTGCGTTAGAATAAAACTTCTTAATCTATATTTCCATTTCTCACACTCCATATAAAATCACTTTATAATTAATCTGGTGCTGTTGTTATGCAAATCAATGTTAAGTGGTTCTTGCTAGGAATGGCATGCAACTGTACCAGAAATGGAAATCAGCTGTGGCCCTATCTGTGCATCTGCTGTTCCATTCTAAGTTTAACCTTAAGAGGTAGGAGCAGAAGTGGGCCATTCAGCCCATCGAGTCTGCTCCCGCCATTCAATGTGATCATGGCTGATCTGATAATCCTCAACTCCACTTAGCTGCCTTATCCTTATAGCCCTTGACTGATTTTAAAATCTGTCCTTCTCAACTTTGAATATTCTTAATGACCTAACCTCTACAGCACTTTGCAGTAAAGAATTCCACAGGTTCTCCACTATGAGGGGAAAAGTTACCCCTCGTCTCAGTCTTAAATGGTCCCTGAGATTATGTCCGGTGATCCTAGACTCTTTCAAAAGAGGAAATGAACTTTCTACAACAACTTTATCAAGACCCCTAAGAATCTTATATGTTTCAATAAGGTCTCCTCATATTCTTCGAAGCTCCAATGAGTACAACCCAAACTATTATACCTCATCTCATTAGAAAATCCAAGCACTTCCTTCATGGCCCTTAGCCCCATTAGTTTCTCTTGTACATTTTTCTCCAGTGATAGTCATTGTATTTATTTCCTCACGTTCTTTTGCCCATTAATTATTTAATATTTGTGCAATGTTATAGTCTCCTATACCACGAAGACTGATGCAAAGTATTTATTAAACATCTCCGTCATTTACTGGTTCCAGATCATTATTTCCCAAACCTCATTCTCGGAGGGGCAAATGCTCACTTTGGCCCCTTGCTTCCTTTTAAAGAAGCACATACTGCCCATTTTAATATTACTTGCTTTAATAGTTTATTTTCTTCCTTTTCTTTATTGTGTCAATCATCATTTGTTGGACTTTAAAGCTTCCCCAAATCCTCTGATTTCTGTCTGGTCTTTGCACATTGAAAAAAAATTCAATCTGACTCTCTCCTTAACTCCTTTGCTTAATCCTGGGTGGTTTGCTCCCTTACTACAATCCTTCCTCACTGGAACATATCTATGATGCAAGTCATTAACTCTTTTCTTAAAGATCAACCACTACTTCTTTAAGGTCTTTTCTGCTAATCTCCTTTCCCACTCCACTCTAGCCATCTGAGCCCTTATCCCAATATAACTACTCTTATTTAAGTTTAGTACAATTGTTTCTGACCTACGTTTCTCACTCTTGATGTGAAATTCTACTATGTTAAAGTCACTGCTCCCTAGGGGGTCTTTTATTCTGATTTCATTTATTCAACTTCCTCATTATACATTCCCAGATCCGATAAAACCCTGATGCTTGCTCGACTGCACAAAGTATTATTTGAGGAAACGATCCCAAATGCAGTCTAATAATTCTTCCTCATGGCTACCTATGCTAATTTGATTTTCCCAAACTACGTGAAGATTAAAGTCCTCATGATTAATGTACTCCGCTTATTATCGCTTGCTTTATTCTCTTTTGTCCAAAATAGTTACTGTCATGGGGCCAACAGATAACTTTCATCAATGTCTTCCTGTGTTTATTTCTTAATTCCACCCATATGGATTCTATATCAGAGATAGTAGGAACTGCAGATGCTGGAGAATCTGAGATAACAAGGTGTAGAGCTGGATGAACACAGCAGGCCAAGCAGCATCAGAGGAGCAGGAAGGCTGACGTTT
>NC_063348.1:53650873-53755706 GCF_021869965.1 Rhincodon typus
TTGTTATCTCAGATTCTCCAGCATCGGCAGTTCCTACTATCAGTGACTGGATAAGATTGCCATTTTGTAACCCATCCTTTACGGGCAACATTTTAACTAATTCAAAACCCATCCATTAATACAGGGTCAAAACTGGTCCTTGGACATCAATGCAGAGTAAAACTGCATACTTTTTTTGCTTAACTTTTTGGGATGTGGGAGTCACAGTTAAAATCAGCATTTTCTGCCTAACTGTAATTATCCTTCAACTGAGTGAATTCATTTCAAGCATATTGTTGTAGATCTGGAGTCACATTTTAGGCAGATTTCATTCCCTGAAGAATGTTTGTTTTTAAAAGCATGTCAGCTTCATTGTTAATCAGTAACAGCTTCCATTACCATTTACTGAGACCAGCTTTTTTGTTTCCAGATTTTTATTAATGGGCACTTGAATTGAGGGCATTGGATAATAATTTTGATAGAAATGTTGCTCAGGGACATGGGGAATAAAAGCCAAATGGCCCTTTCTGCACTGTAACAATTCTACGATTCAGTGAATTTCACCAGCTGTTGTGGCAGGATGATGAATTCATGTCACCAGAGCATCCAGAGTGTTAGTCTAGTGACATTTTCACTAGACCACTGCAATATCACCTAAAGCTATTTGTTTCCTGCAGGAAGGCAAGGGGATGAACAACATATTTTCAAATTAAGAGGGCTGAAGGTAAACAGCACAGAACAGCAACAGCCAAAGCTGCTCCAACGACAGGGAATGCAACTTCAAGTGGAGCATGATTTTAAAACACATTGCAGCAAATCAGCAGAAAATAAACTGCACTGTTAACCCGAATGGTTAATTGACAATGAGGAAAAACAGCAATCTGAGTGAATTCGCCCCAAGAAAAGAACAGATTGCCCCTTCTCCAAATTGATGAACATTGTCACAGCTTATTGTTTGCACACTGTTGCAGAAAGCCATTGAATGTCTTCTTCCTAAATACATCAAGCATATAAATCAACAACCAGACATGTGAGGGATTATAATACCTCAACATTAGTGCGCAGAGGCCATTTCACCATAAAGCAAATGAAAAATAGGGAAAATTTAAAAGAAAGTATAGATTAAGGAAATTATTAATATTGAGAATAAATGGCAGTGAAGGATTCAAGACTAATTCTAACTACATCTTTCAGCGCTACCGGCTTAGTTAAGGAGATCCATAAAAGCATCAACTTCAGAGAAAGCTGACTGCATTGTCCAATTTCCAGTTCAGTGCCTGTGTAATCACAAGCTCATCATCTCTTGCATCTATTATTCCACTAAGCTAAATGCACACAACACTTTGGAGAAAATAGAAAATACATACAAGGAATTTTTATTTTCCTTCTCCGATTGCGATTGCAAACCTCAATAACATGCCTTTGTTTGTTACCAGGATTCTGTAGGACATTTCTGCAACTGAAGCAAATAATTAAAGTTTCTGCAGCCTCTGCCAGATTTTTCTGTCGACAGTAAACAATGTACTGATTTTGAGTGACTAACTCAGCCAAATTATGTTTTTACAGCATGCAGTTCCAGGATTTCTTTCTTCATTTTGATAACTATGCTTTGCAGTCCTGTCAAAATTTCCAGTGTACCCACTTTGAGCTTGATATGTATTTTATTAAACAGTTTTATTCCTCATTCTATCTGTCCTCAACAGTTGACTAATGTGAGGAAAACCTTTTTTCACCCAGAGGGTAGTGGGGAATCTGGAACTCATCTCCCATGAGGGTGGTAGAGGCAGAAACCCTCATTACATTGTAGAAGGATTTAAATGTGCATTTGAAATGCCAATGGGTATAAGGCTATTAGCCTAGTGCTGGAAAATGTTATTAGAATAGTTAGGTGGTTGTTTTGAACAGCATGGGTGCAATGGGCCAAAGGACCTTTCTGTGTCCTCTAGATCGCTGTCTCTGAGTCTAATTCTCTTTCTATTAACACAAATTTCAAAAAAATTGATCAGAAAGATTATATTTCCCCTGCTTTGAATAAACTATTTTTAAATTTTGTTCAGATTCAGAGTTAATCTCATTTTGGTTAATAATTGCCCCAAGATGCTAAGCTCTGGGGACCTTATCTATTTGAATGCCAACTTTAATTATACAACAATGTCTTTCCCTGGATAAATACTGGCAGTATGAAAGAATAGATGCAAAAATATTGGAAGTAAGCAAAGAGAAACATAAAGCAATATCACTCACAGTTAGTAGGAACTGCAGATGCTGGAGAATCCCAAGACAACAAGGTGCAGGGCTGGATGAACACAGCAGGCCAAGCAGCATCATAGGAGCAGAGTAAGGTGATGAAAATAATTTTTATAAATTCATTATTACTGCTACAGCATAAAAATTAATTACATTCCTCTACTATTTTTCATGTTAAAATAACTGGTATAGATTTTGGATCAGTGGTGCTTCTTTATTGGTGGCATTTGAAGTCCAACTGGCATTCAACGCATGCACACATACTTCAGGGGTGAGCCATTCAACATACCATATTGGTAAGAACATCAACAAGCAGAGATAACACAGTATGGAGCTGGAAGAACACAGCAGGCCAGGCAGCATCATAGGAGCAGGAAAGGTGACATTTTGGGTCAGGACCCTTCTTCAGAAATGGGAGAGAGGGAAGGGAGCTCCAAAATAAATATAGAGGAAGGGTGGGGCTGGTGAAGGTAGGTGGGATGGTGATAGGTGAATGCAGGTAGGGAATGGTAGGGATTGGTCAGTGAGAAAGGTGGGGCGGGTAGGTGGGTTGTGTCAGGTCAAAGAGGCAGGGATGAGAGGAAGGGCTGGACATGGAATGAGGCCAGAAGTGGGGAGATTTTAAAACTGGTGAATTCCATTTTAAGGCAGCAGGTTGTAGGCTCCCGAGGTAGAATATGAGATGCTGCTCCTCCTGTTTCCAGGTGGTGTTATTGTCACACTGGAGGAGGCCCAGGATGGACATGTCACCCAGGGAGTGGGAGGGGAAGTTAAAATGGTTGGCAACCGGAAGGTGTTGTCATTTGTTGTGTACAGAGTGCAGATGCTCTACAAAACTGTCTCCGAGTATATGCTTGGTCTCACTGATGTGGAGGAGGCCACATCAGGAGCAGCAGATACTGTAGGCATCAAGAAGCATGCTTTGAACACTCAGTGGAAGTGTGCAGGGCTGATGGATCAATAAATCAGACAGCTGGCAATGCTCATTGACACAAGTGGTGCCTTTTTGAAGTGCCTTCATGCTTAATCACACACAAACCGAACACACGTTCATAGCAACAAGATCACCAGCACACCTACTATAGTTATTTAAATCCTTCATCAATTACTTATGAGTTAGCTCCTCATTGGTTTCTTCTGGCTGTTGCTATGATTCTGTCAGTGTTTGCTTCAGTCAACAGTTAAGATTCACAGGGATTGGTTGGAGAGGGAATAAGGGACCTTGCGTTGACTTCAAGGCTACTGCATAAAGCTACTTGCAAACAGATGAGTAGGCATTCTGCTTGGACTGCGGGATGTCTGGGAGACTGAATACAGCAAGACAAGGTGCTACAAAGGAGAGGAGGAAAAAATAAGAACTCAAATTAATGGCCATATCTGTCCAGTAAGGGACAATTTCCCTGTTCCATATGTACGGTCACCAAGGTTCTCCATTCCTTAAGGGCTAACCATGGAATAATAAGATTTATGTGAATCATAATGGTACAACTAATCACAAGATTTAGCCATCAATAAGAGAGAAGACATCAGTGTAGAATGAGCTGGTGAAGACAAAGGTTATTAGACATTATGCAGAGAGCTATATGAGAACCAACCATGCATAGATGTAAATAATAGACCATTACAATACATTAACTTTAAGAACAGAAGTAGGCCATTCAGCCTATCGTATCTGCTCTGCTATTGAATGCGATCACAGCTGATTTGATAACTCTCAACTCCACTTTCTTCCCCATAATCTGAGATTCTCTTACTGATTAAAAATCTGTCAAAATGTCAACCTTGAATATACTTAACAACCCAAGCTCGACAACCTTTGTCGTAAAGAATACGACAGATTCACTACGCTTTGGGAGAGGAAATTACTCCTCATCTCTGCCTTAGACATGTGACTCCTTACTCTGAGATTATGCTCTCTGGTGCAAGAGACTTACTTAGTGTGAACAATCAAGCAGCCTCAGAGAGAATTAATGTACAAACACCCACCGCCCAGCGATAATCCAGACTAGTATCTCAATGTGCAGGTAAAAATGCTGGTTTAAAGCACCAGGAGGAGGTGATGGCCTAATGGTATAATTGCTGGATATCAATCCAGATGCCTTTTAAATGTTGTAATTGCACCAGCCTCCACTACTACCTCTGGTAGCTCATTCCATACATGCACCACCCTCTGCGTGAAACAGTTGCCCCTTAGGTCCATTTTATATGTTACCCCTCTCACTTTAAATCTAAGCCCTTTAGTTTTGGACTCCCTCATCATGAGGAAAAGACCTTGTCTATTTACTATATCCATGCCCCTCATGATTTTATAAACCTCTATCCAGAGACCCCAGGTAAAGCTCTGGGCACCCAGGCTTGAATCCTTCCATGGTAGATGGTAGAATTTGAATTTGATTTTAAAAAAAACTGAAATTAAGAGTCGGATGATTATGACACTTGTCTATGATTGTTAGAAAAACCCATCTGGTACACTGATATCCTTTAGGGAAGGAAATCTGCCATCTTTACCTGGCCTGGCCTACATGTGACTCCAGAACCAAAGCAATATGATTGACTGTTATCTGCCTTCTGGGCAATTAGGGATGGGCAATGAATGTTGACATGGCCAGTGATGCCCACATCCCTTGAATAAATAAATAAATTATCAACCACTTTTCGTTCTGACTTTGCAAAGAGAAGCAAATGATCTATGCATGCAGATCTCCTTGGATTGTAACTTCCCCACAGTGTGGGGGGTTTTAATGGCCTGCAGTGGCACTGCAGTCTTCACACATTAACTCTTGCCCTGTGCCTGCGCTGAAAAGGAGTGATAGAGTCATAGCGCCATAGAGATTTACAGCATGGAAACAGACAATTTGGTTTAACTCGTCCATGCCGACCAGATATCCTTATAAATCTAATCCCATTTGCCAGCATTTGGCCCATAAACCCTTCCTATTCATATACCCATCCAGATGCCTTTTAAATGTTGTAATTGTACCATCCTCCACTACTTCCTCTGGCAGCTCATTCCATATACACACCACCCTTGTGAAAAAGTTGCCCCTTAGGTCCCTTTTATATGTTACCCCACTCACTTTAAATCTAAGCCCTTTAGTTTTGGACTCCCTCATCATGCGGAAAAGACCCTGCCTATTTACTCTACCCATGCCCCTCATGATTTTATAAACCTCTATAAGGTTACCCCTCGGCCTCCGATGCACCAGGAAAAATAGCCCCAGCCTATTCAGCCTCTCCCTAGAGTTCAAACTCTCCAACCCTGGCAACATCCTTGTAAATCAAGGTTTTTGAGAAGAATTGTAGCTCAGGTTGTTGATGTAGTTGTTGACTTGCTCACTGAGCTGGTAAGTTTGTTTGCAGACATTTTGTCACCATACTAGGCAACGTCATCAGTGCACTTCTGCAGGCGAAGTTTCAGTGTTCTGTTCAGCTTGTTATTCATATGTCTTGGTTTGCTGGGGTGGGTGGCAACACTTCCAGGTTTGTTTCTTAGTGGTTGGTATATGGGGTCCAGCTCTACATGTTTATTAATGGAATTTTGGTTTGAGTGCCAGGTCTCCAGGAATTCTCACGCGTGTCTTTGGTTGGCTTGTCCTAGGATGGCTACATTGTTCCAGTTGAATGATGAGGGAGTCCAAAACTAAAGTGCTTAGATTTAAAGTGAGAGGGGTAACATATAAAAGTGTCCCTCTTTGCCCATGTGTATTGAAATAGTTGATCATGTCTTTTGATAGATAATTAGTGCTGGTGAATTCTGATGGCTAGTTTCCTTCTGATTTTCCCTATGTAATGTTTTTGGCAGTCTTTGCATCGTATCTTGCAAATAACATTGGTTCTGTTAGCTGTGGTTGTTGGATCCTTTATTCTTGTCAGTGTCTGTCATAGTTTGGCAGTTGGTTTGTGGGCTACCATGATTCCTAGGGGGTAGAGTAATCTGGTGGTCATCTCATATATGATCTTAATATATTGTTGGGTGACTAGTGTCTCTGGACGTGTTGTCTCTTCCTGCTGCGGTCTGTTGTGTAGGTATCGGCAGACTATGCTTTTCATGTGTTGCGGCTCGCTTGATCAGTGTTTGGGTACACCTCGGTTTGTGGGTATCGGGATGATTGTTATTGTAGTTGAGTACCTGATTAGTATGGGTGGCCTTCCTGCGTATGCTGGTCTGGAGCTCACTGTCAGCCTTATGTTCGACCATTACGCCCAGGAAGGGAAGTCTGTTGTTGTTCTCCTCTTCCCTGGTGAATTTTATGCCGGTGAGAATGTTGTTTATGAGCAAATGTGTTTCCTTCAGCTTAGAGCGTTTGATGACAAAGTTGTCATCCACATAGTGGCAAGATAAACAGACAAATCAATGGAACACCCATAGGATCACCGACATCAGAGTTAATAGTGGAAGCTGCAATGCAAAACTGGAATGGACAGCCCTTCCCACCATCCAAACAAAACTATGGATCTGCGAAGTGTAGCAGGACCTGGTACCTTTCTCTCTGGGCTGTCCTTTGTTTAGTGGTTAAGTTGTTGGGGTGTCTGTGCAGAGATAACTGTTGCCTTTTATATCATGCTAATATCATTAGCACCTGGCTGCTGTGTTGCATTGTCTGGTATGTGGGTTTTGTAATTTCAGAGTTTCACTTGGCCAGTGTACCCAGCATCCCTTGCTGTAGGGCCAAGTTGGCAATCTGTGTTTTAGCAGCCATGATGCTGCTACACTATACCTACATCCACCACTTTGTCTGGCAGTTCATTCCACATATGAAATACTCTCTGTGTAAAAAAAAACCTCTCGTGTCCTTTTTAAATCTTTCTCCTGTCATGTTAAAGGTAGACCCCCTGCTCTAGTTTTGAACTGTCCCAAATTAGGGATGCTATTCATCTTATCTATGCCCCTCATGTTTTTATAAACTTCTATAAGGTCATGTCTCAACCCCCTGTGCTCCAGTGAAAAAAAGTCTCACCCAATCCAGGCTATTTTTATAACTCAAACTCTCCATTCCGGCAACATCCTGGTAAATCTTTTCTGAACCCTCTCCAGTTTAATAATACCCTTCCTATAACAAGGGTGACCAGAATTGGCCACAGTATTCCAGAAGAGGCCTCACCGACCTCCTATACATCCTCACCACGACAGCCCAACTCCTATTCTCGAAGGTCTACAAGTTTGCTGATGAGACCGTCGTGGTAGGGCAGATATCAAACAATGATGAGTCAGAATACAGAAAGGAGATAGAGAGCTTGGTGTCCTGGTGCAATGATAACAGCCTCTCCTTCAATGTTGGCAAAACAAAAAGGACTGGTCAGTGACTTCAGGAAGAAAGGAGGAGAACACGGCCCCCTAGCTACGTCAACAGAGCGGAGGTTGACAGGATTTTAAGCATCAAGTTCCTAGGAGTGATGATAACCAACAACCTGTCCTGAACTTACCACTTGGATGTGACTGTCAAGAAGGCACAACAATGCCTGTTCTTCCTGAGGTAGCTTAGGAAATTCAGCATGTCCCTAAGCTTCCTCACCAACTTTTACAGATGCACCACAGAAAGCATACTGTCCCAGTGCATAACGGCCTGTACAGCAACTGCTCTGCCCAGGACCGTAAGACACTAGAGAAGGTGGTGTGCACAGCCCAGACCATCACAGAAGCCAACATTCCATCCATGGACTCTATTTACATGTTTCATTGCTGCAGAAAGGCTGCCAACATCATCGAAGACCTCTCCAACCCCGGTAATGCTCTCCTACAACCTCTTCCATCAGGCACAAGATACAGAAGCTTGAACACATGCACCAGCAGGTTCAGGACAGTTTCTTCCCTGCCGTTGTTAGCCTGATGAATGGACCTCTCTAACTTCAAATAATGTTGATCTTGCTTTGTGCATCTCCTATGCAGCTGTAACCTGTATGCATTGCCCTGTCTAAGCACGCAAGATCTGTGTGTCCCTGTTCATTATGATCAGCCTGTACTGCTCGCACGGGAAAGCTTTTAACTGTACTTAGTACTTGTGACTACAATAAATCAAATCAAATCAAATCAGGTCTAGGCAATGAAGACAAGCATGCTAAACAGCTTTTCAACCATCCTGTCTACCTGTGATGTGAATTTCAAAGAATTATGTACTTAAACCCCTGGGTCTCTCTGCTCTACAACACTACCCAGGGCCCTATCATTAATTGCATAGGTCCTGCCCTTGTTTGTTTTACCAAAATACAACACCTCATCTTTATCCAAATTAAACTGGATCTGCCACTCCTCAGCCCATTGACCCAGTTGATTAAGATCACTTTGAAATCTTAGATAACTTCACTGTCCACTATCGTAGTAAGATCAAGTTTATTGTGTTACGGACCAGACCAGACTCCCTCAAAATATATCAGGGAGATAGCCTAGACCCTAACTTTTATTTTATTTATAGGCAAGTGTAAGGCATTATGTTCGAGATGTGATTCGATTTGTCAAAGAACTAGGCTTTAAGCAAAATACACTTTATTCTTATATTACAGTTAAAATACAAACAAAACAGAAGAATTGGCATAACTTTAACTCTATTAAAAGTCTATATAATAATAAATTATTTAACCACTAGCCATCACCTCGTCCAATATAGCAGCATCCCACAAACATGCCCTTGGCAAAGGCAAATTCAGCAAAACAGATTTGTGATCTTCTCCAGTCCAGGGGAAGGGACACTGACTGAATGAATCTAGCGACAGAGAGAGAACTCAAGCTTTTGGCAGCAGCAGAGAGAGAGCTGTATCCAGCAGCTTCAACTCCAAAAACCCCAACTTCAACAACCAAAAGCAAAATTAAAACCATTGGTCTGTGTGAGCCTGACTCCACTCACCCATGCTTCTTTTGTCTAAGTTTTAAAAACCCAAAGCTAATTACTTTGCTTTCCATGGAGCAAACACTTTGGAGTCAATGAGGTTGACAACACCCCTCTTCAAGAGAAACAGGACAGAACAAATCCTTCTGAAAGGCACATATCATCACAATTACATCTTCGCAACTAGCAACTAATGGTGTTGTCGTAACAATACCAACTTAGTTATCCACTACCCTAGACTAATACCTTGGGGACATAGGTTTAAATTGCACCATGGAAGACCCATAGCAATGTGATTTACCCTCACCTCTCATCCAGATGATTAGGGATGGAGAATAAATACAGGCTCCAGGCAGTGTTGCCCATATCCCAAGAATGAATAAAACTTAAACTACATGTTACATGTCTGGAATAGTTAATGCCATAGAGACTTTGAGGAGGAGATGTTAGAGCTCTCTCCTTCAAGATCACAAACTGTTCTTCTCACAATTCCAATCACAGTGAATGGCATACCTCAATATTAGCCTTTTCAGATTCATACGTAACAGTTCAGAACAAACCAGTCAAGGATGTGAATCCCCAACTAAGCAAACGGTGCTGACAAAGTAAAACCTAGACCAATAGATTTAGTAATTAAATTTTAAACACATGGAAATAAGAAATATAATGAGTTTAGGGAAGAGATACAAAAGACAAAAGGAAATGCAACTACTAAAAGATATTGAGACTGCAACATACTCTACAGGTGCAGTAATAACAAGAGGACAATTATGGTAGGGTTAAAGTCAGTGAACGATGAGGAAGATAAATTCAGTGGAAATAATATTGAAATGACAGGATTGCTGAATAATTGCTCTGCCACACACACCTCAGTGACAAGAATATCAAAGACAAAGTGACAGGAATGGTGCAAATAAAATGCAACATTCTAAAAGTTAAGATAGAAAGAAAGAATAGACTAAATAAACTAGGAAATACTAAGGAAGTTAAGTCTCCTGTTCCACAGATACTGACATAAACTGAAGAGGTGATGGGCAGGGCACTAATATCCAAATATTCAATTTACATAGGAAAAGGAGTGGTGTCAGTGAATATTAAATCACATCTTTGAAAAGTGAGATGAAACTCATCCAAACAATTACAAACTAATTTGCTTAATATCACTCATCAGAAAAACACTAAAATTTCAGAGCCATCTGATCAGTTAATAAAACATATTTAGGTGGAGAATACAACTTTAAAAAGTCATTGCCAATTTCTTAAAGAAAAGTCACATTTAATCAGCCTCATTAAATTATTTGAAGAAATAACAGAAGAAATTGAATAGGGCAATGGTTGTGATAGACATGGAGTAAGATAAGCTTTTTAATGAGAGATAACTTGCAAACAGTGTTCCTTCTAAACTGCAGGATAAAGCTCAAGTCCATCTTTTGAAATAACTGTACAGCTGTGCCAAAGTACTTTGGGCTAGCAGAACAAGAGTACGTTAAGTCCAAACAAGACTTGTGCTGTGTATTTTTGCCATTAATATAATTAGTTTGTGTTATCATATGGCCTGGCACAGATACCTAAGACCAAATGGAATGAAAGAGCAGGAGACAACTCTATGTTAATTAGGGGATAACTGAGTAAGATCTGGGTGTATAGGAACAAGTAATCAGTGTGGTGGAGTTTTGTGATGTATGAATTGAAATAAAGCTCTCAACGATACAAGTCAGGAGTCAGACTAATCACTATTTAATCACTGATGAATATCAGTTTGGATTGAGAAATGAAAGAAATAGGGTTGGAAATTTGTCCAGATCATGTTTCAGGCCACGTCTAGGCACTCAGCGAGCGTGCACAACCAAACAGAAGGGCACAAGGCTGTTCAAAAAGAGAAGTCACCTATACCTGCTTATTTCCTTAGGTAGCTTGCACCTTTGGGACTGGAATGAGCAACAATCAACTCCTTCAGTCTACTGATTGAGTTTTTCCAAAACATTATTATTTACCCTTTGTTCTCAGAGTTGAGACAGAATCCTGAGCAGGGTTAGCTTGACATATTCAAGGGGCCTAACACTGCTGCTCCCCCACGGCAAATGCAGACTGTATTGAACCCTGCTTGGACCACATTTGAAATACGACATACCATTCTACTTATTGCATTGCAAAGAAAAGACACTGAAATTCTGGAGAAAGCGGTGACAATCCGAAGGATTTTACTCGAATCAGGAGGATGGAATGATCAGGAAGGTTTAAGCAAGTGAGAGTCTGTTTTTTCTGGAAAAGAGATACTAAGAGGGGACATGAAAAGAAGGATTGAAGTTATCAAGATGTTCAATCAGGTGCACGTGGAGAAGTTATTTTAATTTGTCTAGAATGCACAGTGAGATTTACAATATGTACTTCACGAGATCAACACATTCTTTCAGCAGCATTTTTCAAACCTGCAATTTCTAGTACATACGAGGACAACAGCAGGAAAGGCATGGGAGCACCACTGCCTGCAAGTTCTCCTGCAAGTCCCCTGAATTGGAAATATATCAACATTCCTTCAGTTAAAATCCTGGTACTCTTTTCCTAACAAGGCTGCAGCTGTTCTTACACCCCAGGAGCTACGGTACTCCAAGACAGCACCTTTACCTTCTGAAAGGTAATTAGGGATGGATAATAAATGTTGGACTAGCCAGCAATGCTCTTATCCCATGAAGGAATTAAAAAAAAATGCAGCTTAAGCAAAGAATAGTTTGTGAGAATATGGAACAGAGAATAATTGAAGTAAATAACATTGATGTGTTTAAGTGAAGGTTATATTTGACCAAAGGAAATAGAAGTTAAAGGGGAAACAAAAACAGAAGTTGCTGGAAAAGCACAGCAGGTCTGACAGCATCTGCGGAGGGAAATCAGAATTAAAGTTTCATGTTTAGTGACCCTTCCTCAGAACAGGAAGGGGAAAGACAAGAATAATGCAAGGTGTCTCCAGCAGAGAACAAATGGACAAAATGGTTTCTTTCTGTGCTGCAGATTTATGTATTTTGAATAATATCCCAGGAAAATATTAGTTAAAGTCTGTTACTACCCTCTCCATTGTTTGCTGCATTGCTGAACTCTGTGTCAATTCAATTTAACAAATGATGCCCTGAATCACCAATTTTGCGTTCGTTCTTTGCAATCCCTTTAATTCAATTGTTTCAATTTTATGATCGTGAATCAAAGGTGCTTCTCCTGGGGTATCATTCAACATGAAGATCATTCCTGTGACAGGGAAACTTTAAGCCCTCAGTCTTTCTGACACACATTCACTGTAACTCTGATCAGGTTGTGGTGGAGTGGTGATACTTCAGACACTGTGAGACAGGGCTTTACATCGGAGAGGTCAGAGATTTTATAAGGTGTCAACTACACTGTAACATGTATTCCATACAGTTTGCAGAAAGCAGCTAAGATGACTGCCTTTAAGTCTTTGTGTCCAATGCAAAGAATACAAAAGGTAATTCTGCTCAAACAAAAATACTTTATTTTTTTTCGCATCCAACCCGATCTATGCCAATAGACAATGATGCTTAATGCAAGAAAAATGTTCACATGGAAATCCAAATAACGTTTGCAACTTAGTGTTTTGCCTGTCTTTATTCTTTTTATATCAAGATGTGTTTTCCTACACAACTAAATGTTTTCTTTCCCCCATCACCAAATCACCATCTTACATTTCCTTTTTCGCCTTTATATTCCACCACTAAATCACCCATATTTCTAGTGAAATGACCAATTGATGTGCAAAGCTTGTCAGGGTCATTGCAATGACATTAAAAATGAGGGAAAGGTTAAGGAGAGAGGAAAGCACTAAGTTAGTGGGGACTTGATGGCTAACTGCTATTATCACTAGGCTATTAATCTGGAGGATCCAGGTAATGTTCTGAGGACCCAGATTCAAATCCTGCCATGGCCAATGGTAGAATTTTTAACTCAATCAAAGTTTGGAATTAAGAGTCTAATAATGACAGCGAAACCATTGTTGATTACTAGGGAAAAGCCTTCTGGTTCATTAATGTCCCCAGGAAGGAAAATGCCAACCTTACCTGGTCTGACCTATCTGTGTCCATCCCTAATTGCCCAGAGGGCAGCTAAGTGCCAACCATGTTGCTGTGGGTCTGGAGTCACATATAGGCCAGACTAGGTAAGGATGGCAGTTTCCTTCCCTAAAGGACACTAGTGAAACAGATGGGTTTTTCCAACAATCAGTAATGGATTCATGGTCATCATTAGATTCTTAATTCCAGATTTTTATTGAATTCAAATTCCACCACCTGCTGTAGCAGGATTCAAACTCAGGTCCCCAGAACATTACCTGTCTCTCTGGATTAATAGTTCGGCAATAATACCACTAGGCCATCACCTCCCCCAAATTCTTTATTAATAAGTGTAAAAGAAAATTATTGGACATTTTTGTGTTGAAAACTTGTTCTGAAAATACCTTGAAAGTTTAAATGCAGCTAATGTATCACTTGATGAAATTGTGTTGACTTCTGTTTCTTTTAAGCCAATTTCAGCAAACTTCAGTGGCAAGATCGATCAAAAAGTGATCACATTTTCAATCATAGCTACTATTACAATACATAAAACAATTTTAAAAATCAAGCTTATGTGCTTTGAAACAAAAGAAAGAAATGTGAATGCTGCAGATCTAAAACACAAAAAAACAGAAATATCTGGGAAAACTCAGCAGGTCTGGCAGCATCTGTATAGAGAGGGAAATAGAGTTCAGAGGGGTTCTGAAAAAAACACAGTTAACATTTCATGTCCGCTGGAAGCTTTGTCTCTCTCTCTCTATACAGATGCTGCCACACCTGCTGAGTTTCTCCAGCAATGTCTGATTGTTGTGTGTTATATAATTTGATCTGTGACAAGTAACGCTTAAGCTGTATTGTAAACTAAAATGAATATTTCTCACAATGATCAGCAACACAGCTGATATGATTTCTGCCCACATTTAGTGCTTTGTACATGTCAAACCCATTGCCAGATAATGAATAGACAATCTGCTGTACTTTCTGCTGTTGGTTGAAGGATAAATATTAGGCCTGGCCCGAGGGAGCATTTCTCTGCTTCAAAGTAGAATTTTGGGATCTGTCAGAAAGTGTGGGGCTGATATATTTGGTATCCAACAGACAGAATGTGTCATCATGAGCAATTATATATTGCACCTGCAAATGGGCTGAAAATCACATGAAGCAAATAAGAATGTCTATTTTTGCTTCCACAAAGTGCATTTTCACTTTGAAGCCTTTCATTAAAATGCCTGTCACTGATCAAAGTGCAAATCATCAGGTCTGTCTGAATTTTAACATTATAATTGAAATTGATTGTGGAAACTAAAAGAACTTAATGCCATGTGCATATCATTGATAAAATATTTTTTAAATATTGGTTGGGCATTTCTATTTGCTTCCCAAGTGAATGTAAACGATATACAATGCAATATGCAAAATAAAAGGAGAGGTTTCCCTGGAGTCCGAGACAGTTTTATTCCATAAACACCACTGACATAGTTAATCTGGTCGATTTTGGGATAGCAAATTAGATGCTCCCTACATAACAAAAGTATCTAAACTTTAAAGTAATTTAATGATTGTAAAGTGTTTCTGAATAATCTGAGGTTTTCTTTCTTCTTACTCCAGTTCATGAATAGAGTTTCAGCAATTCTCATGCAATTCTGACTTAGAAAATAGCACCTTGTGTCACAATCAGATACAACATGCAGTGCAAACATTAAAATTGGAATTTGTCAGAGCTGGCTGTCAATCTGAAACTTTGGACTGAATTTTATATAGAATCCCTACAGTGTGGAAGCAGGCCATTCTGTTCATCGAGTCCACGCTGACCCTCTGAAGAACTTCCCACCCAAAGTCACCCTGTCCCTGTAACCCTGCATTTCTCACAGCTAACTCACCTAGCCTGCACACTCAGGGGCAATTTTGCATGGACAATCCACTTAACATGCATGTCGAGTCATAATTGTTGGACAGTGGGAGGAAACCAGAGTGCCCGGAGGAAACCCATGCAGACACGGGGGAATGTGCAAACTCCACGTAGACAGTCACCCGAGGGTGGAATTGAACCCAGGTCCCTGGCATTGTCTGGTAGCAGTACTACCCATTGAGCCACCATGCCACCCCTAACATGGCAGCTTGCAAGCAGGGAAGCAAGCATGTGGACCTGTGAAATAGGGCTGAGTGTTGTTCCTGTAACCTACCTGCCTACCCTGCCCTGGCCCTCTGCTTTTTCCAAGAAGCGAGAGAGTATGTCAGAAGAGACATCCTTTGGGCTCTTTAAGGGCTTTATCTAGCTGTCACTCCAATTTAACAGACAGCAGGAGAGATCTGCACCCACAGTGAAGGCTGGTAGGTTTGACACAGTTATCCCACAGATTGCCCACCTCTGGTTTGCCTTCATAGAGTCCCTACAGTGTGAAAAAATGCCATTCAGCCCATCATGTCTGCACCAATCCTCTGAAGAGCATCCCACCCAGACCAACTTCTTCACCCTATCCTCAGAACTCCGCATTTCCCATGGCCAATCCACCTAACCCGCACATCTTTGGACTGTGGGAGGAAACTGGAACACTTAGCTGAAACCCAAGCAGACACGGAGAGAATGTGCAAACTCCTGTTTCTTTTTCTTATCCCTTTTTCTTCCTTCACTCCACCCTGTCCTACATGCCCTACTACACCTCTACCCCTGCTGTGTTGTGTCCCAGCATTAGTAGACAGTGTACTTTTAAGAAACGTGCTCATGGCATCATTCCTTTTCTATAGCATGTGACCTGAACATTTACAGGTCTTCGTTTCAATCTTAATCTGGATCACTTGAAGCATGAAACCCTGTCGGAAGCAAGCTATTGTTTATAACAAAATAACTTAATATTAGCCCAGTGCCTTTGACTGTAACTTGTATATATCAAGAGCTACAATGACCATATTTTGTATCTGTCTCTTACTTGTGCCCAGGTGCTATGTTATAGGTCTAACATTCACATTGCTGCATCAGGTACAAATACCCTGCTAGAGACAAAGCCCAACCACAAACAGCTCACCCTCCTTGCAGCCTGTCAACTGAATCCTGTGGGACCCTGCTTTAGCTGTATTCTGGAGAACTCACGATTTTCCTTGGCAGTGCTCACACTTCGTAAGACATAAAAGGCAGATTGGGTCAAATATAAAATCAAGTCAAGTTGGCCAACAGGTTGCAGACATTCACATTGGGGTACCAGCCATCATAGTATCAGCCAGCCCATTAACTCTGTTTCCTTCTCCATAGATGCACAATTCAGATTGCAAAGCTATTAGTATGTCCTTTGGTTATAGCATCAGCTAAATAGAATATCGGACAGTTTAAAACCACTTCACGTGAAGAAAGAGATATTTGAATCACCCATGGGGATAACTGATTGCACATGAATTTGAGAAGACATTTGTTATACTTCATAAGACTCACTTGCAACGAGTCATCAGTAAAAAATTCAAAAGACAATTTCCCAAAGAGTGGCAATCTCATGTAAATTGCTATTCTTCCACCTCCTTCTTGTTTGTGAAAGGAGAGGGCACTGCATTTCTGACAGGAGATTGGGGATCAGGGCTCCTTCAGAAATACAGAGCAGCACATCCATTGTGACAGGCCCCTCATCGTTCAGAACTATCGAATGGGGAAGGAAAACCATAACCCCTTTTCACATCTGTAATCTGAAACTTAGAATGCAAAACACAGACAACCACTTTGACAGCTACCATCCAGCAATATGTACGCAAGTCAGGTGAGGGTCCTGGCAGGGTAGGGTGCCAGATCAGTAGGGGATTTGGATACAAGGTAGGTAGGGGAAGGTGCTGGGGCTAGGGTTCCAGTTGGATAGTGTACCAAGTTTCAAGATATGGCCAGGAGAAAAGTGGGTATAGGGTTTGGGGTGTCATGTCTGGCAATGGGTGGGCGGTTGGTTGGGGGGTTGCTGGTGTGAGCGTCCCAGAAAGGTGAGGGCAGAGGCTGATTAAAACCAGATAGCCAGAATAGGAGCTATTTCCCTACAAAAGTGAAGGGAGGGACAGCTCCCAGCAGGCGAAAGGTGTTGGATCCGGAGTGAGTGAAGTGGATTCATGTCTGGAGCAATGTCAGGGGGTTAGGTCCTAGAGGTTGAAGGGGTGTCAGGTCTAGAGGGGTGTAAGGGAGTTTGGGTCTGCAGTGAACGAAGGGATGTCAGACTGGAGCAATGTAAGGGGTTGTTCAGTTCCAGCATTGAACGGGGTCTGCGTTTGGATTGGGACAGGTTGGGGTGGGGGTTAACATGTGGGAATCCAGGGGACGTTTGATAGGAGGTGTGTAAGGTATGTGTAGGGTCAATTTAATAGTTGCTCAGGAGTTAGATTTTGTATTTAATCATATAACATTTTCCAATAACTCTTGATTTCATCAGAAACCTCCAAATTCTCTAAGTTAAATGGAGGATCTCCAAGGGATCTAGGAAGAGGGGAAGGACCCAGTGGAATGTTCAATTTCCTGGGCAGTTCCTTTGGAGTCTGCTGTAAAGGGTCCCCGTGCACACCTTCCATCTGCACTGGAATAATGACTGTATGGTCATCAGAAAATCTGAACCAATGTTTTTAGCATTAAGCCTGAACGCTTATAATCAAATTTTTTTTTTAAATGCTCCAGTGATATTAAGTTAAAAATGATATGTTTGCGGATCAGATTTCAATATCAAGAAATGTTGACGTCAAGACATTTTCTTGCAATTAGCAGCAGATCTTAGCAGCAGACAGTCGTAAAGAAAAGCTTGCATCTTTGAACACTAGAAATTAAGAATCATCTTTGGAAATTAAAGGACAACACAAACCTTTGCTTGAGTTGGTTTTGAAATATATATCATAAGAGGTTTATAACTTGACACATGTATGTTTGCCCTGAGCTGGTGAAAACCCAGGAACTGAATCAATGTAGGTATCTCTTTGGATTTTATGTAAGTCGGAAAGTAATGAACAACCAGATGGTGCTGTGAAAGGAAAGAGAGGCTTGCATTTTAATTGAGCCATTGATGAACTCGGGATGTCCCAGAGCACTTTGCAGTCAGCAAAGAGCTTTTGAAGTATGTTCACTGTCGCTGTGTCAGAAATGTAGCAGCCACATTGCACTCAACAAAATCCCACAAACATTTGAGAGAGAATGCCCAGATAATCTATTTTAGTGATGTTCATTAAGAGGTAAATATTGGCCAGCATGTTTGATTTTGCTGTTGTAATTCAGGCACAGTAGAGTGGTCATAATCAAGACTAGGCTTTGGGATGTGTAAATTTGTGCCCAACACCATCTACATATTTGCTGTGCTCAGTGTTTATAACATATGCTTTCATTTATGGAATGTGGGCATTGCTGGCTGGGCCAGCATTTATTTCCCTCCAAAGCTGTCCTTGGGAAACTGACACAGGGATGTGTAGTCACCTGTCAGTTCTTAATAATGGTCATTGAACCCGAAATGTTAATTCTCTCTACACAGATGCTGCCAGACCTGTTGAGTTTCTCCATCAGTTTCCATCTTTGCAGCTGTTTTCGGACAAAACATTGGATTTAGATCACTGTTCCAGACGAACTATGTGTCCTTGTATTTTATTATTAGAAGGAAAACCCTTCATTCAATTAACCAACAACCCCCTGCCTCTATTTTGAAATCTAAATTCCAAATATGACATAAAACCACGTATAAAGTATATAACCTTGAAGAAGTGAGAATTGTCATCACTGTCATTAATTGAGCAGTTATTTTTCTTCTCCCATGGAGAGTCTCACAGTGTAGCCATGCTAATTTTAATTTAAAATCCAATTTTATTTTGGTATATATTAGGAATGACTAGAAGGCTTGCCTCCTTTTATTAATAACTGAAGGAAACAACAGTTTCTAAACATACTGATTGTTTATGCAAAAATACCTTAATAGTAAATAGAGATAACAAGGTGTAGAGCTGGATGAACACAGCAGGCCAAGCAGCATCAGAGGAGCAGGAAGGCTGACGTTTCGGGCTTAGGCCCTTCTTCAGAAAACGCTGCTCTGATGCTGCTTGGCCTGCTGTGTTCATCCAGCTCTACACCTTGTTATCTCAGATTCTCCAGCATCTGCAGTTCCTACTATCTCTTAATAGTAAATAGCCTTGTTCCTGTGTTATAGTAACACACTAATACAGATGCTGGCATCTGAAAATAATTAAAGTAACTGCTGTCAATGCTCAGCAGGTCAGGCTCCTGCAGTTGTGGAGACAGCACAAACAGGGGGCAGGAAATTATGGGTGAGGCAGTTGAAGGACAGCTCATCTGCCCTTCCAACACCTCTCCAATGAAAGAAATGTCTTTGTCCAGCCAACAGGCTCAGAAAAAGCCTACCCTGTAATTAAAGGGCACGGTTGGTGTGTTAACAAGCTCACAGTGGGACTCCCACTCATCACTGGAGAGAAAGTCATACCCTCTGCGGCACCTGGTGGATCTGAACATGTCAGGCCCAAGGGTCCCCCTGAGTGAATTGGGAAGAAGTTCGTCACCTGAAGAAGGGGGTCGTGAGGAGTGGGACGCTTTGATTTTAAAGAATTTGTGCGCACTGATATATTCTGGGGGTGTCCTGTGACTAAGGGACAATCCCTGATGATAGTAACCCTTTCTCTTTCTGCCATTTTAAGCACATGAAATAGAAATAGCTGTCCAACTCTGCATACTGTTGCATTACAATATAGAAACCCAACAGCATGGGGACAAGCCATTCAGCCCACTCCCTCTCCTATATTTCCTATGGCTAATCCACTTACCTGCACACAATGACAATTTAGCAGGGCCAATGCACATCTTTGGTCTGTGGGAGGAAACCCATACAGGCACTGGGAGAATGTGCAAAATCTGCTCAGACAGTCACCGGAGAGGGGAATCATACCCGGGTCCCGGGTGTTGTGAGGTAGCAGTGCTAACCACTGAGCCACCATGCTGCCCTGCTCCAGGTTCTACAGGCAGTGCACCTTGAAGACAGTTATGTGGACATTACAATATGTAATGTCCCAGTATGAAGGGATACTCCTCTCCTTCAGTCACTTTTTCTGTGTCTTGGAATCAGTGTCAATAGTCAGTAATGTGTGTATAACACAGTAGCTACAGCAATCACAGAAGGCAGACAGTGTTTGTAAATCTGTGACATTAAAACAATGTAAATGGTTAGTGTTGTTTGTAATAACAGTATTTTTTTTATTTTCATTATTTCTGATTGTGGACTTAAATGGAAAAAAGGGCTGTTTTTAAAAAAACACAGGACTGTGGAAGGGATTACTGCACTTTTCAAAAACCAACACTCAATTTAAGTGATTTTTACATTGCTAGAAACATGATAGAGAAGGTAGACAAGCTGGAAACAAGGTGGCGTGTACACAGGGAGATTTGCCTGGCAACAAGTAGCTGATTGGTTTGTCAAGTCGTAACTAGTTGCAATGCCAAAGGTGTTCTGCCTGTCAACAATGACATGACTGGCTCCCAGATAGATGAGCATTTGTGGGTGTGAACAAAATAGCCAGAAGCCTCTTAACTTATGAAAGGGGAAGTGGTGTCCCTTTCTCAGCATAAATGTAACAAAACTCTGAAGAAAGCCATTTAGGTCTTCCTCACCAGCTGCTGTAAGCTGTTGCTTTTAATCAAAAAGTCAGTGACTTCACAAATTATGAATCAGTTGCTCTGCGCCTCTTGAAAATACCAAGAGAAGACAGATTGAGGAGCAACACGTCCTGGCAAGCAAATAAGGATCATCTTAGTGAACCCTCTGGAAAGGGACCATTGAATTATCTTCTCAGTTTTCCCTCCACCCATTACCCTAATGATTTTTTCTGTACCTGTCTGCATGTGTGTGTAGGGGAGATTAGAAGAGGGTTAGAGTTTTAACTAATAGAGCTACATATCAACAGTTCATAGCTGTTTACGTGTAACATAGCCTAACTGTAATAATTAGTCATTCCTGTGTAGAAACCTGTGGTTTTTCTAAATTAACCTAAAAAAGACAGATAAATTGGGGGATCTGGCATATTTTGACAATGTCTTTAATTTTAGTGATGACTTCAGGAGTAACAGAGCTTGACTTTCAGTGTGCTATCTCACTGAGACATGAAACCAGAGATCATGCTCTCAAATGCTGTTTGATGCTGACCAACATAGAGGGTGGCCACAGCTAGGGGTGTACTGAAGGTCATGGGTACCCACTTGCATCCACAGGTTCCCCATTGTCCACCATGCAAGTAATGTCCTCAAAGAATTCCACCAAATTAGTTAAACATGACCTACCCTTCATGAACCCATGCTGGGTATTCCCAATGGGACAATTTATATCCAGGTATCTTGCTATTTCTTCCTTTATGATAGATTCAAGCATTTTCCCCACTACCGAAGTTAAGCTAATTGGCCTATAGTTACCTGCTTTTTGTCTACTTCCTTTTTTAAACAGTGGCGTCACACTGGCTGTTTTCCAATCTGCGGGAACCACCCCAGAGTCTAGTGAATTTTGGTAAATAATTACTAGTGCATTTGCTATTTCCCCCATCACATCTTTTAGTACCCTGGGATGCATTTCATCAGGGCCAGGAGACTTGTCTATCTTTAGCCCCATTGGCTTGCCCAGCACTGCCTCCTTAGTGATAATGATAGTTTCTGCTATAACCTTCTTGCCATTAGTTTTCGGCATGTTATTTGTGTCTTCCACTGTGAAGACCGACACAAAATAATTGGTTAATGTCATGGCTATTTCCTCATTCCCAGTTATTAAATTGGCCTTCTCATCCTCTAAAGGACCAATGTTTACCTTCGCCACTCTTTTACGATTTACATATTTATAGAAACTTTTGCTGCCTGTTTTTATATTCTGAGCTAGTTTACTCTCATAATCTATCTTACTTTTCTTTATAACATTTTTTTTGCTCAGAAAGAGATGCTGACACAAATAGCTTTCCAGACTGGAAGTAGATGCAGGCTGTCATAGAGGGTAAGTAAGAGTGAGGGTGCTTCAAGAAGTAAACTGAAAGAACTGTGGATGCAATAAATCAGAAACAAAAATAGAAATTGCTGGAAAATCTTAGCAAGTCTTCCAGCATCCGTGAAGAGAAATCAAAGTTAATGTTTCCGGTCTGGTGACCCTTCCTCAGAACGGATGGTAGCTAGGAAAATGTTGGTTTATATGCAGAAGATAGGATGGGGAAAAGGAGGTAAGGAGTAAACAATAGGTGGGGATAGAGCCCAAGAGAGAAAAGAACGGTTGAATAGACAAAGGAGTCAAAAACGATCTGGCTGGGAGGGTGAATAGCTGTTAATGGAGACTGTCAGTGGCTAACAATAGGTAGTAGGTAAGGCAAACTTTGTGATAACAAGGCCTGGTGTGTGGTAGGGGCCAAGCATTGTTTTGGGTTGGGGGGTGGTTGGAGTTCATGCCAAATTATCAAACTCGATATTGAGTCTGGAGGGCTGCAAGTTCTCCAAGTGGAAAATGAGGTCCTGTTCTTCCATCTTACGCTGAGCTTCACTGGAACACTGCAGCAGGCCTGAGACAGAGATGTTGGTCAGAGAACAGGCTGGCATGTGATAACTCAGAGATACCCATGGCCCTCTGGAACCTTCCTCCCCTCCCCTTCCCTCTGACTTCATTCCCTCCCACAACACCACCTCCTGTCAAGTATTCAAAATCCCTCCTAACGTTCTGCTCTCAGATGCTGAATGTTCTGTGCTCAGCAAAGGTCTCAACTTTATCCCTCAAAATCCCAACCTTAACGAATTTCGGACACGATATGATGTCAAACTTTTCTTCCGCCATCTTCACCCCGCGCACATTTCTTTGGACAAGAATCCTCTCCCCGTCTCTCTTCACACAGCTCCAAAACTCTCCCTCCATCTGAACCCCTCCCTCTGGCCTTTGAGCTGCACTCAATCTGTTCATTGAGAACTGTTAGCGTGAGATTGGTCTCCTCAATTTCTCTGATGCCCCCACCTCATCCAATCCAACCTATCTCTCTCCAAACTGACTGCACTCCAAATGCACTTAGATACAGCCCTGACTTTGTCATTAAGCCTGCCGATAAGGGTGGTGCTGCTGTAGTCTGGCGTACTGACCTCTACCTTGCAGAGGCTGACCACCTGCTCTCAGATACCTCCTCCTACCTTCCCCTGGACCATGAACCCACCATGGAACATTCGGCCATTGTATCAACTCCGGCAACTGACCTCATTTCATCTGGAAATCTCCCCCCAACTGCCTCCAAGCTGATAGTTCCCCAACCCCCCACAGCTCACTTCTACCTCCTTCCAAAAATCCACAAACAGGGCTGCCTGGGCAGACCCATTGTTTCAACCTGCTCATGCCACACAGAACTCATCTCTTCCTATGTTGATTCAATCTTCTCTCGCCTGCTCCAGTCCCTGCCCATGTATATCCATGATTCCTCAAATGCTTTGCGCCAGTTTTGGAATTTCCAGTTTGCAGGCTCCAGCTGCCTCTTCTTTAACATGGACATGCAATTCCTTTGCATGTCCATGCCCCATCAGGATGGCCTTAGGGCTCTCCACTTCTTCCTGGAGCAAAGACCTAAACCATCCTCACCCACCACCACCCTCCTCCGCTTGGCCGAGCTCGTCCTCACCCTCGACAACTTCTCTTTCAACTCCTCTCATCCTCTTCAGGTCAGAGGGGTGGCCATGGGTACCTGCATGGGCCCTAGTTATGCCTGTCTCTTCATGGAGTACGTGGAATATTTCTTGTTCCAGTCCTATTTTGGCCCTCACCTACAACTCTTTCTCCGATACATCGATGATATCATCGGTGCTGTTTCCCTTTCTTGTCCAGAATTGGAAAAATTCATCGATTTTGCATCCAGTTTCCAACCTGTCCTCATTTCACCTGGCCTATCTCTGACTCCTCCCTTCCCTTCCTCAACATTTCTGTATCCATTTCTGGCGATAGACTAGCCACATATCCGCTTTCAATGCACTGACTCCCAAACCACCTGGACTATATATCCTCATACTCTACTTCCTGTAAAGACTCCATCCTATTCTGTCAGTTCCTCCGTCTTCATCGTATATGTCCCAATGAGGTCAACTTTGACAAGGGAGCCTCTGAAATGTCCACCTTCTTCCTCAAAATAGGATTCCCCAGCACTGTTGTCGACAGGGCCCTCAACCAGGTCCGACCCATCTCCCACACATCCACCCTCACCCCTTCTCTTCCCTCCCGCAACAGAAATTGGGTTTCCTTGTCCTTAAGTACCATCCTACCAGCATCCACATCCAGAAGATCATCAGCTGTCATTTCTGCCACCTCCAGTGAGATGCCATCACCAGACACATATTACCCTCCCCTCCCTTGTCCAACCTCCGTAGGGACCGTTCCTCTGGGACACCCTGGTCCACTCTTCCTTCACTCCCAACACTCTCCTCCAAACCCCACTGCACCCTCCCATTTACCTCCTCCCTCCCCAGTATCCAAGGGCCAAACATATATACCAGGTGAAGCAACACTTCACCAGAACTTTCCAGAATCTAGTCTACTGTATTTGCTGCTTACAATGTGGTCTTGCGGAAACAAAGCGTAGACTGGGTGACCGCTTCACAGAACATCTATGTTCTTCTCGCAAAAAAGACCCTGAGCTCCCTGTTCTATGCCATGTTAACACACCACCCTGTTCCCTGGCAACATCTCTGTCTCTGGCTTGCTGCAGTGTTCCAGCAAAGCTCAGCGCAAGCTGGAAGAACATCTCACTTTCCGCTTGGGGACCCTGCAGCCTTCCGGACTCAATATCAAGTTCAATAATTTTAGGGTCTGAACTCCATGTACTAGACCCCTACCACACACACCAGGCCTTGTTATCACATAGTCTGCCGTTACACACTACCTACTGTTAGTCACTAACAGTCTCCATTAACAGCTATTCACCCTCCTAGCCAGATCGTTATTGACTCATCTGTCTATCCAACTGTTCTTCTCTCTCTTTGGGCTCTATCCCCACCTATCGTTTACTCCTTACCCCCACCCCCCACCCTATCTTCAGCATGTAAATCAATATTTACCTAGCTACCATCAGTTCTGAGGAAGGGTCACCGGAACCAAAATGTTAACTTTGATTTCTCTTCACAGATGCTGTAAGACTTGCTGAGCTTTACCAGCCATTTCTGTTTTGCTTCAATATGGAGGTGCCCTTTCTGCAACTTGCTCAAATTCAAAAGTTTGTTTTAAAAATGGGCTTTGCAGCCAGGCTCACCACCGTGGGACGAGAGGTTAAATAGTGAAAGGTGACCCTAATAGATAAGGAATGGCAGCAGCTACATCTGGGCAGATAGAGAGGGCTAACTCATACAACCTTCCTTCCACTCTGACCAAGCCCCCATGGTATCATCACAATGGGTGGTACTTTCTGCACTCAATCAACTATCAACTCCTGCAGACTCACGTAGGACAGACTGAAGCATGAAGAGTTCATTCCCGAGTTGAGACCCAGCTCCTATACTGAAGCAACATTTCATTTCCAACCCTCTTCTCAGGGCAGCACAGTGGCTCAGTGATTAGCACTGCTGCCTCACAGTGCCAGGGACCTGGGTTCGATGCCAGCATCAGGCGACTGTCTGTGTGGAGATAGCAGACACTGGAGTCACAGTTGATACAGTGTGGAGCTGGAGGAACACAGCAGGTCAGGCAGCATCAGAGGAGCAGGAAAGTTGACAGTTCGGGTTTAGATCCCTTATCAAGAAGGTATTGACTGTCTGTGTGGAGTTTGCACATTCTCCCTGTGTCTGTGTGTGTTTCCTCTGGGTGCTCCAGTTTCCTTCTACAGTCCAAAGATACCCAGTTTAGGTGGATTGGCCATGCTAAATTGCCCATAGTGTCCAGGGATGTGCAGGCTAGGTGGATTAACTGTGGGAAATGCAGGGTTGCAGGGATGGGGTGAATCTGGGTGGGATGCTCTTCGGAGGATCAATATGGACTCAATGGGCCAAATGGCCTGCTTCCACACCGCAGAGATTCTATGATTCTAATCTTTCTAATTATTCAACATTGTTTATCCTTGTGTTTTAATATGACTTATCATTTTTCAACTTTATCTTATCCCCATCTTGATTATGCCTTTTCATGCTTGCACATGTGAATTTAACACCAGATTCAGTAAGCATAACATGTGGTATCATTATTCATAGAATTACAGAAACATACAGTACAGAAGATGCCCTGCAGTCCATCCAGTTGGTACTGCCAAAATCAACACTAGACCCACTTTCCTGCACTTGAACTAAGATTTTGAATGTTATGACATTTCGAGAGCTCATCAAAATACTTCTTAAAGTTTGAGAGGTTACCTGCCTGAACTATTGTCCCAGGCAGTGCATTCCAGATCTTTACCATTCTATGGGTAAATTAGTTTTCCTTAAATCCTCTCTAAAATTCCTTCCTCTCACCCTAAAAGTATGCCCTTTGTTATTAACCCTTCAACTAAGGGGAACAGCTGCTTTCTATTCATCTTGCCAATGCCCCTCATAATCGTACACACCTCAGTCAGGTCCCCTCTCAAATTTCTCTGCTCCAATAACCAAAGCCTATCCAGCCTCTCTTCATAACGAAAGTGCTCCATCCCTTCCAACATCCTGATGAAACTCCACTTCAACTTCTCCAGTGCAATCACATCCTTTTGAACAGGTACTCACAAGATAAACACTTTGCCAGAAACTTGCTAATGAAAAAGACCCATGTATATGCAGATAAGCAGCTTATTGGCTCCAATATCATCGTACAAGCAAGGTAAAACAATAGACTAGGTGACGAATCTTGTTTTCTTTCCCTGCATTTCTCCTTTCTCACCAATCCAGAATTGAATTTTTGACATGAATTTGATCCAAAAGTAAAGGCAAATACTTCAGGCATATTTTTGTAAAAAGGACATTGATTTCTTCATCAAATATGCCTGTGCTTGTTTATTCCATCTCAGCTTCTTTCAGAAGTAGACCTTTAGGAACAGAGCATTCCTAAGAGGACAGACAACAAGGCGTCATCTGCATGCTATGGCACTACATATGATTTTACAAAGCGCAAACTAATAAACATCTTGTGGGATAAAGATCTAGCAGGATTTTTTGAGCTGTCAGATGGAAAACCCAGTTGAGAAGATAAAGAATGTCAAAAGTAAATCATTCCATCGATAATCATGCATCTGCTTAGTTCTTCAGCTTTAGATTTGCAGTTTAAAATCTAAGTTGAAGCCATGTTCTAAATTACCCATGTGGTCTGATTGTGACGTCAATTCATCACTGTTCCTTAAACTATTTTTCACTCATGAAAAATCTCAATATCTCATAAACTTGTCTTCAAAGTGCATGATCTCTGTCAGTATAAGTCCTGTCAATACTGCACTTATGAAGCTATGCTGCTTATTAATCTTGCAATATAGGTTATCGTCAATGCAGCTCCTATTCAGATACGTGCCTGACTAATCTCCAAACACAGGCACTGAACTGATTTTCTTTAATGATCTATTTCATTGATTAATCTTCAGACATATTGGCACGTCACTAATATATCTAAAGCTGTTCGTCTATGAAGGTCAAATATTTCAGATTAAGCTATTGTGTTATATTCATAGAAGCAGGGGGCGTCTTTACGCATAAATGGGTGCTTTTGGTTAGAGAAGGATCCAAACCCATTCACTTCAGAGTAAGAATTTAATGCTTCCCCACCAGTCCCATTGCCACCCCTCCTGGGTTTAGAGACAACGGCATCCACTTGATCTTATGGGAAGATATTGCTCCATTATTACTTGTGGAAGAGATTTTCAAACACTAACCATACTCTGTCAGACAAAAAAAATCCTCCACATCCTTCTTAAATGTGAGGCTTTATAATTTAAAAATACTCTCTAGTCTAAGACTCTTCCATGAGAGGAAACATCCACTCATCATCCATCCTGCTAACCCTATTCAGAATTTTATGTTTCAATAAGATCATCGCTCATTCTGCTACTCTCCAATGAATATAGGGCAAATTGCTTCATCGTTCCTCATATTACAAACTCCTCATCTGAAGAATCAAGAAATAGCAGTAGGAGTAGGTCAATTGGCCCATCAAGCTCACTCTGCTATTCAACATGATCATGGGTGATCCTCTGTCTCAACCCCATGTTTCCACTCTCTCCCTATATCATGTGACACCTTTAACCTCCAGAAATGTATCTGTTGCTTTCTTCCATATAATAAGCCTAGTCGATTTTCTCTATGACCTTCTCCAATTCAGTCATAACGTTTCCCAAATAAATCAACTAAGACTGTACACAGTACTCCAGCTGATTTCTGAAGAAGGGTCTAGGCCCGAAACGTCAGCCTTCCTGCTCCTCTGATGCTGCTTGGCCTGCTGCGTTCATCCAGCTCTACACCGTGTTATCTCTTTACTCCAGCTGTGTGACAGGTATAACAAGGCATCCCTACTTATAAACTCTAACTCCCTAGCAATGAAGACAAAAATTCCATTAGCCCTCTTATCTTCTGCAGATTGATTTTTTTTTGTGAATATATTCTATTATAGTGTTGCAACTCATTTGTCTTAATCAGAATCTTTGTATTGTCTGTGGTATTGTTGCAATTTCTTTGCTCTTCAGCAATTGCTTATGCCTGTTACGAAAGTAAATTGCAACCTTGGGACATTTTGCATTTCTCTGTGAATGCTGGTGTTTCTTTCTCAACTGCAGCATATTTTTGTTCTGTTTCTCTTAATACTCTGGGTGCAGAGTGAATTTGTCTTACTTCATCAAGTTTTATATTTGAAATAACATTGCCCCTAGCCTGGTTGGTGATAAATCAGTTGTTACTGCTGAGGGTTGTTCGGATCATGATGAGTTCGAATAAGCATTTCTTTAATTTTCTCCAGTAATTTCTAATTATTTTCATTCCAACACCAAATTTGATACTTCTGAGGAGTTGATGCAAAGATCCGTATATTTGTATGAGAATTTGGAATGCTGCATTCAATTCTGGTCTTCTTGCTGCAGGAAAGATGTTGTGAAACTGTTGCAATTGTTACACAGTTTGTTCAGCTCATATATACCGCAAAGGACTGTGAGTCGACTCTTGACAGGAACAGGAAATGAACTTCATTGATTATAACACCATTAATACTATAATAATGACAATGCTACAAACTAACAATTAACACTATAAATCTGAGAACTAACTCCGTAAATCTAAGTCAGTACCTTGTACTTTAACTTAACGTGGAATGATCAAACATCACCACACTAGACCTTAGCTTTGATCCACGTGTTGATGGTTTTCTGGTCTTCCTCTCCTGGTGGTCCCAGGGGCATCTGTTCACAAGGTGGTTGATCTCAAGTTACCACTCCCGAGGGTGCAATTGCAGTGATTCTTATCCTTGCAGCTGGTCTGCAGCTGGTTTATTTCAATATGTTTGCTCAGATACTTTGGTCAGTGCTAGGCTTGATTTCCCAGCATGCTTGGTGTATTATCCAATTCTGCCATTTTGAGTGGCCCATACGGCTAAAAAACTTGAAAGGATTCAGAAAGATTTACAAGGATGTTGCCACAATTGAAGTGTTTCAGTTATAAGGAGAGGCTGAACAGGCTGGGACTATTTTCCCTGGAGAATCGGAGGCTGAAGGCTGACCTTATAGAAGTTTATAAAAGAATGAAGGGCACGGATAAGGTGAATAGTCAAGGTCTTTTCGCCAGGGTTAGGGGATTCTGAAACTCGAGGGCATAGGTTTAAAGTGGGAGGGCAAGGGACCTAAGGGGCAACTTTTTCACGCAGAGGGAATGAACTGCCAGAGGAAGTGGTGGAGGCTGATACAATTACACATTTAAAAGGCATCGGGATGGCTATATGAATAGGAAAGGTTTAGAGGGATGTGGGCCAAATTTTGGCAAATAGGACTGAATTAATTTAGGATATCTGGTCAGCATAGGCGATTTGGACCGAAGGGTCTATTTCCATGCTCTATGGCTCAATGACTGTATGTGGTTGACCATTTCCATGACCCTGTTGGGGTTCCTTGACATTCCTACCTGAGGGGCATATGTTAATAGCTCTGGTCTTTGCCAGTCTGCTGTAATGCCTGCTATATGAGCAATATGTTCCAAACACTTGACAATAGGCTTCAAGACTTCACATTTCTCATTGAAAGTTATCTCTATTTCCTGCAAAGCTTTCAGTCCTGCTCACCCCCCTTCAGCATGAATTTGAACATCATTGACATGGCAGAAGAATCTTTGAAAATGCTTGTCCCTGACCTTCGGAATATTTTAGGCACCAAAGTAATTATTTCAAAATAGTGTAATGAACATCATTAAGCTTTCATATTCTCCATCAGTTGTAGGTGCCAAAAGTCAGAAGGGTCACTCGACTTGAAACATTAACTCTGTTTCCTCTGCACAGATGCTGCAAGACGAACTGAGTTTCTCCAACAATTTCTGTTTTTAAAAACCGAAACAACTGCGGATGCTGTAAATCAGGAACAAAAACAAAGTTGCTGGAAAAGCTCAGCAGGTCTGGCAGCATCTGTGAAGGAAAAAACAGTTAACGTTTCGGGTCCCCTGACCCTTCCTCAGAACGGCTGCTTTTGTTTGTTTCAATTTCTCCAGCATCCACGGTTCTTTATTGTATTTTAGGTATTCCCACAAGTGTGGCAATTTGCACATTTTGGCAGAAGGATGTTGGCACTGAAGCAACCTCTTTCCAACACAATAACACTGCGAAATGGTGACTGCCTTTCCTTCTCACTGCCCTGGTTTAGGTTTGGTATGTTTTTCATTTATGCCCAATGCTTTGTGCTTTTTTTTTGAATGAAGTGCCTCAATCAATTGAATAAAGAATCTGGTCAGTTTCTTTAGTTCAGTTTGTCTCGCTAATCGAACACGTTTTCTATTAAAATTTATAATTCTCTGGACTGTGAGAAATCTGACCCCATATCTCTAATCAGGTCATCTTTAATGTCCCATATTCACCATTACCTCCTAGATTATATAGGTAATTGACGAGTGAATCTAAACTCTCTCCTGACTTTTGCTTCATTTTATTAAGTTTTGTTCTCTCCATGAGTTTGTTTCACTGATGTATGTGTCAAAAGCTCCAATAACCTCATCATAAGTGGTTTATTTTTTAATTTATCATTTACCCTCTGTCTTAGTGAAACATTGTGTAACATGCTGCTGTATCCATAGTTACCCGATTCTTATTTGCTTTGGCCATTCACCCTGAAATTGTCCTGTATATAGTTTTTTTTTAATATTCAATCATGGTATGTGGGTGTCTCATCCCCAATTAGCTAAAGGACAATTAGGAGTCAATCGCATTGCTGTGGGTCTGGAGTCACGTATAGGCAGAGCCTAGTAAGGATGTCAGATTTCCTTCCCTACATATCAATAGTGAACCAGATGGGTTTTACAATAATCGAGAAGGGTTACATTGTCGCAACTAGGATTTTTTTTGATTGAATTCAAATTTCACTATCCGCCATGGTGGGATTTGAAACCATATTGTTAGAACATTAGTCATACTCAGAGCACTCACTGGGTAAATCACTGGGAAAAGTTGTTAGGGACTTTGGACAATGAGGAGGTGAAAGGGCAGGTGTTGCACCTTCTGCATTTGCGTAACACAACTCAGATTGTCCGAGCTCAAGCAAGCATCCCCAAAGCAACATACCAGCTTCCAAACCTGAGCCAACATCTAGCCCACAGAACCATCGGAACCTACAGGATAGATGAAGACCATTTAACTCAGGGTGCATGTGTTGGTTCTTTAAGAATAATCCTGCTCAACCTTGATCTTATTGAATGGTGGAGCAGGCTCGAGGGGCTCAGTGGCCTACACCTACCCATAACTTGTATGTTCTTCTGTTTCCCCTCTTCCAAATTCCCATTCTTTTTTTTGGTCTGTATCTGTGCAAGCCCTTTCAAAGTTAACTGTGGAATAAGCTTCCACCAACATGTCAGATAGAATATTCCAGGCCCTGAAAACACTGAGTGAAAAAAAAATTGACATCTATCCCTCTTACTAAATGTCCCCCAAACCTTTACCCACTCTGATCCCAACTGAGATTTTGTTGCGATCTCACAGTCTGATCTATGGTGTGGGTGTGTGGGTGGGGTAGTCTGAGAGTTGAGGCCTTTCTGTTAGATGTGGAGTGAAGTTGTTACAATTCAGACAATGCAATGGCAGCCATTGCTGTGTCTGAGCACACAACCTCAAAATTTCAGCTTGGTTTGGCAAGATTTGGCCAGACCTGCTCTAGATCTGTTGCGAATTATTGTAAAATCTATGCCTTCTAGTTATTGATCAATTTGAACTAATTATCTGTACCTGCTTGATTTAAACCTCTCACGATCTTGGCCGTAAATTAATTAATTTTGTTGGTCAGCGATGGCACAGTAGGTCATTCATGGAGGAATAGAAATTCTTTCGGCAGGAATAGCCTTGACATCCAACATGTCCTTGTCTGGGTCAAAGAGTTCACACTGAGGAGGACACCATCCACCTAAAGCAGGCTGTGATTTGGGGTGGTGGGGGGGGACATTGTTGGTGTTCATCACGTACAATGTCACACACCACTGGCAGAATACCAGTGGCACCAGGAAGAGACCCTTAC
Organism: Rhincodon typus; assembly: GCF_021869965.1. Taxonomy (NCBI): domain Eukaryota; kingdom Metazoa; phylum Chordata; class Chondrichthyes; order Orectolobiformes; family Rhincodontidae; genus Rhincodon; species Rhincodon typus. The sequence continues at coordinate 53,683,575 of NC_063348.1, forward strand.
AGGTTCATAATTGGCCATTTAGGGGCTTTAATTGGCCATTCACCACCTTCTCCGTCATTGGTAAATGGTCGCAGTGATAAAATGACAGTCGGACCGCCATCATTCCCTCTCACAGGTTGTTTTGCATGGCCACTTTGCGGTTCATTGGTTAGCACTGTTGCATCACAGCGCCAGGAACCCGGGTTCGATTCCAACCTCAGATGACTGTCCATGTGGAGTTTGCACATTCTCCCTGTGAATGTGTGGGTTTCCTCCGGGTGCTCCAGTTTCTTCCCACGGTCCAAAGATGTGCAGGTTAGGCAGATTGGCCATGCTAAATTGCCCGTAGTGTTCAGGGATGTGCAGGCTGGATGGGTCAGCCATGGCAAACACAGAGTTACAGGGATTGAGTCTGGGTGGGATGCTCTTCGGTGGGCCGAATGACCAGCTTCCACACTGCACAGATTCTATGGTTAAAACCAATGTGTCAGCACACTAATCACTGTTCATGGAACCTCTGAGGGGCTATGAGGCTGCATAGCTTGGAGGAAATTTTGTACCCTACCCCTGCCCATCCCAACATGGGAGAAAAAAGCAGTTATACTTGGAAATGCATGCCCTGGTCATGGTACAGTTTCATTCTAATGTATACAAGACGAGTGTGTGACAGTTTGTGCTGCTTTTCCCTTCTGGTTATCCCACACAATCCTTCACACACCCACCATCTTCCAGCACACTGTTTAGCTCCCTGTAAAATTCCCTAACCTGCAACGCAGAACACCTACGCTCGGTTCGCACTAAACAACTGCACCTCCCAGTCGCGAACCATTTCAACTCCCCATCCCATTCCTCAGACGACATGTCCATCCTGGGCCTCCTGCAGTGCCACAACGATGCCACCCGAAGGTTGCAGGAACAGCAACTCATATTCCGCTTGGGAACCCTGCAGCCCAATGGTATCAATGTGGACTTCACAAGCTTCAAAATCTCCCCTCCCCCTACCGCATCCCAAAGCCCAGCTCGTCCCCGCCTCCCTAACCTGTCCTTCCTTCCACCTATCCCCTCCTCTCGCCTCAAGCCCCACCCCCATCTCCTACCTACAATCCTCATCCTGCCCCCTTGACCTGTCCGTCCTCCCTGGACTGACCTATCTCCTCCCTATCTCCCCACCTACACTCACCTTTACTGGCTGCATCGCCGCCTCTTTGACGTGTCTGTCTTCTCTCCACCTATATTATCCTCTATCCATCTTCTATCCGCCTCCCCCTCTCTCCAAATTTATTTCAGAATCCCCTTCCCCTCCCCCATTTCTGAAGAAGGTCTTGGCCCGAAACGTCAGCCTTCCTGCTCCTCTGATGCTGCTTGGCCTGCTGTGTTCATCCAGCTCTGCACCTTGTTATCCCATACCTATGGCGCACATTCTTTTCGCAATCTGAACTCTTAAACAAATTGCTGAGCAGCTCCTAAGAAAGAACAACAGACTCCATTCCAGAACAAAGGTGAGAGCTCTTCAGCTTTCAATTTATTCCTGAAGCAAATTGTTTGCAAATATTGATACTTAGACTGATGCAGTTCCTAATAAATCTGAGGTGAACACTCTCTGCAATCTATCTCAGAATTTCAAGATCTGAAGATGAGACTTTGGACTCAAACATTGTCTCTGCTTCTCCCTCCACTGATGCTGCTAATCCTGATAGGTTTCTCCAGCCCTTTCTGTTTTTATTTCTGAAAGCTGTATGCTCAGCTAAAGCAAAAATAAAATCAGCAAGGCTTATTATTGGCAAGGTGGTTAATGTGCAGTGCAGCACAGAGAACAGCTGGTAGCATGATACAGAAGGTGGTTATAGATATTTTTAATCAAACCATACAGAGATGTTATTACACATCTCTGGAGCAGGTGGGGCCTGAACCTAGACCTCCTGGCTCAGAGGTAGGGACATTACCATTGTGTCTCAAGAGCTCTAGAATAATGATTTTATGGTTGATGAATGAGTGCAGCAAAACTGTATCAATTTGCTCTTTAGTTATCCTAATGACTGTTTGTTTCTTTCCTGTGCAAACTGTACAAACAAACTCATTATTAAACAGCCTTAAAAGGTGCTAAAAACTGAATAGTTCAGGAGTCAAAATCATTTAGAAAACATGTCTGTTTTCAAAGAGATCCCAGGATTTCAGCACTTTACTGCACATTGGTTTAATATTCTAAAAGCGATCTATGACTCCTTTTACTTCCTCATGTTTCAATATATTATCACCAGGAGTGACAGGGTGTACAGTCATAGAGTCATAGAGTTATAGCGTCATCCAGAACAGAAACAGACCCTTTGGTACAACCAGTCCATGCCAACCATGTTCCCAAACTCAACTAGTCCCACTTGCCTGCGTTTGGCCCATATCTCTTCAACCCTTTCCTATTCATGTACTTATCCAAATATCTTTAATGTTGTACCTGCATTCACCACTTCCTCTGGCAGCTCATTCCATAAACGAACCAGTCTCTGTGTAAAAAAATGTTGCCCTTCATGTCCTTTTTAAATCTTTCTCGTCTCCCATTAAAAATATGGCCCCGAGTTTTGAATTCCCCCACCCTAGGGAAAAGACCCTTGCTATTCACTTTATCTACAGTCATCAGCAAAGAAATAAAACACCATTTTTACTAAAATCTATTTTATTGATAGCGTTAATATTTGCAAAAGCACCAAACACTTTGCATTTTTCAACAGCAACTATAGCCCTGTTCGCTAACAGGAAAATAATGAGTAAGTGTGAATCAATCATGTAGCAAGGAATCTTTTTAACAGAAGTAATATGTTGACTATCCTTTACACTCTGAACAGCTAATAACTCAGAAGCTCTACATTATCATTTCAAACAATTATCTTTTAATAACAATAAATAAAAGTTTAAATATGGCAATAATATCCAACAGTTACAGTTAAAATAAATTTTTAAGCAGTTAAGTAATAAATTTTAAAATTATTGTTGAATGTTATATTTATGGTCTGTGTACATTCTGAAAAATCAGGCTGTATTAGTAATGTTGGACATAATTTGGAAGCCTCAATGAGATTAAGATAAATTTAGGATGTTCCAATAATTTTTTTTCATAAAGTATATCAATCTTGTCTCATGGAACCTGTGATTCATTCACTAACTGTAAAGTCGTCTAGGGTTTGAATAATATCATCTGTTATGGTGGGTTGACAGATGTACTTTGGCTCAAAGTCACTGTTTGCCTCATAATAATTCCAAGACTGTGTCCTCTGTAGTGACACAGATCTAAAATGGGTCTGAAAGCTACCATTATACCAAATAAAAACCTGTTCAGCTGGGATTTTCTGTGAGAGACAAAATGCAGGAAAACAGTTTTGAAACTGCTTGCTGCATAAACAACAGATGTTTAGTGAAATAAAACTGAACTTTGTTGTAAGAGCGCAAGTAATCTAGTTAGTGAAGAAGTATGAAAGATATTACCAAGAGAAAACAAATTTAGTTATGATAAGTGTGAGGAAGGATAAAAGCTGCCATCTTTAAGCTCCTGAGATAGTTTCACATTGGTACAACTTTATCATGGATAAAAAATAAATAATTGTTATTTGAAATATTTGGTTGGGGATTAATCTGTCAATGCCAGCAGCAAATGAATATATGGTCATCCTGTCTGGAACTCATTTAATATCTGTAAAGTGACCAGTTCCCTGAACTGCCTTAAGAATTGGTGTACATTTTACAGGGAGAAATAACCCTTTGCAGTTTTACTTGTTCACCTTCTTTCCAGAGTGCCTTGACTCTTTGCTAAGGTACAGTTTTACATTACAATCCATCAACGATGTCTGCCAACGCCATCCCCACCACACAGTCACAAGTCCATATTCGTTCATATGCAAGTCTGCACAGAGAAGAACAATAGCATATTGTTTGCTGTATTTGGGGAGGACGGTTTACACTCCTGACAAGTCTTATTTTGACCTTATGAGTCTTTCATGCAATACTCATTGGGTAGGGAGCAGAAGTAAACAGCCTCTTCACCTGCCCGTCTATAACTCTGGAACATTCAGTACCAAGAAGAGGCAATAATTACCATGGACATTTATACACTTTAGAGTTATTGTAAGTTGTTTGGTTTGGACTTCTTCTGTTGTCAAGTTACCATCCTCTCTGCTCACTGCGTTTCACAGATGTGTCTACCAGATAATTCCAGTTAAAAGAAACGACTCCAAATCGTTCTGAGTTTTCGACATGAGGGCTGCATATCCCAAACATCCTGCATCCATGGGAATGGAAGAAAACAACACAGAAATCTGCCTATAATCTGCTTAGTGGTGAGTGGGCACAGATGGTCAGGGAGATCATTGCTTGGTGTTTGATCCTGAGGACCTTGCAGAAGTACCATGAGGAATTTATTAATTCATTGGGGAATTTATTGGATACGTGTTCAAAATGACTGAATGTATCTTTGTGTGATGTCTCCTGTCACTTTGCTAATCTCTCAAGTTGCTGAAAATACCATATTCTCGACATTTACCCGGCAACACTGCCCAACATCAGAGCCACTAGCATTAATGAAGTCATTGAGGATGATGATATATTCTTGACTTAAGCCCACTTTGACTTCATGCTGGTCATCTGGCATGATAAGCAACCTGCAGATCACAAGAGCTGGCAAAGTTTGCTCCTAACCTCTTCCTTCACAACCATCTTTCCAATCTGATTTTCCATGTCGGATACGTAAGATTTGCTGCCTGTGCAGCTACATCCATGCTAGAGGTAGTCAAGAGAGTGACAACATTACACTGATAAAGGGGGCCATTTCTTGACCTAATGCTAGCGCCTCCAGTCCAGACATTGCCATTGCATGTACCTTAGAGCTGAATACACAGCTGGAATCAATACTGTGATGAGAGCTACATTATAATTTTGAATTTGGATTCTTTCTCAAAGAAAGAGGTGGATGGGTTTTGGTTACTTAGAGTCATAAAGTCAGACAGCACAGAAACAGACCCTTTGAGCCAACCAGTCCATGCCAAACATAATTCCAAACTAAACTAGTCCTACCTGCCTGCTCCGATCTGACATCCCTCCAAACCTTTCCTATTCATGTACTTATCTAAGTATCTTTTAAATGTTGTAATTGTTCCCACATTTGCCACTTTCTCAGGAAGCTCATTCCACACATGAACTACACTGTCTGTAAAAAGTTTGCCCCTCATGTCTTTTTTATATCTCTCTCTTCTCACTTTAAAAGTGTGCCCCCTAGCCTTGAACTCCCCCATCCTAGGGAAAATACACACACCATTAATCCTTTCTATACCCCTCATGATTTTATAAACTTCTATGAGGCCACATCTTGATTTCCTATGCTCCAGTGAAAAAAGTCCCAGCCTATCCAACCTTTCTTTATAAGTCAAACCTTCCATACCTGACAACATCCTGGTAAATGAGGCTCATTTTTTATGAAAGGTCAGAATGTTATGGGGACAGTGCCCTAAATTTTTAATTTCTAGGAAGGCATATGACTTCAGTGAAGTGCCTGGGTGAACATCAGTGGTCTTAATGGATAAAATATTCACATATTTGAGTTTATAACAGAGAGCAGAATGGTAACATCACTGGACTAGCAATCCAGAACCCCAGGTTAATGTTCTGGTAGATGATGAAATTTGAATTCAATAAAAATCTGGAATTTAAAAAAAAATGCTGGCCTGATGGTGACAATAAAACCATTACCAACTATTGTTAAAATCCCATCAGGTTCAATAATGTCCTTTAGGGAAGGAAATCTGCCTCCCTTATCTGGTCTAGCCTTTAAATGACTCCAGGCCCACAGAAATGTGGTTGATTCCTAAATTCTCTCTGGGCAATTAGCTAATGGCACTAAATGCTGGCCTGGATAGTGATACCTACATTTGATTAACGAATAAAATAAATAGAGTAAAGACGATTAGTTTAGTTTTGACTGCAGAGCAGCAGGTTCAAGGTCTCAGTTCAGAAGTTAGAAGAGGTTGTCTTAGCAGTAGAACTGGATCAGTTGATGGGGACGTATCCCTTGATCTTAAGTGTTGAAGGGTGGAGTTTCCAAGCTGGGAATGTTTGGTTAAAATATTTGCATTTAAATTTTCAAATTAGCTAGAAGTCAGAGCAGATTTTAGTCCATTAATGTTTCTTGGTTTTTTTATTACAGTATGTCAGTAGGAATGGTCCAATGTCTCAGACTCAAACTCAGGGCTAGGGACTTTTCCAGAATGTTCTAGCTGCTGCATAATTGCCCATCAGAAGTTTCAATTTTCAAAATATGCCCCATGTAAATAGTGTATCAGGTCTTCCACACTATCCCAGTGAGTATTTGTCAGGCTCTGACCAGTAAAGTCTTTGATTTCCCAGAGACCAGAAGATCAATGAAATTAAATTTGTGGACATTTTTACTAACATTACCAACAGAGTAATCAAAGTGGCAAAAGTTTTAAGCAATATAGATTTTCAGAACTGTCAGAGCCAACTGCCTGATATGTTACAGGGCTGAACATGTTGCTGTATGTCTCCACTCAACTCCCTGGAGGAGCTAGGAAGAGCCAAATCCCTTTCCAGTGTTTAGCATCTGGTGATTGTCTGTCAGTGCCCACCAACATCTGAACTCGAGAAACATTCATTCATAAAGACATTTTGCAGACCTTATTGTTCTAAACCTTGTTACCTGGCTGTGAAATACACCTTTTCATTCCAAGATTGATTGGAAGAATAATTTGGAAAATATATAGAAACCAATACATCAAGCTTTGAACGGTCTCTATGTTTCTGTGCACTGGGTGGTTAGATGCTGACTGTATGGTCTTATATTGTCATGATAGCTTATATTGAATTATGTTCTTTTAATCACTTGGCATCATTATCTGCTCAGTTTGCAGTTTTGTCAGGATGTTATGAGAATGTCATGAATTTTGCTGGCTTCATTTAGACAACTTAGAAGTAATGTTTGGAGGAGGAAAGTTGATGTTTCAAGTCCGGACCCTTCTTTAGTTCTGAAGAAGGGTCCTTACCCGAAACGTTGACTTTCCTGTTCCTCTGATGCTGCCTTACCTCTTGTGTTCCTCCAGTTCCACACTGTGCTATCTCTGACTCCAGCATCTGCAGTTCTTGCTATTTCCAAGTATCTTAGAAGTAATGTTTGTCTTTATTTGTTGTTGGAAAGTGGCTACCATTGGCAAAGCCAGTATTAATTCCCCATCACTAATTACTCTTGAGAATATGTTAATGAGCCAGTTTCTTGAATCACTGCAGCCCATGTGGTATAATGTAATGCTGTTCAGGCACAATATTTTAACCAAGAAACAATGTTTATTCTGAAGGAGAGTCATACCAGATTTGAAATGTTAGCTCTGTTTCTCTCCACAGATGCTACCAGACCCACTGAGTTTCTCCAACATTCTCTGTGTCTGTTTCAGATTTTGGGCATCTGAAGTATTTTGCCTTCGTTCTTGTATTGAAAATAAATAGCAGTGTTTCCCTTCAAAAATAAAGCTCAGTAGATTTGGATATGTTAATATAATTTCACAGGGTTGCTTTCATGTCCACTGATATGGAATCTAACCTGCCTACACTTTAAGAGAAAGTTCCAGTGTTCTTGAATATCAAGAAAGAAAACAGTGAAAATAAAACCTGTGATTTGAACGTCAATCTACGGCTTTGTTCTGGAGTAAAATAACAACTTTACTTCAGCTTCGTGTATATTCTCTTGTAGCAAGGGAAGTGCTCTACAGAGAATCAAATCACTCTGTGAATGGAAGCAAAGACTATATGATCTGCTTTTTGAATGTAACTGGATTTCTCACTGTCTCTAGTACCAGTTCATGTCAGTCCCTAGCCAGAGTGACTAAGGTGTCAGTTGGCAGTAGCCAAACAACTTACTGCTGCCAAAAAAGGGAGAATGTTTTTTATTATAATGTCCCCTATAGTATAATGGGGATGAAGATGTTAATTATAATGATGTACTTGATCATGTAACTCTGACAGTGTAGTTGAGAACACTAATGAAGTGGAGGGGGGATCTTTTAGAAACATATAAAATTATGAAGGGAATAGATAAGATAGAAGTAGAGAGGACGTTTCCACTGGCAGGTGAAGCTAGGACAAGAGGGCATAGCGTCAAGATTACAGGGAGCAGATTTAGGACTGAACTGAGAAGGAATTTCTTCACCCAGAGGGTTGTTAATCTATGGAATTCCTTGCCCAGTGAAGTAGTTGACGCTACTTCAGTAAACGCTTTTAAAAAAAAGGTAGATTTTTTTTAACAATAAAGGAATTAAGGGATACGATGAGAACGCGGGTAAGTGGATCTGAGTCCACGAAAGGATCAGCCATGATCTTATTGAATGGCGGAGCAGGCTCGAAGGGCCAGACGGCCTACTCCTGCTCCTAGTTCTTATGTTCTTATGTTCTTATGTCAGAATTTCTGGAATGTGTTCAAATTGGTTTTCTGGAGCAACATGATGTGGAACCAACTAAGGCACAGGCTATTTTAGATCTAGTATTATACAGTGAGAAAGGGCTATTTAATAAATTTGTTGTAAAAGAACCATTAAGGAATGGTGTGATAGAATGTTCCATAAAGTTTGTAAAAGGGTGTATTTCAATCTGAAACTAGTGTCTTAAATCTAAACAAGGGTAATTGTGAAAGTTTGGCAAGGAAGTAGGCTGAAGTTGATTGAAAAGATACATTACAATGTTTGACTATAGATAGGCAATAGCTAGTATTTAAATAATTAACGTATGGTTATCAAAAGCATAAATTCCAATGAAGCAAAACAAGCCAACAGGAAAAATTAGAGTGCCATGGCTAACAACAGAAGTTAAATATTGCATTAGATCAAAGGAGGAATCTCAAAAAGTTGCCAAAAATGTTCTAAGCCTGAGCATTGAAAGAATTTTAGGTTTCAGCACATGAGGACCAAGTTATTTATTTAGAAAGAGAGAATACAATATGACTGTAAAATAACAAGAAACATAAAATGAGTTGTAAAAGCTTCTATAGGTATGTAAAAGGGAAAGATTAGCAATGGCAAATGTGGGTCAGTTAAAGCTAGAGACAATAGCATTCATCACAGTAAACAGAGAAAATAAATAAATACTTTCTGTCTGCCTTCACAGACGAAGATACAAGAAGTCTCCCAGAACCAATTAAAATCCAAGGGTCTGGTGACAGCATGGAACTGAAGGAACTTAGTATTAGTGAAAGAAAAGCAGTATTGGAGAACGTTGAGCTACAAGTTGACAAATCCCCAAGACCTATGACTTTCAATGTTAAAGGAGATGTTGACAGAGATAGTGGATAGTGATAATCTTTCAAAATTCTCTTAATTTTGCAAACACGCCTGCAGATTTGGAACATTGTAAATGTAACCCCACTGTTTAAGAAAGAAAGAAGAAAAAGAAAATAGGGAAGTACAGATATGTTAGCCTGATGTCAACAATATGGGAAATTACTCAAATTGCTGCGAAACTTCTCCTAGGGATGCCTACCTTGAAGAAGTTATCCTCCTCCCTCCAGAAAGACCTCAGTGGATCTCTCTCCCACTGCAACCCTGCGGTAATTTTCTCTGTCCTGAAACTGCTCGACCACATACTGAAGTACATGCATTCACCTATCACCATCCCTCTACCTTCCCCGGCCCCAACCCTCCTCTCTCTATTTATTTCGGAGCTCTCTTCCCCCTCCTCCATTTCTGAAGAAGTGACCCTACCCGAAACATCAACTTTCCTGCTCCTCTGGTGCTGCCTGGCCAGCTGTGTGATTTCTAATCAACCTGTTCAGATGTGTCAGGACACACTTTTGGGAACATGTGAGACTTGAACCTACGCTGTCTGGATCAGGGGTACTGCCTGTCGCAAGATCCCTCCGTTATTTGAAGATATTATAAATGATATGATTACTGGATATTTCAAAAACAATTGCCTGATTGGACGTTGTCAACAGGGATTGGGGAAGGGAAAATCTTGTTTGACAGAACCGACAGTTGTTTTTTTTAGGATGCTACTATGTAAGGGAGCCAGTGGATATGGTATATTTCGATTTTCAGAAGGCATTTTATAAAATCCCACACAGGAGATTAGTAAACAAAATTGGAAAGGTAAAGTCACCATAGTCCCACTGTCTCACTACAGAGAGGCAATTGGTGACCTGAGGGTCACCACACTTCAGGCAAAGAGCAAGGTCAAAAGGTAGGATCTTCACAGTGACCTCAACTAGAACAGGAACTGAACTTATTGGTGTTGGCATCACTCTGCATTGCAAACCACCTATTTAGACAACTGAGCTAACTGGCCCCAGAACAAACTTAATGAGCACATGAGGACCAAGTAATTTATGAAGAAAGAGAGAATACAATATAACTATAAAGTAACAAGAAACATAAAATGAATTATAAAAGCTTCTATATGTATGTAAAAGGGAAAGATTATCAAAGACAAATGTGGATCAAATAAAGCCAGATGCAATAGAATTCATCATAGCAAATAGAGAAATGGTGAGAAAATAAATAAATACCTTCTGTCTGCCTTCACAGAGGAAGATACAAGAAGTCTCCCTGAACTAATTAAAATCCCAGGGTCTAGTGAGAAGCTATACTAGAATAGATTGAGGATTGGTTAAAATGAAGAAAGCAGAGGCCAGGAATAAACGGATCATTCTCAGGTTGGCAGGCTGTGACCTTTTGGGTTTCACAAGATACAGTGGAGATGCTGGTGTTGGACTGAGGTGGACAAAGTCAGAAGTCACATGACATCAGGTTATAGTCCAATAGATTTATTTGAAATCACAAACTTTCATAGCCCTGCTCCTTCATCAGGTAAAGTGCACCCCAGTCCAAAACCAGCACCTCCACATCATGGCTACCATCGACACCACAAATTGCTGGCTCAAAGTGGAGAGAACCTCCAAGAAGATTGCACATATCATCACAGATATCACTTCAGCTGATGAAGGAGCAGCGCTCTGAAAACTTGTGATTTCAAATAAACCTGTTGGACTCTAACCTGGTGTCATGTGACTTCTGACTCTGATTCTGGCTATTCACATTCTATATCAATGTTTGGATATAGAGGCCAACTCTAATACTTTCAAGTTTGCAAATGACACAAAACTTGGTGCAAATGTGAGTTGCAAGGAGGATGCAAAGAGGCTTCAAGAGTGTGACAGATAGGCTATAACATGGATAAAATGTAAAGATATTCACTTGGGTCAGATGACGAAGATGCTGTGTATTTTTGGAACAGTGAGAGACTGGAAAATGTTGATGCCCAAAGTGATCTCGATGTTCTTGTTCATAAGTCAAGGCAGCTAGCAATGTAGGTGCAGCAGGAAACTTGGAAGCCAATCAGTATGTTAGACTTTTTAACAAGAGGGCTTATCAGACCACAATATAAAGGAACAAAATTAGCTCATTTGGTCCATTGAGCCTGCTCTGCCATTTGTTAATGATTGTTCTATTTCTCAATTCCACTCTTTTGCCTTTTCCCAGTAACCCTTGATCCCCTTACCAATCAACAACCTATCTATCTCTGTCTTGAATACACTCAATGACTTTACATCCATAGCCTAAAGGCAATGAGTTCCACAGATTCTCCTCCATCTCAGTTCTAAAGGCTTGTCCCTTCACTCTGATGCTGTGCTGTTGGATCCTGGTCTCTCCTACTAGTGGAAACATCTTCTCTACTTCCATTCTATCCAGATGTCTCAGTATTCTGTAAGTTTCAATCAGATCCCCTCGCATCCTTCTAAACTCTATCAGGTATTGACCCAGAGTGAATCTCCTCTGGTCTTCCTCCAATCATAGCACATCCTTCTTTAGCTGTGGGCCAAAACTGCTCACAATATTCCAAATATGGTCTGATCAGAGCTTTATACAGCCTCAGCAATATTACTCTGGCCTTGTATTCTAGCCTTCTTGAAATGTATACTAACGTTACATTTGCCTTCCTAACTGTTGACTGAGCCTGCGTGTTAACCTTAAGAGAATCCTGAACTTGGACTCCCAAGTCCCTTTTTCCTTCAGGTTTCCTAAAGGCTTTCTCCATTTAGAAAATAGTCCATGCCTCCATTCTTCCTACCAAAGTGCATGACCTCACACTTTCTTACATTGGATTCCTTTTGCTACTTCTTTGCCCACTTTCCTAGCCTGTCCAAGTCCTTCTTCAGTGTCCCCACTTTCTCAACACTACCTGTCCATCCTCCTATCATTGTGTCATCTGAAAACTTAACAAGAATGTCCTCAGTTCCTTCACCTGGATTGTAAATGTAGCACATGAATAGTTATGGTCCAACACGGACCCCTGCTGACCTCCACTAGTAACCAGCTTCCATCCTGAAAAAGACCCCTTTATCTCTACTGTCTGCCTTCTGCCAATTGGCCAATTCTGTCTCCATGTCTGTACCTTGCCCTAAATGATGGGCTCATATCTTGTTTAGCAGCCTCTTGTGTGACACCTTGTCAAAGGCCTTCTGAAAATCCTAAGAGATCACATCCACTGTTTCTCCTTTGTCTAACTTGTTTGTTATCTCCTCAAAGAATTCTAACAGATATGACTTCCCCTTGATGAAGCTGTGCTGAATCAGCCCCATTTTACTATGTGCTTCCAAGTACTCCACAATCTTATCCATAATACTGGACTCTAAAATCTTACGAATGACAGTCAGGCTAACTGACCTATAGTTTTCTATTTTCTGCCTTCCATTCTTAAACAGGGGTGTTATACTAGCCATTTTCCCGTTCTCTGCAACCCTCTCTGAGTCCATTAATTTCTGAAAGATCAGCACCAATGTCTCTACAATTTCCTAAAATACATCCTTCAGAGCTTTGCGGCATAGTCCATCTACTCCAAGTGATTTAACCACCTTCAGCCCTTTCAACTTCCCCAGCACCTTCTCCTTAGCGATGGCCACAAACTTATCTCTGCCCCGCACGTTCTTGAAGTTATGATATGCTGCTGGTGTCTTCTACTGTGAAAAATGATGCAAAGTAATTATTCAGTTCCTCTGCCATTTCTTTGTTCCCCATTATTACTTCTCCAGCCTGGTTTTCCAACGTCTAATGTTCAGTCTTGCCTCTCTCTTATCTTTTAGATATCTAAAAAAAGACACTCTTGCAATCTTTTATATTATGAGCTAGCTTACCCCCATATTTCATCTTTTCCCCCCTTAAAGCTTCGTAAGTTATCCTTATCTATCTTTTAAAGGCTTCCTGATTCTTTGGTTTCCCACTAATCTTCACTACATTATATGCTTTTTCTTTGGTTTTTATGCTGTATCTTATCAGCAATAGTTGCCTCATCCTCCCCTTAGTATGCTGTTTCTTGGGATGAATTTCTTTAGTGCCTCCCAGATTACCCCCAGAAACTCCTCCAAGAAAGTTCATTCCATCTGTTACAAAGTTAGGTGGAGTACTTGTGGATTATGAGGCAGAAAATTAGAATTTGGTGTTTGTAAAATGCTACGGGGGAAAGCATTGTGTGGTCCCTTTAAAAGATCATGTGTTTTTTCTGTGCTTAGAGATTTAAAATGGAAGTTTGTGAGCAGTAGCTTGAAAGTTTGCAAGTTACACAGAGAGTGCCCAAATTGAAGCATTTGTATCAAAAGACCATACAATTCGCAGGCCAAGCTGTAGTTTTTACCAAGGAAACAAGCTTTTGACTTTAGCCAATCAATTTGAACCAGGCACTTGGAAGCAAAAACCTATTAAATTTAAACCTGATGGTTTTGACAACATAGGACTGATCCTATTGTAAGAAATAGTGATAGGTCATTTTGGATTTAAAACAAGGGGCAGTTGGACAAAGTGACAGAGCTAGCTGCTATCAGCTAAAGCTAATGGCTCCCAGCTCTCAAGAGAGAATTGTTGGCTCTCACAGTCTCCTCCATGTCTTAGAGAAGGCAGCATCTAAATAACAACAATACCAATGGCATAACTAGTTAAAATTCCTGACAGAAGAATTGATGGAGAAAACACAGAACATTCCAGAAGACATGTAACTTGGCTGTAATTTTGAGAGGCTAAATACTGTTGTTTGATGTACATAAGTGGGGCTTGTATTTATTGGAACAGCATACCATTAGGATCTTGCTTTACTCAGGAATAGTTAGTAGTTAGAAGGGATTTATTTGGTTTGTTATTAGTTTAGCTAATTTGTTCACTGTTTGAGTTAGATAAATAAATTGTTACTTGGTGATATTAAAATGAGTTTTAGGGATTTATTTTATTTAACCACTAGAAGTTCCTGAAATGCAGATTACATCAGTTTTCACACTCCTTTGACAGATTATAGGGCAAGGTGCTCCTCTTTGGGTGCTTCAGTTTTAGTTCTCGTGTTTGTGTGGGGATGGGGCTGGGGGGTGGGTGGTCGAAATCCACTTTATAACTGTTTAGGAGTTTGCCCGGGATTTGGACAGATTTGAACAGATTCTGGGTTTGAAAGGTCCTAGCAGATTTAAACAGACTTGGGGACTATTGTCCTAGATCTTTAAAGAAAATTTGAGTGTGAAGTGGAAAATCTGTTTAATTTTAGTGGATTGTTGTTGGCTAAATCAAAAGTGGGAAGTGTCTCTTAACATTGCCTAAGAGGTTCTGAAGGTTAAAGATGCTTCCCAAATTTGCCAACAAAGTTTAGGAAGACAGAAAAAGGTGACACTTTCAGATTTAGCAAACAGGCTGAAATTGAGTTTAACAGGATAATAAGGAAGCTGAAACTGTAATTGAATTAGCCAAGCATTTAGGTACATCAGCGATACAGTCGAGTGCAGTGAAGCTAGAAAAATTAAATTGCAAATGAGAAAATTGGAGTTAGAAAATGAACTTAAAAGGCTGGAGTTAGATGACAAAGTAAAAGAAAGGGATGAAGATTCCTAGCTGAAGACAAAGAAAAGTAAAGAAGAGTCCAAGATGAAGAAAAAGAAAAGATAGCCATGGCAGAAGAGAAAGAAAGGGAAAGAATGTTTGAGTTGGAAAAGATGAAGTTGGAACTTGAAGCAACAAGACTTCAAACGACAAGAAATAAAATTACAAGACAGAAATGATGATGAGCAAACTCACTGTAGCCAACAGCCTGGTGGGGATATATACAAATATGTCTAACAGTATCAAAATTCAATGAAAAAGATATAGAAGCCTTTTTCATTTCCTTTGAGAAATTGGCTAAACAGATGAAAACTGGTGAATTGCTGTTCATTTCTCATCTGCACTAACTTACCAAAGTCTCAATTTGCGCCTTAAGGTTTTATCCTTAAGGTAATAGCATTCTGAAATATATTCTGATTCCTTTTCTGAGCAGGTTTTATGATATAAATCTTTATCATCTTATCTTTTTGGTGTAACTCCATTAATATTCCAGAACTGAACATCTCTGCCTAAACCTTTGCCTGCTTAGCTTTTTCTTTTACCATCTCATCAAACAGAGTTTCAGCTAACTGGACCTCAACTCCTTCATTTTTCTCTTTTGTTTTAATGGATGCATCTGCCAGGTTTCTGAAGGCAGTCCCATTACGGAATGTCAAGGCAAAAAATGTTATGGAGGAGTTACTTGCTTTCTTTATCTGTTATGAATGAACCAGGGATATTCAGTCAGATCAAGAGTCCAATTTTACTGCCAAATTATTTAAGGAGGTCATGGATAGTTTAGGCATCAAACACTTTAAATCAAGCGTGTACCATCCTGAATCCCAGGCAGCAGTGAAAGGTGGCATCAGACCCGAAAGACCATGCTGAGGGCTTATTGCCAGGATTACCCAAATGATTAGGATAAAGGTATCCCATTTGTATTATTTGCGATTAGAGATGCTCCAAATGAATCGATTCAGTTTACTCCATTTGAATTGATATTCGGATATGAAGTAAGTAAAATTAATTAAGGAAAAGTTGATAGGTACGAAATCAGAGATCTCACAGTTGGATTATGTATCTGAGGTGAGAGAAAGATAAAATAGAGTAGGTGAATTAGTTAGACAATATTTGAAGGTGGCACAGCACCTAATGAAGCAAGAAGCAAATAAGAAATCTGAAATTCAACTATTTGCCTGTGAGATTAAACTATTGGTGCTGTTACCAGCGGTAGGAGATCCCTTCAAAGCAAGGTTTAGTGGTCCCTATTAGATTGAGAAGAAATTAAGTCAGGTGAATAATCTGGTAAAGATGCCAGATGGGGAAAAAAATTATTGGTATGTCATGTGAACAAGCTGAAACGTTACTCTGACAGGGAAAGGGAACCAGAGAAACAGGTGTAAGATACTGCCACTCAGAGTGAGGAATCAAATCCAGATTATTTGGATTTTCATGTGCCTCAGAATAAATTGAATAATGAGGAAGTCCTTAATGAATGGGATAAAGTAGTGAGCTATCTGTCCCAGGAACGGTAAACTGAATTGAAATACTTGTTACAGTACTATGAGGACCAATGTAGAAGCAGAATGGGAAGGACTAATGCCATAATACATGAGGTTGAAGTAGGGAATGTTATTCCGATAAAACAATACCATAAGACCATAAGACATAGGAGCAGAAATTAGGCCATTCGGACCATCGAGTCTGCTCCGCCATTCAATCATGGCTGATAAGTTCCTCAACCCCATTCTCCTGCTTTGTCCCCAAAACCCTTGTTCCTTTTGATAATCAAGAACCTATCTATTTCAGTCTTAAATGTACTCAATGACCTGGCCTCCACAGCCTCCTGTGGCAGTGAATTCCATAGATTCACCACTCTCTGGCTGAAGAAGTTTCCCCTTATCTCCTTTCTAAATGGTTTTTCCTTTAATCTAAGGCTCCTAGTCTCTCCTACAATAGAAGCATCTTCCCAACATCCACTCTGACTAGGCCATTCAGTATTCTGTTAGTTTCAATTAGATCCTCCTTCATCCTTCTAGACTCCAATGAGTATAGTCCCAGAGTCCTCAAACATTCCTGACACGTTAAGCTTTCCATTCCTGGGACCATTCTCATGAACATCCTCTGAACCCGCTCCAGGGCCAGTACATTCTTCCTGAGATATGGGTCCCAAAACTGCACACAATACTCCAAATGTGGCCTGACCAGAGCTTTATAAAGTCTCAGTAGTACATCCCTGTTTTTATATTCAAGTCCTTTCAAAATAAATGCCAACATTGCATTTGCCTTCCTGACTACTGACTCAACCCGCAAGTTTACCTTGAGAGAATCCTGGACTAGAACTCCCAAATCTCTTTGCACTTCAGACTTCTGAATTTTCTCCCCATTTAGAAAATAGTCCATGCTTTTATTCTTCTTACCTAAGTGCATGACCTCACACTTTCCAACGTTGTACTCCATCTGCCACTTCTTTGCCCATTCTCCTAACCTGTCCAAATCCTTCTGCAGCCTCCGCACCTCCTCAATACTATCTGTCCCTCCACCTATCTTTGTATCATCTGCCACTACAGGCTTTATCCTCTCACAGCAGGACAGGTTCAGAAGGAAGTGGAAGCAATACTCCAAGGAGACATCATATAGACAAGTCAAAGCGAGTGGAGTTTGCCAATCATGTTGGTTCCCAAACCCAATGGTATGCAACAATGCTGCATAGATTATCGGAAAGTCAACACTGTGACTCGTATCCATTTCCAAGGCTGGAGGATTGTGTAGGAAAAGTAGGACAAGCCACTTACCTCACAAAGTTGGACTCACTTTGTGGTTACTGGAAAGCACCTTTGTCGGAGAGAGCAAAGAAAGTTTCTGCTTTTATAACCCCGGCTGGGCTATATCAATTTAAAGTAATGCCCTTTGGAATCAAAAATGCACCAACTGCTTTTCAAAGGCTTATGAACAAACTGACTATACTACTGTGCCGTCTACAAAGATGACTTAGTGATCTTATGCCATTCATTGAAAGATTACATGCAGCATTTGGCAGAGCTCTTTGAGAGACTACAGGAGGCAAAGTTGGTCATAAACATGGCAAAAACAGAATTTGCAAAGGCAGAAGTGACATTCTTAGGGCACAACATCGGATACGGACGGATGATACAGAGGAATGTGAAGACGAAGTCCATCAAGGAATTTCTGACACTATCCTTGAAGACAATTTCTTGGATTGAAAGGATTCTACGGGAAATTTGCACCAAACTTAAGTAGCGTAGTGGCACCGTTGACAGATTTGTTAAGAAAGAACACAAACTTTCTGTGGAGAGAACAATTTGAGAATTTATAAACAGTGTTAACCACTGCACCAGTTTTAGCCACACCAAATTTTTTGAAACCCTTCAAAGTCACCATTGATGCAGACGATGTAGTTGTTGGAGCTGTGTTGTTACAAGAGAATGATTGTAGAATGGATAGGCCAATCGGTTATTTTTCAAAAACACACAATACCCAACTGAAAAAATATTCAACCGTTGAGTTTGGTAATGGCCTTACAACATTTTAATGTTTATGTTGCAATCAATGCATCAGAGACAATCATAATTCGTTGACATTTCTGGGAAGATTTAAGGACAAGAACTCCAGATTATTTCATTGGAGTCTTATATAACAAACTTTTACTTTACAGATAGTACATGTTGTGGGTCGTGAAAATATTATCACTGATGCTTTATCGTGAGTTTAGAAGAAAAATGTTTGTATAGGATTAAAACAGTAGTGTTCAATGTTTTATATATATATATAATTAATATAAACTGTGTAATTCTCGATTAGTGATCGATGGATCTAGTAATATAATGGAGTAAAAGTTTTAAAAGAAAAGAAATGAAGCCATCTTTTCATAATGATGATGCTGTTTTTAAGGGGTGTGGTGTTGCGAAGTTGGGTAGAGTGCTTGTGGTTTGGGAGGTAGGACGTTAGAATTTGGTGTTTGTAAAATGCTAGAGGGGGGAAGCATTACGTGGTCCCTTTAAAAGATCATGTGCTTTTTTTTCTGTGCTTAGACATTTATAATGGATGTTTGTGAGCAGCAGTTTGAAAGTTTGAAAGCACACAGAGAGTGCCCAAATTGAAACATTTATATCAAAAGGCCTACAGTTAACAGGCCAAGCGGCAGATTTTACCAAGAAAACAGGTTTTTGAATTTAGCCAATCAATTTTAACCAGGTACTTAGATACCAAAAGCCTATTAAATTTAAATCTGATGGTTTTGACAACATAGGATCAATCCTATTGTAAGAAATAGTGATATGTAATCAACGGTATAAAAGAAGGGGTTACTTGGACAAAGCAACAGAGCTAGCTGCTATCAGCCTAAGCCCTCAGCTCTCAAGAGAGAATCACTGGCTCTCACAGCCTCCTCAATGTCTTAGAAAAAGCACCATCTAAATAACAACAATGCCAGTGGCACAACTAGTTAATATTCCTGACAGAAGAATTTATGAAGAAGGCATTCCTGACAGAAGAATCAACAGAGAAAGCACAGGACATTCCGGAAAACACATAACCCAGCTGTAATCTTGAGAGACTAAATTCTATGTTTTTTTATTTATAGGCGGGATTTGTATTTATTGGAACAGCATACCTATAGAATTTGGCTTTACTCGGGAATAGTTAGTAGTTAGAAGGGATTTATTCAGTTTGTTATTAGTTTAGTTAATTTGTTCACTGTTAGAGTTAGATAAGTAAATTGTTACTTGTTGATTTTACAGTGATTGTCAGGATTTATTTTACTTAACCACTAGAAGTTGCTGCAAGGCAGGTTACACCACTTTTCACATTCCTTTTACAGTTTATCAGGTGAGGCACTCCTCCTTGGTTTTTTTGTTCTCAGAGGGGGTGTCAACTTTGTAACACATCTGCCTGTCCTTTCAATAGGACGTGTATCCTTGGATATTTAGTTCCCTGTCCTGACCCCCTTGCAGCCATTTCTCTGTGATAATGACAACATCATACTTTCCAATTTCAACTTGCTCTACAAGCTCATTTGCCTTGTTTTATATCCTGTATGCATGTAAGTACCACATCCTCAGTCCTGTGTTAACTGCCCTCTTTCTCATAGTTGTCCCCTTATCAGCTGTGCCTGAACTTACACTTCTGATTCTTTATACTTTCTGTCTTATTTCTTGTTCTGAAAACTTTAATAACATACTCTGAGCCCTACCCACATTTACCATTTTGCAGAATTTTCCATGCAATTCAAAAGGCTTCCCCACCACTTCACTATTTAGTTCAAAGCCCTAGTTATGTGATTCGCCAGGATGTCTATCCCCCTGAATTTATTAACCCTGATTATAATTATAGTCTCCTTTTCTCCTCCTCTTGAATGGCTCCCTGTACCACAGTGCTAGGGTCAGTTTGCCCCAAGGCCCTACTCTCACCCAAACAGGGAGCAAGAATCTCAAACCTGTTTGACAAGTTCAAGGGTTGAGGCTTCTTCAGCACTACCTCCTGGCTCCCTCTACCTGCCTCGCTCGAAGACACACCCTCCTGTCTCCGACTTCCGAGTAAATTTGAAGTAGTTAATCCAAGGGACGTGACTGCTTCCTGAAACACAGTGTCCAGGTAACTGTCAAGGAAGGGAGGAGTCAGAAATAAGCCATTTGAGGGTGAGAGAGGAGTGGAAATCTGAAGCAAAGCTGAGACATGTAGCCAATCATCAGTTATCACTGTACTGGAAAAATAGATGCAGAAGGTGACCGAAGCAGGTCTTCAGTCACGAAGTAGATCTCAAAAAGTGGCTAACATATCCCGAATCCATAGAAGGCTTTGTTGTGTGAATGGTATTGTCCCTGCCTTTGAACCAGAATGCCCATGTTCAAATTCCACCTGCTTCTGGTTGTATCAAAACACACTTGAACAGCTTGATTATTCATTGCTACCTTGGATCTTTATGGGGACCATAGCAGCATGTTTGCTTTGGAGGGAGTGGACCAAGTAAAAGGAGAAAATATCCAATGTGAGAACAGGCTGAGGCAGGAAGTGGAGGCTGGTGATTGATGGGGAAGAAATAGAGCTCTCAGATTGTCCTGTTAGTGGAGCGAGATCGGGAGTCCATGCTGAAAAGGAGACATCCCACTCTGGGAAACTGGATGCTGTTAAATCGATAGAGACATCTGAAAAGTCATGGAAATAGGTGGGAAGAGACTGGAAAAGGGGGGCCAGAAAGAGGAGGCCCATATCTTTTTCTGTAAGTGATTACATTGCGATGAGTAAAACCACAACAAATAGACACAGGAGTAAGCCATTCAGACCCTTGAGTCTGCTCCACCATTCATTAGGATCCAACAAAATCCATGCCTTCTCACCTGCTCAACAATAAAACTTTCCTTCCCTTGCAGGTGGGATATCCTTGTGAGATAACCTTGGGGTCAAAAACAAAATAAATTTTCCTTATCATAAATATTACATTTTTAAGTTTCTACCTTTTTTTAAAGAAACTACTTACATTTAGGGAACATCTGAGATTATATTTATGACAGAAAAATGAATAACAAGCCAATAAATTATTGCAATTATTCCTACTTTATATATGACAATTGTGTGTGCTTTCTGAGTATGCATTTTCCAGGAAAATGTGGAGAACCTGGCTTAATCAAATGGGAACTATATAATGTATGAGGGGTTATATATTAATGGCTATGCTAATTTGACTATACTTATTTATTCAAATTAATTAGCAGAGCTTTCTTTCTAGTGCCGATTCTAATTATTATTTATCACTAGACATTACAGTCAATTTGTCTTTAATATCTACAGCTGTGTATGCGATATGTAAACTACTTTGTCTGCTTTATGATCTGTGCCTCCTGTTGTGATCTTAATTCAATCTGGAAATGTCCAATAAAAGTTTATTAGTTTTATTAATAGCTGAGGTCTGTCTTTATTAATATAAAAGTAGAATACTGCAGATGCTGGAAATATGAAATGAAAATAGAAGATAATCAGTGGCTATGATAGTGGGAGAGTTGGTGGCCTAATGATATCATCATGGGGCTAGTAACCTTCGGATTCGGGTAATGTTCTGGGGGGCCTGAGTTCAAACTGTGTTATGGTGGGATGTGAACCCAATAAAAATCTGGAATTAAGATTTATGTTAAGGAACCATCACCACAAGCTTAAGCCATACAAATGTTGTTTTGCTCATATCAAAACTGCACTTGAGATGGTTTTTCCCAGGCTGAAAACAAAGGAAAAAGTTTTCCTTTCACAAGATCTGATTGTGCTAAAGCACTTCATAACTGAATTGTCCTTAACGTTTTTTGGCACACAGAACATACTTTGTCAAAGCTTTTTACCCTCCATGCATCAGGACAATTCACAAGAAAAACCAAACCCAGGGAAATACACAGTTTATATTTTATGAGAGGAGAGTGCTGATTGGTTGGTAAGTTTACTCTGATTGGTAGAGGCAATGCTATATGGAATGTGCTCATTAATGATGACAGACAGTTAACTGCCAGGCTTTGTTTACATTTTGACCCCAGGCAAATGTATTCTGATTGATCAAGGCATTGTGAGTGAATGGCTGTCTCCTATTTTATGAAGTTGAAATAGGCAGTGTATTTCCATGTGCTTTTTATCTGCAAAGTAAAGAGTCTTGTGCATTAGTATATGCAACTTGTAGCATGCAGCTGTACCATACTGCAAGGTTGAATAACAATCCTAATTTGGCTGTCAGCATAGTTCTTTGCATTTTCAAGATTATGCATCAAATGTCCAATTGCAGAATCATATAAAATGTCAGATATTGTGTTGTGAGTTATATACATATTGTTGGGTATATTCATTTCGTTGTTTGATGTGACCAGCTGAAGGGATATACTATTTGATATGATCCACCAATCTTTTGGATGTAAAGCTATATACCTGACATCACATCAGCACTAAGATTAATATGCCACAATGTTCATCTGTGTGATAGGCTGAAAACATTGGGGGTCCACTTTGCCATGCACTATAAGATTAGCCTTATTGACAACTTCAGAAATAGGGCCTAAGATAATTGTTCACCATGCAATCTTGATGCTTAAATAGGGTGTCTCAAAACTATCCTTTGGGACAATAATAACCATGATCAGATTGAAGTTGTACAGGACATTGGTGAAACCTCTTCTGGAGTACTGTTTCCAGTTCTAGTCACCCTGTTATAAGTAGAATATTATTATGCTGGAGTGGGTTCAGACGTGATTTACCAGGATATTGCCGGGAGTGGAGGGTTTGAGTTATAAGGAGAGGCTGGTTAGGCTGGGGACATCTTTCCACTGAAGTGTAGGAGGTTGTGGGTGACCTTGTAGACCTTGCAGAGATTTCTAAAATCACAAGGGGTATATTTAGGGTGAATGGCAGGTTTCTTTTCCCTAGGGTGGGGGATTTCAAGACTGGAGGGGCATATTTTTAAGTAAGATGAGAAAGACTTAAAAGTGACCTGAGGGACAACCCTTTTACACAGAGAGTGGTTTATTTTTGGAGTGAACTTTCAGAGAAAGTAGTGCATGTGGGTACTATTAATATGTTTAAAAGACATTTGGATAAGGACATGAATAAGAAATCTTTGGAGGGATATTGGCCAGGAAGCAGGCAGGTGGGATTAGTTTAGTTTGGGATCGTGGTTGGCATGGACTAGTTGGACTGAAGGGTTTGTTACTGTGTTGTATGACTCTACATCACATATTGAGCAAAATAGTGAATGAGCCTAAAGCCATCACTTTTGGCTCCTAAAGTTCCCATTGTATCTCAGATTACCCTGGAAGGGTGAGGTACCTGAGATGTGTGAGCATCAGGTGGAGCTATCTTTGTTACTATAGAGCAGCAACACGAATGGTGCTCATCACTAAACAGATGCTGTCATTAAGCCAAAAGACCTTTGGCCTATCACACAAATGATTAATGTTATATATAAATTTCAGTTTACACTGGAGAAGTTCGAAACAGGCGAATTCCAAGGTTCCCAGTGTAAGTATCTTTGGTGAGAAAACCACCCCCAACTCAGAATTAAGGGTTGAATTAAAACTTGTGTCAACATACTACCACCCTGCTGCCACCCCCATACAGAGCACCACTGGTTAAAGTTTACCTAGAATTTGAATTTGTTCTGGGCCTGCAAATAGTGGATGCAGTCCCAGCCTGCCAATGCCACAGATAGATATTTTACGGGGGAATGATCTGATAATTAGCAAGACATGCTCCTCAAAATGAAAAGGATTATCCAGAAAGGATGAAAAGGCTGGAGAAAGCAAGAGAGAAAGAAGCTAAGAAACAAGAAGAGAGGTTAGAAAGCTCTCCAAGCATTATAATTGTGGAAGGTTTGAGTGGCTTAGGAAGGATAATTTGAATTACGATAGACGGAAATGACTGGGAGGCTGGGAACTGAGAGAATTTTGGAATTTTGGAATTGCTGTCTGTGAACCTTTTTGAATAATCATAGAGTCATGGACACTGGGCAGATGCAGGTTCAAGCTGTGATGTCCTCCACAGTGAAATATTGTCAGCACTCTCAATAACTTATAGGTGAAGATTGGCCATTTCATTGAGATATTTGAGATCTTTCATGGAACCATCACCTCCCAGAAGGAGGAGACAGGCAGGATAATAAACATTGACTCTCACACTCTCAATTCCTAACGTGATGTCAACAGTCCTGAAGGGAAGCTATTTTGAGCAGAATAGATAGGGTATTACTGTAAAATGGATTTTCAGCGAATTATTTACAGCATCCATGCATTGGCCCAGTAGCTTGTTTACAATATTTATAGTGAACTTTTAGAAACACAAAAATTGAGGTAAATAGAGCTGTTTCATACAATGAATTTCAGGTTGAATGCCAGAAGGAAATGTTCTGTGGATACATCTAAATTGGCTGCTAATATTTGCTGCAATGTATTACTAGTGCCCTGTTTAATTAAATGCCTATGGTGTAGCCAGTTATTATGCAGGAAGGTTTCTCACAGTGGTGCTTATTGACGTTATAAAATGAAATGAGACTGGGCATTTTCCAGCCCAGGCTTTCCTTAAGGATGGTTTACGTACTGGTGCAGATGAACTACCAGTGCTCCAGCAGCCAAATCCATCCTACCACTGCCAGATCCACCAACACCAGCTTCTGCCACCTGCACATTCTGGAAACCTTTTGAGTTGGCTGGCATTTCACTTCAACCACTGTGCCTCCCATTCTATCGAAAAGCAGATGCAGGCCGAAATGTCCCATTGAATGGTAACAATACAAATGGTAGAGCTTCTTCCAAGCTGCCCAGGGAGATTTAAAGACTGTGAGAAGACTGGAAGTTGCCACCTGCTTACAATGTCTTTTCACTGCTTTGGTTTAGTTCTGCTGGGAATAATAGTATAAAAGCCTTTTCTTGTCTTCTCTCTGTCTCTCATTAGTATTCACTCCCACATCCTCAGTGAAGCACTGCAAGCATTAAAGAAAAAGTAGCCCAAATCTTGCAAGAGTATATACTATTGAATTGTCATAAACGTCTTTCACATTTTTCATCCTTTTGTCGTGATTTTATAATTGGAACTAATTCTTACAATGAACAGATTGACACTCACCTAAATTCATTTTACTTTGATCCCTTATGAGCAGAAATCTTTGTTTTTATATTCGTTGATCACAGCTGATTCAGATCCAGGTGCAAAATGAATAATAGCAATCACCAAGGTTACAAAAATAAAAGGGCTAGTGATAGAACAATGTGACATCCAACCCTACAAATAAACCATAACTGTTTTTCTTTATTTTTTCATGCGATGTTAGTGTTGCGCCAACATTTGTCGCCATCCCTAATTGCTCCTTGGGTTGCTTGGCTTGCTCGGTCATTCCAGAGGGCAGTTACATGTCAATCACATTGCTGTGGGTCTGGAGTCACATGGAGGCCAGACCAGGTAAGGATGGCAGTTTCCTTCCCCTAAAGGCCACAAGGAACCCAATTTTTTTTACACCAATCAATGATCGATTCATCATCACCATTTACTGAGACCAGCTTTATTTTTTAGATTTATGAATTTAATTTAAGTACCACTAGCTGCCATGGTGGGGCATGGACCCATATGCCAAGTTTGGGGCCTCTGGATTACAATTCCAGTGACATTACCACTATGTCAACATCTCTGATAATTCATATCTGGTATACAGAATGCAAAACATTTCAAAGTAGAAATCTTTTTATCTTATTTATTCACAAGACATTGCTGGTGAAGGCATCGCGGGCTAGGTCAGCATTTATTACCCATCCCTAAATGCCCAGAAGGCAGTTGAGTCGCCCATATTTCTGTGGGTCTGAAGTCACATGTAGGCCAGACCAGGTAAGGATGGCAGTTTCCTTCCCCGAAGAACATTAGTGAGCCAGATGGATTTTTCCTGACAATCGACAATGGATTCATTGTCATCATTAGATTCTTAATTCCAGTTATTTAAAATTGGATTCAAATTCTACCACCTGTCATGATGGGATTCCAACCCAGGTCCCCAGAACATTATCTGGGTCTCTGGATTAATAGTTCAGCGATAATACCACAAGGCCTTTACAGGAAGTGATATAAAAATAGCTTTTATTTCATAGCATTCCACATGTTCAACCCTCCTGATTTACAATATGCATTTTTTAAAGCATACAGCCCAAGGAGTACTTAATTTTTCATCCCTTCTGTGTACTATGGATGGTAGGTCCTAGCAGTGAGCTTTTGCCATTGCACCTCTACAGCAGTGCTCCTATCTTTTGTGCATTCCTCCGCATATTCCTAGACCTTGGAACGTGCCAATAATTACGAACTTGCAGCAAGTAGGCAAGTCCAAAGTACTTCAATTTACTACAGCTACAAGGAATAGAGTTCTATCTAAGTCATTGTGATGGCCAGTTCACTGAATTATGTGAGATAACAGGGTGTAGAGCTGGATGAACACAGCAGGCCAAGCAGCATCAGAGGAGTAGGAAGGCTGACGTTTCGGGCCTAGACCACCTTGTTATCTCAGATTCTCCAGCATCTGCTGTTCCTACTATCACTGAATTATGTGGTATGTGCAACGCAGAGATTTTGTTTGCAACTAAAAATTCTCATATATAAAGAACAATTAAGTTTGAACTACAGGGGTTTCAGCTTCTCATTATTTCTTTGTGCATTTTGAAATTGCATTTTCCATAAAACAGCTTTTATATGGAAATTATGCATTTAAGCTCTCCAGAATTGGTCACAAACTGTTGCCACCTTCAATAATATCAATATGAATTATTTTCTTCCAAGGCCGTTATGCTACCAGCACCCAGACTCAAATCAATATAGATCTTAGAATAAAATAGTGCGTCCCTTAAGTTGTCAAGAGCGACTGCTCAATTTAGAGTTTATTTTTGTTGTAGAAGGATTCAGCTATATTAAAGGTGCATTTGCTCTGTAAGGTTACCTATTTATGCAACTAATTCCATTTTTCTCTGAGGTACAATTTACAGTCCAGCATGGGATCTGGTCTGACTCCAGAATGAAATGATTGAAACGCTGAGGTTGTCTAAGTTTGACACTCACATGGGTGGATTATTTTTATATTTAGTTATGGTGTAAAAATAGATGGTATCAAATCAGTCATCAATAATTTGTTCTTGCCCAATTTTCCTGAATATTAAAGGAAGTGAAAAAAAAAACCACACGAGTGTACAATGGGTATCCAATCCTTCAATGTCATATGGAATCTCTGATAAAAGTTAGAACTATCTCCATGAGTTGGAAAAAATCATAAAATTGGCTCATTGCATCCTCACTGACCCTCTGAAGAGCATCCTACCCAGACACACCCCTGACCCTATCGAGTAGCTCACATGGCTAATCCACCTAACCCGTACATCCCTGAGCACTATATTATGGCCAATCCATCCACTCTGCACATCTTGGACTGTGGGAGGAAACCGGAACCCCCAGAGGAAACCCATGCAGACACAGGGAGAATGTACTAACTCTACACAGATAGTCACCCAAGGCTGGAATAAAACCCAGGACCCTGGTGCTGTGAGGTGGCAGTACTAACCACTGAGCCACTGGCCATTCCTAGGCAGAAAGGGGAAACATGCTTTAGCAGTAAAACAACATGGGCCAGAGGTCATGGTTTTAGGATAAGGCAGAGCAGATTTAACACAGAGATGAGGAGAAATTACTTCTCTGAAAGAGCCATGAATCTGGAATTCACTACCCCAGAGTGCAGTGGATATTCAGACAGTGAATAAATTCAAGGAGGAGAGAGACAGAGTTTTAATTAGTAATGGGTTGAAGGGTTATGGAGAGTGGATAGGAAAATGGAGTTGAGGTCAAGATGAGATCAGACATGATCATATCAAATGGCGGAGCAGATTTAAGGGGCTGAAACCTTACTCCTGCTTCTAGTTATAGAATCATAGAATTTTACAGCCATACAGCACAGAAGCAGACTCTTCTGTCCAACCAGTCCCTGCTGAACATAATCCCAAACTAAACTAGTCCCACCAACCTGCCCATATCCCTCCAAACATTTCCTATTCTTGTACTCATGCAAATGTCTTTTAACTGTTGTAATTGTATCCCCATCCACCACTTCCTCTGGAAGTTCATTTCACACATGAGCCACCTTCTGTGTAAAATATTTGCTCCTCATGTCTTTTTAAATCTCTCTCCTCTCACCTTAAAAATGTGCCCCCTAATCCCCCATCCTAGAGAAAGGCCAAAATTTCTTGTGTAGTGACTCAGCGGCTGATTTTTTTTTTTAATCGTGCCACTTTTTATTTTCCATTGACTCAGAAAATATCACCAAAATATTTATTTTCAAATCAGGTCAAAGTTACAGTGAGGCTAGAAAACAAGTCACCAAAAAGTATCAACTGTCGTTCTGCATGGTAAAACAAAAAAGCTCCTAATAAGCTACTGGACCACCTCGCACTGTTGACAAAGACTAAATTCAGTCCCTAAATTCAGTAAAGTGTTAAACTTGCTTCATGAAGTGATCATGGTGTCTCCTAAAATCCCTCTGCGTTTGTTAAACTCGCCCATCATTAATTTGAATTTTATGTACTTGTCATGGTCTCTTTTAACAGCTTAATTTTTTAGGCAGTACTTCTGTACAAATAAGGGAAGCAACCTGCACAAAGCATGGGTTATGAGAACTAGAGCTTCAGCCAAGACAGATCCTGGGCAAAGTGAACATTGTACTACCTTGATGAAACTCTAGGCAGTAGCTGCAGCTTGGTTTTCATTATATATTCTTTTAGCTTCTATATTCCTATCTGATAAACTAAATATAAATTGAATCATCAAAATCTGGTTCAAAGTTCATTGTTGCTTTGTAAGACCAAGTCAGATGACACCATGTTAGAGTCATTTGAAATCACAAGTTTCGGAGCATAGCCCCTTCCACTGGTGGCTTCACCCGACGAACAGGCAACGTTCTGAAAGATTTCGATTTCAAATAAACCTGTTGAACTATAACTGGTGTCGTGTGGACTTCTGACTTTGTCCACCCCAGCTCAACACTGGTACCTCCACATCTTTGCAAGACCATCGTGGAATTCAGAAATGTGTCTCAAACAAACTAATTGAGATTGGCTCTGTACGATCATGTTTCAAATGACGACCAAAATCAGCGAGTGGTGAAAATAGCCTCTTTCTTGAGCATCACAGTAGCATAATTCAAGGTGATGATGGAATCCTGAAGTACAGTTCTTGCAGTAGCCTCTTTATGCGCAGTTCTTACATATATTAAAATGCTGTCACTCAGGTGTTACACGGTTTTGTCTGTTATCCACCAATGTTTGTGTGACGTCTGTCCTAGGGAAGCAGGAGATTGTTTAAATATTTGCTAAATGCTGGCTGCTACTCGGATTAGAGTTTCTGTCTGGTCTGCTTGCATAATTAAGAGGTGTTAGTCCTTTTATCTTTTAAGTTAGTAAATGTTGGTAAAAATACTCGTCCTATATGATCTAAATAAGTGGGAAATTATACATGCAGTAAAAGTATAAAGGATAATAAACTGATTATCGCAACTGGGCCGTGAGATTGGTGGACATTGTTGGAATTAGTTCCAATTATAAAATCACAACAAAAGGCGGACATCCAGGATGCTTGCGAATGGAATGGCTTTTCATCAGAGCAGATGCAACAAAGATAGAGGCATTGGGAAAACGGGATGGAGGTTTTGCAGGATACAGGGTGGGAGGTAGGTAGTCTAGGTAGCTATGAGAGTCTGTTGACTCTGTCAGAAAAAAAAATTTCTGAATAAGGGTTCAGACCCGAAACATCAGCTTTCCTGCTCCTTTGATGCTGCCTGAACTGCTGTGTTCATCCAGCTCCACACCTTGTTATCTCTTTGTTTACCTACCCTTTTTGTTCTCTCCATCTCCATCTATCTACTCATTCCTCTTCACGGGATGAGGGCATCACTGTCTGGGAAGCATTTATTGCCCAACCCTAATTGCCCAGAAAGCAGTTAAGAGTCAACCACATTGCTGTGGGTCTGGAGTCACATATAGGCCAAACCAGGTAAGGATGGCAGTTTCCTTCCCTAAAGGACAAACCTTTTAGTTCTCTCAGGGCAGCAACTTGAAAGGAATTCAGGGATTTACATGTTAATAAGTTAAAACCTTCTAACTGATTAAAGATTTAACAGTATCTTAGGTTTGTTTAATACATCCTCATCAGTGGTGTGACCCTTTGATCTTTTACGTATAAATTCTGTGTCTGTTACCATTTCACTAACACCTGAAGAAGGAGTGAGGCTAAGAAAGCTTGTGTTTTCAAATAAACCTGATGGACTAAAACCTGATGTCGTCTCATTTCTGATCTTGCCCACCCCAGTCTAACACCAGCACCTCCACATCATGTCAATGAACCCACTTCATACTACAATCAGAGTGATTTATTGTGTGATTCAGATTAATCTAATGCCTAATCATAAGATTTTGATAATACTTCTAATTTTTATGGTACTATATTGATTTGCAGTTATCTTTTATAGCTCTGCTTGAATTATCTTTTTGAACAAATTTGAACTAGGGGGACAATTAAAAATGTATCAGCTTGCAAGAAGCCAGTCTATATGACTGAAGGCCATTTAAAGGTGCTGATAGGAACAAAAACAGATGTGAAGGTATCTGCTAATGCCCCAGCTATTTCTTCCCTTGCCTCTCACAGTAACCTGGGATAGATCTCATCTGGCCATGGGGACTTGTCTACTTAATTGCAATTTAGGATACCCAAAACTTCCTCTTTCAATGACATTCTCTCGAGTATTCACACACTCATCCCTGACCTCAACATCAGTCATATCCTTCTCCTTGGTGAATAACGATACAAAGTAATTATTAAGGATCTCTCCCACTTCATGTGGCTCCACACATAAGTTCCCTCTTTTGTCCTTGAGGGGCCTACTCTTTCCCTTACTACCCACTTTTTTCTAATATATGCATAAAAAGCCTTGGGATTCTCCTTGATCCTGTTTGCTAAAGACATTTCATGGCCCCTCTTAGCCTTCCTAATTCTGTGTTTAAGTTCCTTCCTAATTTCTCTATTCTCCTCAAGGGCTTCGTCACTTTGTAGCTGCCTAGACCTATTGTATGCTTCCTTTTGCTTTTTGACTAAGTTTACAATTTCACTTGACATCCATGGTTCCTGGATCCTGCCGTTCCTATCTTTCAGTCTTGCAGGGACATGAATGTCCTGCACTTTAATCAATTGGTCTTTGAAAGCCTCCCACATACCAGACATAGATATGCCCTCAAATAACTGCTCACAATCCACATTCCCCAGTTCTTGTCTAATTTGGATGTAATTGGCTCTTGCCCAATTAAATACCCTCACCCAAGGGCCACTCTTGTCCTTGTCCATGACTACTCGAAATCTTATGGGGTTATAGTCACTAAGCCCAAAATGCTCTCCAACTGAAACATCGATCACCCGTCCTGGCTCATTCCCTAGTGCCAAGTCTAATATGGCCTCCCTCTGGTTGGATTAACAACATACTGTCTCAAAAAGCCCTCCTAGACACATCTAACAAATTGCTCCCTATCCAAGCCCCTGGCTGTAAGGGTTTCCCAGTCAATAAGGGGAAAGTTGAAGTCACCCACCACAACTACCCTGCTTATTTCACAACTTTCTAGTATCTGACTACATATCTGCTCCTCGGTCTCACATGGCCTGTTGGGAGGCCTTTAGAAAACTCTCAACATTGTGATTTCACCGTTCCTATTCCAGAGCTCCCTCCATAATACCTCACTGCAAGATCCCTCCGATGTATCCTCCCTCAACACAGCTGTGATGTGATGCCTAATCAGCAGCGTAACTCCCCCCATCCCTTTTGTTTCCCTTTCATTCCTGTCTAAAACAGTGATCGCCTGGAATGTTAAGCTACCAGTCCTGTCCCTCCTTTAACCATGTCTCTGTAATGGCAATAATATAATTCCATGCAGTAATACATGCTGTTAGTTCATCTGATTTACCTGATATACTTCTTGCATTGAAGCAAATGCAATCCAGACCTCCAGACCTCCAGTCCCTCTGAGACCCACCACTTCCCTCTGCCTGCTCTTACTCTGCATTATGCATATCTCAGTCTCTCCTTTGTCCCGAGTCCCTGCACTTAATGGCCTGAGGTTCCCATTCCCACCCTCTGCCACACTAGTTTAAACCTTCCCAAAGAGCTCTAGCAAACTTCCCGCCCAGGATATTGGTGCCCCTCCAGTACAAGTGCAACCCGTCATTCTTGTACAGGTCCCACCTTCCCCAGAAGACATCCCAATGATCCATATATCTAAAGCACTCCCTCCCACACCAGCTCTGTAGGGACGTGTTCAACTGCACTCTCTCTCTGTTCCTAGCCTTACCAGCCTGTGGCACAGGTAGTAATCCTGCGATTACGACCCTGGTAGTCCTGCTTTTTAGTTCCCTACTTAACTCCCTGAATTGTACTTACAGGACCTGTTCTGTCTTCCTACCTATGTCACTTGTGCCAATGTGGACAATGACTTCTGTCTGTTTTCCCTCCTGTTTCAGAATTTCCTGTACCCGCTCCGAGACAGTCAGGACCCTGGCACCAGGGAGGGCAACACACCATCCTAGAGTCTCATTCACGGCCACAGAAACGCCTGTCTGTGCCCCTATCGCGTCACCTACAACTATTGCTCACCTGGACCTTGCCCTGACCCTGCTCTACAGCAGAACCAGTTGTGATGCCCCAGGCCTGGTTGCTGCTTGTACAAAAATGGTATACCTGTTTGAGAGGGGAATGTCCACAGGAGACTCCTGCGCTATCTGCCTGCCTGCCCTGGTGGTCGCCCATCTATCTGTCTGGACCTGTGGTGTGACCACCTCCCTAAAGCTAGTGTCTATCACTGTCTCTGTCCCCTGCATGCACCACACTGCGTCCAGCTGCTTCTCCAACTGAACCACATGGTCTGTGAGGAGCTGCAGTTGGTCAGACTTACTGCAGATGTAATTGTCAGGGACACTAGACTGATCCCTGATTTCCCACATCTGACAGGAGGAGCATACCACTGCCCTAACTGCCATCTCCACCCTTGTACACTTAAAAAAAAGAGTCTTACCTTGTCTGTCCTTTGTGTAGTGTTTTTTATTTATTAGAGGAGGTGGTTGAGGTGGGAGCAGGAACACTACGCTAATACAGTGTTTCGGGTTTAACCAATGCTTGACACCAATTCCTCTGCACTATTGAGACTACTCATGGTGACTGTAGGGCCGTCTCCCAGAATTCCTCTCAGTGACGTCTCTGCCGCCCTCTGATTCGATACTCAAATGTATGTACGTGCATGTGTGTGCATGTGTGAGTATATAATGTAGTGGGGTCACCTGTAGTGCAACATGAACTAAAGATCCCAGTTGAGGCCATCCTCATGGGTACCGAACTTGGTTATCAGTCTCTGCTCGGCGATTCTGCATTGTTCTGTATCCCAAAGTCTGACTTGAAGGACATTTACCCGAAGATCCAAGGCCAAATTTCCTTGACACTGAAGTGTTCCCCCACTGAGAGGGAACATTCCTGTCTGGTGATTGCTGTGTGGTGCCCATTCATCTGTTTTTGTAGCGTCTGCATGGTTTCACCAATGTACCATGCCTCAGGGTCATCCTTGCCTGCAGTTTATGAGATGGACAGCATTGGCCAAGTCACATGAGTAAGTGCTGTGTACGCGGTGGGTGGTGTTCCCACGTGCAATGGTAGTGTCCATGTCGATGATCTGACATATCTTGCAGAAGTTGCCATGACAGGCTTGTATATTGTTGTGGTCGATGTTATCCTGAAGGCTGGTGGTTTGCTGCGACCAATGGTCTGTTTAAGGTTTGGTGGTTGTTTGAAGGTGAGAAGTGGAGACATAGGGAAGATCTTGGCGAGGTGCTTATTGTCATTGATAATGCATTGAAGCCTGTGAAGAGCATGGATTTATTTCTCCACTCCCGAGAAGTACTGGACCCTCTCAGTTGTATCCCGTGTCTGTCTTCTGAAGAAGTCACTACAGATTTTCACTGGGGCACGTCGAAACTGGCGATCAATGAGTTGAGCATCGTATCCGGATCCATTGAGGGTGTCCTTCTCAACCTTCACGGGTTCGTCTTCCTCCTCATCCAAACAGATCCTGTGTATGTGAAAGACTTGTCCGAAGGGGATGGCTGTTTTCATATGTTTAGGGTAGAAGCTAGAGAAGTGCAGCATTGTGAGGTTATCCATGGGCTAGTGGTACAGTGACGTACTGAGGTGTCCGCCCCTGATGGAGATGCCTGTGTCCAAGAATGAGACTGATTCTAAAGAGTAGTTCATAGTAAGTCCGATGGTGGGATGAAACTTGTTGACGTCGCTATGTAGTTGTTTCAGTGATTCCTCGCCATGAGTCCAAAGGAAGAAAATGTCGTCAATGTATCTGGTATATAGCATTGGTCAGAGGTCCTGCACAGCAAAGAAGTCTTGCTCGAACTTGTGCATGAAAATGTCAACGTATTGAGGTGCAAATTTGGTCCCCAAGGCTGCTCTGTGTGTCTGGATGAAGAACTGGTTGTTGAAGATGAAGACGTTGCGGTCAAGGATGAAAGGGATGAGTTGCAGGATGGCGTCTGGAAATTGGCAGTCGTTGGTATTGATTACTGGTTGGTGGTATTCCAGGAGTCAATATCACTAGCACTCTCTCTCTCTCACTCTCACACAGACACACACACACACACACACACAGAGACACTCTCACACACACACACAAACACACACACACAGACTCTCTCTCTCACACAATCTCTCACACACACACACACGTGCATACATGCACACACACATGCACATGCACACACAGACACATACACAAACACACGTACACAGACGCACACTCTCTCTTGTTCCGTCTCTCTCACATACACACATGCACGCACACAGTCCCTCTGTCTCTCTCTCTCTCTCTCTCTCTCCTACACACACACATACACACTCTCTCTCTCTGCTCACCACTCCCCTCCACACACACGCAAACACATGGACACACTCACAAACACACACTGACACATACATGTATATATCAATGGGGTGAATTTGTATTTGCAGGTACATTCTATTCTGTTCAAAAAGCATAGAATTTATAGACAGTCAGTCAATGTGGTATTTTATAAATTCCTACTTTAGAAATAAAACCAGTCTGACTCCAAACCAAAACACAAACAGCTTCTAAATAAGACCTCACACCTAACATGCATTGTCTGATCTAAAATGTCACCTCTTCTTTACTCTGACAAAGCTTTTAGTTCTCTCAGGGCAGTTACTTGAAAGAAATTCGGGGATTATTCTGTGGTTCTGTATGTTTCTTTCTCAACTTACCAGGTGAAGGGAATACGCTCCAAAAGCTTGTTTTTACCAAATAAACCTGTTGGACTACAACCTGTGTCATGTGATTTCTCACCTTGTCTACCCCTGTCCAACACCAGCACCTCCACAGTATTGTTAAGATACTTTGAAACATAGAAGACAGGAGATGGCACTGTTTGTACAGCCTATCTGTATCTAAGAGGATGTGCCGTTGTTCACACAATGAAATGTTAGTTTCTGGAGCCTCAGGAATAAGAGATGGACATCTGTTTAACTGACATGACTGTAGTTGCAGAGGTGGGATGACCATCACCTTAAGATAGTGCAAGGCATTAATTCAAATCACATCCTCATAAGGAATGTGAAGTCCTTAGAATTAGGAATAAGAATTAGAAATTCAAGCCCTGACTGGTGCCACAACTGAGACCCACTTCACCATGGCAAAAATGGTGGAAGGCATCCAAAATGTTACATTTGAGCCCAGAACATAGCATTTCTCATTTTCACAGAGGGATGGTGCAGAGCAAGCCATGGTTCACACATGCACAGCTTATGAAGGCAGGTCAACACTCAAAAATAATCAGCTGCTTCCCAAAAAAACAGGTTTTGACATGTCTGGTGAAACCCAGAGTGTGGAGATCAGACCAGGTTTAAAGTAGAACTTTTCTCAGTACATTACTTTTGGTTAACTAGGATAGCTTTTAGAGAGCTGTAGAGATGGTCCCAGGGCACCTCAGGGACGAGGAAGTGGTCAGGATTTCCTTTTGGGAGATTATGTATGTCTTGGGGTGTGGTTTAAGGCTCTTGAGGGGTATGTGTTCAGATAAGTTGTGGCATTGGTCAATGTAGTGAAGACAGCATGTAAAAGGTGCATAGCCCCTTGTAATAGTTTAATATGTGAAGATCTGTCAAGAATTGTTGCCCTGACATGAAGTAAAGAATTGTCAAGGAGTCTCAAGGCCTGTCAAGAAGTCTTGACCTGTCAAGAAATGTCAAGAGCTGTCAAGAAGTGTCATTATGTCAATGGTTTTCATAAAATTTCAAGCAGTATCAAGAAACATCAAAACGTGTTAAGGCCATCCAAATAGCACCAAAGCAGCTTCAATTTATGCCTTTGTGAGCCAGGGTGCTTTTTTTCAATAGAGTGTAGTTTGTACTTTATAACTTTAAATAAGAGAACTTAAGTAAGGAGGGGCTGAATTGTAGTACAGGTGACAATAAAGGATATTCTATTCTGTTCTATTATTTTCTCTCCTGTGTGCATGGGTATTTGTGGAAAGTGGCATTTTTCGTAAAGGAGAGAAGGATGGTGAGTCGAAGTAGGCATCAAGTCAGTACAGGGAGTATGAGGGGCCATAGGGGGTGGATAGAGGGCATTAGGTGGCATGAATGGGACATGGTAAGTGAGGAGCTTTTTGGGGTCAGTGCCAATAGGATCTTTTATATTTAGTTTTTTTATTTTGATTTTTCACTCCTTGATACTTTGCATGCAGCCTGCCTTAGAAACTGAGAGCGTATTTAAACTTTCCTGCATCATCTGGGGGGGCACCAAAATCTGCCTGACTACCCCATCACACCCTGTCCAATACCACAAAACCCTCCCCCAGAACAAAAAAAGAAGGGATGTACTGGTAGCCATTTTTAAAGGTCAGAAAAATTCTCTGACCTTTTGCACACCCCACTTGGAATGAACATTGGGTTTTAGAGTTCTATTTTGGTACAGTTTTACCATGGCTTCTTAGTGAAATCAGTTCACTTTAAAATCACATTCAAGGTAGAAGGAGAAAATATCATCTGGTCTAGCAATGTTCAGAGAATTCTGGGCTTTAAAGACAAGAAACATCCGCGATGTCTTCACTGATTGTTTGTTAAGGTTTCTAAAACCTTATTCAATATGTTCTACTCGATTCATGAATACCGGTCCTTTGTTAGAAATTGAAATGACTTGAATTGAATTAGCTTTATTGTCACATGTACTCAAATGAGTACAATGAAAAGTTTACAAATCACCACAGACACAACTGAGGACACCATTGTTATAAACGAAGAACTTGAAACTTAAAGTAGATTTTTTTTAAGCAAATGGGTTTCAAAAATCAGAACTCATAAAAATTTTTAATAATCATTTTTATCACCCAAACAACAACTGAGCTAATCTTCATCAGAGGAGCAGGAAGGCTGACGTTCGGGCCTAGACTCTTCTTCAGAAATTTCTGAAGAAGGGTCTAGGCCTGAAAAGTCAGCCTTCTTGCTCCTCTGATGCTGCTTGGACTGCTGTGTTCATCCAGCTCTACACCTTGTTATCTCAGATTCTCCAGCATCGGCAGTTCCTACTACCTATGGAGTATAAGTGTTGCTTCTTCTGTGCAGGGCATGAGAGACATCTACCTAGAATCTCTAAGTTATACATTGGACAGTTGCTGTTGGTGTTAAATTCCTTCTTCTAATGGTCCTCCTTTCAATGCAATGAAGATCATAAAAAGTTGAAGAAAGAAAAGGCCATTCGGTCTCTCAAGTCTGTTTTGTCATTCAGAATGATCATAGGTGAATTGTTTGTGGCTTTTGCACCACTCTGCAGCCCACACCTTCCTTGACACTTTAAAATCCGTCTGACTCAACATTGAATATGTTCATTGATCCAGCTGCCACTCTCTCTCAAGAGGAAATTTCAAAGACTGATGATGCTCTTAAATGGAAGGCCCTTAGCTTTAAACTATTCTCCTTAGTTCTAGATTCTCATATGAGGGGCAATATTCTCTGAGCATCTATCCTGTCAATCACACTCGGGACACTATAAGTGTCAGTTAGATCAACTCTTGTTCATCTAAACTCCAATGAATATATAAGCTCAATCTACTCGATCTTTCTCCATAAAACAATCTTTTCAGAAGGCAGCTTAATGAACCTGTTGAATCAGATTCCAATGTATGTAATCCCTTCTTATTTGAGGAGATTAAACTGTAGACAGTTTTCCAATTCCTCCCTTCTTCTATTTATGGTCTTCATTACACTGAAATGAGGAACATTGGAAGACACATCAGCAGCGGCCCTATATATAACTTCAAGATAGATGTCAATGTTTATTTAAATATTTTCTTAAATTAGGAACTAAATATACTTATTTAAATCAAAATTAATTGTACTGCTAAAATATCTTTACAACTAGAGATGGTAAAAAAAAGATTGACATTCATATAGCACGTATTAACATCATCAGCCCTTTCAAAGCATTTGCACGATTTAAGTATGTTTGAAGTGTTGTCACACTTGCTAGTGCTAATGTCACTGGACACGTAAAACAGAAGCCCAGGTTAATGCTCTGGGGACACAGGGTCAAATCCTAACATGGCACTTGGTGAAATTTAAATTAAAATGAATAAGTGAGCTAGTCTCAGTGATGGTGATCATGATCTCCATTGATTGCTATAAAAATCTATCTTTGGACTGTAGTGGTACAATGGTTGTATCATATCTCTAAGCCAGGAGGACTGGCTTTAAGATCCATCTGCTCCAGAGGTGTGTCATAACATTTCTGATCAGGTTGACTAGAAAATATCAAAGTCCATGTCTTATCCACTAATGCCCCTTAGGGAAGGAAATCTGACATACTTACTCGGTCTGGCCTACATGTGATTGTAGAACCACAGCAACATCATTGGCTCTTAACTATCCTCTAAAATGGCTGATCAATCCACTCAGTTCAAAGACAATTAGGGATGGAAAACAGATACTGGCCCTTCCAGTGATCACAACATCATATGAAAGGACAAAAAAGGGAAGGATTTCAGCTAAATTTCATACAGCAAGCTCCCCCAAAGTAATAATAATCTAATAGTTTGTTTATCTGATGATGATTGAGAGATATTTATTGGCCAAGATGTTGGGGATGTTCTTCAAAATAGCGTCATGATATCTTTCACTTGGGAAGGGACCCCAAGAATGATATCTCCGCTGACAGAGCACTCCCTTTGTACTAGCCTTGATTCATTGGCTTATTGTGGTTTCGAACCTGAACCCTGGTGGGTCAGAGACAAGACTGCATCCAACGAATGCATACACGGCCACACACTAAAGTTTATTCAGCTCTTGTCAATTCATTTGCATAAAAAGCTTCGGGTTTTTATCGTTGTCCGTCTTGAAACAGTGATCGGTATCCTTGATAGAATTTAACAAAGTTTGGTAATATGCTTTGCTTTAGTTGAGGACAGAAATATTATAAATATCAAAGCTCTTTGAATGTCTGCCCCCATAGACACTTCAAATACATTCAAACAAATACATCATACCAGGTGAAAACTTCCCTCTCTCTCTGTCTCGCCATAAACTAAGGCCCATCAGAGAGAGAACTGGAGTGTAACAATTTTATTAACAATTGGCAGAGAGAAACTTATAGTTGTAAAAATGAACAGATCCATAAATCATGTTATATTCCTGCAGCAGTAATCATTCAAAGATAATGCTAGCACTTTGCAATCAATACGTGACATTTTATGAAATATAAATAAGCGCAGATAGCTCAACTGACAATATGAGAGATTAGTATCCTTAACAATGTGTTTTATTGTCTTTTAAGGGAAGGAAATGGCTGAGTAGTGGAACAGGAAGAGCTCCAGTTTATTGACGATGTAGGTATGAGGCCCAGAGAGGATACTAAACTAGTATTTAATATATTTTCTAATCAACCTGTTTGGTGATCCTATTACATACCTCTGGAACATCTGGGAATTGAACTCACCCCTCTAGCTCTAAAGGTAGGGACACTACCACTGTACAGCAAGCTCCCATAAGACCATAAGACATAAAAGCAGAAATTAGGCCATTTGGCCCATTGAGTCTGCTCCATCATTCAATCATGGCTGATAAGTTCCTCAACCCCATTCTCCCACTTTCTCCCCATAACCCTTGATCTCCTTGATAATCAACAACCTATCTATCTCAATCTTAAATGTACTCCCCTTAATATATTGCCTAATTTTTTTTATTTATTTAACATTTTTTCCTAATCAACCAGCTCAGAAATGTTATTATACCCCTCTGCAGTAGCTGGGAATTGAACCCAGTCCAGGGGTAGGGATACTACCACTGACTTTTCGTTTCGTGCTTCATTGTTCTGTGTTTGATTATGCAAGACTGATAACAATTGATATCCACTGTTCTTGATTCGTTAATACTAGGTACGGACTTAAGGAAAAGGAAATAAACTTTAGAAAGAGTTGGAAATCAGAGCTGAAGCATGGTGTAGACTTTTTAAAGCGTGGTATAAAGTACTGTACATAAAGTCAGAGATAGTAAGAACTGCCGATGCTGGAGTCAGAGATAACACAGTGTGGAGCTGGAGGAACGCAGCAGGCCAGGCAGCATCAGAGGAGCAGGAAAGTTGACGTTTTGCGTTGGGACCCTTCTTCAGAAATGGGGGAGGGGGAAGGGAGCTCAGAAGTAAATAGAGAGGAGGGGTGCGACTGGGGAAGGTAGGTGGGATGGTGATAGGTGAGTGCAGGTAGGCAGTGGTGGGGATTGGTCAGTGAGGTGGGAGGGACGGATAGGTGGGTGAGAAGATGGACAGGTTGTGTCAGGTCAAGGAGGCAGGGATGAGAGGGAGGGTTGGTCATGGGATGAGGCCAGGGGGTGGGGAGATTTTGAAACTGGTAAAGTCCACGTTGAGACCATCAGGCTGTATGTTCCCAAGGCGGGATATGAAGTGCTGCTCCTCCAGTTTCCGGGTGGCGTCATTGTGACACTGGAGGAGGCCCAGGATGGACATGTCGCCCAGGGAGTGGGAGGGGAGTTGAAATGGTTCGCAACCGGAAGGTGTTGTTTGTGGCGAACAGTGCGCAGGTGCTCTACAAACGGTCTCCGAGCCTTTGCTTGGTCTCACTAATATAGAGGAGGCCACATCGGGAGCAGCGGATGCAATTGACCACATTGACGGATGTACAGGTGAACCTCTGTCTGATGTGGAAGGATTGTTTGGTTCCTTGAATAGAGGTGAGGAGTGAGGTGTAGGGGCAGGTGTAGCACCTCCTGCGGTTGCAGGGAAAGGCGCCGGGGGTGGTGGGGGCTAGTGGGGAGTGTGGAGCAGACGGGGGAGTGGCAGAGAGAGCGGTCCCTACGCAAGGCAGACAGGGGTGTGGAGGGAAATATACCATTGGTCGTGGGGTCGGATTGTCGGTGGTGGTGACGCAGAAACTTGTTTAATATCTGCAGAAATTTGAGATACAACGCATAGAACATGAAGAGCCTAACAAGATAGTGAACAATTGTGGTAAAAGTGATGAACTGATTTTAGATTAGGACTTACCCGTAATGGGATTGAACTGCCAAAGTCATTCTGTAGTCACCAAATGGCCATTCCCAATATTAGATCAAAGGTTATTATTGTCCTAACACTTGAAGACGGAGCTAGGCTCTGAAAGCTTGTGTTTTCAAACAAACCTATTGGACTATAACCTGGTGTCGTGTGATTTCTGACCTTGGCTGAATGACTTTTTAGCTTTCCTTTCTGCTGCTCAGATTGATTCCCTCATCGTGTTTGAAAGTTTGAAGTTCTTTGGTGAACTACTGTCCTCTTTCAACTGAGGAGAGGAAACACACAGCCCATCGCTGTTGCTGGAGGAAACCTGGGCCCATAAGCCACCACAACAGATACACTGCACACCAGAAAAATAATTAAATAAGCTAACCTCCACTGGAACCCCATTGTTCGCCAAATATGTTATTAATGAATTCGTATTTGCAGGATATTGTTTTTTCTTGTATTAGCAATTTGTGCTGCTATACTTTCTTTATTTTGTTTTGATTTACTACCACAGTTTGATTCAGTTCAGCACTTTGAATGATATGAACTACCTTTAAGTTTCCAGACAAGCAGTACTATTGGATTGCTCTTGGCCACAGAACATCAGGGTCTTTGGTGCAGTTTTCTTATTCCAAACAGCATCAGTACTAACTTATTTATAATGGGTGTGTGACACTGTATGAACTGCTGCTTAGGATAAAGTTCACTGTTACTATCATCTGTAATTGTAGGAAACTACAGAGCCTGCTCAAACTACTGTGTGAGAGAGAAACCACCTCCTGGTCTAACTAAGAGTCTCTTGTCATTATCAAGATCTAGTTTATTAAATGTTACCAACTGGTTGCAGCTTATAGCAATTTGATACACATTGCTATACTAACTTTGAAGGGTCCTCTTGTGGCACAGTGGTAGTGTCCCTACCCCTGGTCTGAGAGACCCAGGTTCAAGTCCCACCTGCTCCAAAGGTACATCTCTGAATGGTTGATTAGGAAAACATAAGTGTATAGTGACCTTGAGGGCTCCTGTGGCACAGTGATAGTGTCCCTACCTCTGAACCAGGAGGGATATGTTCACATTCCACCTGCTCCAGAAGTGTGTAATAACATTGGAGAACAAGTTGATGAGAAAACATCATCAGAGATGTTGAGGAGAAAGAGATGATAGGTGTTCTGCCCCCAAGTTCACATGACATCAGACAGAGAGAGTGGCACTGACAGGTCTCCTCAGAAATAACCATTTCTGATCCATCTATACCACTAATTCCAGCAGTTGCAGCATTTTGCTTTAGTTATTCAGCACACTTAGGAAGCAGGACTGGCTCACTGGAAAGCTTTCCTGCCTCTAGGCTTAAGGCCCTGGATTCTAGTCCCATCCAAGGACATGTTGGCTGCAGAAGAGTGCAGCCACTGCTGTAGATGATCTAGAATGTAATAGTGCTAATCACCAGCCAAAGTAAATGAGATGGGTTAGTGGAGAGGTGGGGAGGCTGTGAACCCACTTGCCAAATCCCAGAATGATGGCTGATATGAAAGTGGTAAACCAGTGCTGTAGCTTCCATGTAACTGAGGAAGAGTCAGAGGAACCAAATCAACTAGAGAAGTCAGTTTAGGTACAGCATGGCACCAGTTCAGTCGCTGTACTGGACAATGTGTCTCTCAGGGCCTATCCCTTCTTTGTGGCCCATTGGGATAATATGGCAAAGAAGCAGTAATAGAGATAGTGAGAGTCATAGGGTCATTCAGCACAGAAACAGTCCCTTCAGCCCAACTCGTCCATGTTGATCATGTTTCCAAAACTAAACTAGTCCCAATTGCCTGCATGTGGTTCATATCCCTCTAAACCTTTCCTATCCATGTGCCTGTCCAAAGGTCTTTTAATTGCAACCATCTCTACCACTTCCTCTAGCAGTTCATTTCATACACTTACCACCCTCTGTTAAAAAGTTGCCCTTCAAATCCCATTTAAATCTTTCCTCTCCCACCTCAACTTACGCCATCTAGGTTTACTCTCCCTCACCCTGCAGAAATGACTTATGCCCCTCATGATTTTATAAACCTCTATAGGGTTGCCCCTCAGCCTCCTACACTCCAGGGAGAAAAGGCCCAGCCTACCTAGCCTCTCCCTATAACTTAAACCATCCAGTCTTGGTGACATCCTTGTAAATCTGTTTTTCACCCTTTACAGTTTAATACTATCCTTCCTATTGCAGGGCGACCAGCAATGTACACAGTATTCCAAATGTGGCCTTAGCGATGTCTTGTGCAGCT
The DNA here is from genome assembly GCF_021869965.1 of Rhincodon typus. Taxonomy (NCBI): domain Eukaryota; kingdom Metazoa; phylum Chordata; class Chondrichthyes; order Orectolobiformes; family Rhincodontidae; genus Rhincodon; species Rhincodon typus. The sequence continues at coordinate 53,727,822 of NC_063348.1, forward strand.
GTCCTTCAGAAGCTGAGAGTTCTGTACAAACAGAGGGAGATTCATTGTTCTGCATTTCTACACTACTGTGGTTTCTCTTCTTATTACTAAAGATACTCAGCACATATTGCCATTATCTTTTTCATACTTTTCAACTTTAATATAATTGAATTGACGAAAGTCCTAAATGAAGGAGATGTTGGGATAAATCATATTGAACAAACTATAACAATAATATGAATTTGGAGAATATATAGGCTATCCATCGAAGGGGAGGTGATGGCCTAGTGGCATTATCACTGGGCCATTAATCCAGACACTTGGATAATGTGCTGGGACCTGGGTTCAAATCTGTATTCAATAAAAATCTGGAATTAAGAGTGAAATTTGAACTCAGTTTTAGTTTTTTTTAGAAATCTAGAATTAAAAGAAAACTGACCTCAGGCTAGCCATTGTCGAATGTCATTAAAACCCATTTAGTGCACTGCTACCCTTTAAGGAATGCAATCTGCCATCCTTACCTGATCTAGCCTACATGTAACTCCAGACCAGTAGCTACATGGTTGGCTTTTAACTGCCCTCTGAAATGGACCTTGCAAGCCAATCAAGCTAATGGGTAATTACAGATTGGTAATAAAAATGCTAGGCCAACCAGCAATGCCCATATTCTACATCTGAATAAATACTGTCTAGGTCAAAATCCTGGAGCTCCCTTCCTGATATATCTGAGCACATACCTATTCCCCACTGTGGACTACAGCAATTCAAGAAGGCAGCTCACCATTATCTCAAGGCAGGTAGGGTTGGCCAATAAATGTTGGCCCTCACCAGTGATGCCATCATACTGCAACTGAATAAAAATACTCCTATGTAATCAATCCCAACTTCATGAAAAAGTAAATACACTATTAGAGCATTGTGTACAGTCTAAACTGTAGAACAGATATTTCAACAGTAGCCCTGTAATTCATAATAACACATAAGGTTTGTAATCATCTCCATCTCATCTGACAACAAACAGAACGATTGTGCCTTCTGTGCGAAATTTCAACATCAACCAAGGCAGCGCAAGGCCACATGGAGATAATCGTATGTGCCAGTTTTCTGCCAACCTCCCATAAAGTATCTTTGGCCCATCTATATTTCTGGAGACTTCAAATCCACTCCTGGAGAATTGAACATGCTTCCCAAATGATACTTTGAAATGTTGGTGTGTTCACGAACACACCAACATCTACAACCAGCACCCAAGCTACAAATCTTCACTCAAACCCCAGATACTTTGAAAACTAAGGTACAAATCTCTATGTTCCACATGTAAATAGATATGACAATGAAGCATCTATTCCCGCAAACCTTACAAATCACTTATATTTAGGCTAATGATTTACCCTCACTCCTCCAATATCTGTTGCAAACATAACATCTATTCTGGGGCTATTGTGCATCAAAGAAAACTGAACCATTTTCTGTGCATGAACCTGTTTTTTTTAATCTTTGTGTCGACTATGGCAGAAAGAAAGGAACCAACTATGTGATAAATCATAGTCAAAATGATTTATTTGTATTTCAAAATATGCTACCTAACTTTTATTTCTATTCAAAGGATAACTAACCCTTCAAATCTCAAGAATAAGAAAAGCACATTGTTGACCAAAAAATATAAGCAGCAAACAACATGCAGCAAGCTCACTACACTTTACCTTATAATAAGAAATATATCTTTCTCAACAATGAGGTTATTGCCTTAATTGCATTGCTTTTAATTCTTTCTCCAACATCCCCTTCTTTTCCATGTTCAATGTCCCCATCTTTTCTTTTAATTGTGTATCTAATCCCCATTCCTTTTCTCTTTACATTTCCCACACACCACTTTGCTCTCTTTCTTTCATTTCCTAATTCCACCTCTTCCTTTCCCCCTTTGCCTTTCTCTCTCTCATTATATTTTCCCATTTTTCTTTTCATGTCATTTCCTTTTCGACCATATCTTCTTTCCTTCTTTTTCCCCTTATTCTCTACTTCCTCTTTTTATCATTAGACTGCAGCAGTTCAAGAAGGCAGCTCACTCCCACCTTCTCAAGTGCGATTCAGAACAGGCAATAAATACTGGCCTTGCCAGTGATAACAATAGGCCATGAATGAACAATTAGAAAGAGAAACTGTCTATTGTCTTGTTTCCTTTCATTTCTATTTCCATGTTTGTATTCAATTCTTCTATCTATGTTGTTCTCCGCCTCATGCAATAGTGGACGTTAATGCTTTGACTCACATCACACATCAAAAAACTTAGAATTGTAATCTTGGTCATAAAAACTACTCTTGTCAAAGCAGTTTTCTAAAGATGTTCCTTTCTGATAAGTAAGGACTGATTGTGATCTTCCAAAATTCTTTAGAATCTGGAAAGTTAAATGTGGGTTAGAAAGCCATAAATGTAACATCACTATTCAAATAGAAAGACAGAAAGCATAAAATCTATAGCAAAAACAAAGTTGCTGCAAAAGCTCAGCAGATCTGGCAGCATCTGTGAAGAAGAAATCAGAGTTAACATTTTGGGTCCGGTGACGTTTTCAGTTCTGAGGAAGGGCCACTGGACCTGAAACGTTAACTCTGATTTTTCTTCACAGATGCTGCCAGATCTACTAAGCTTCCAGCAACTTCTGTTGCTGTACCCAAGCAGGCTGGTCTGAGGAGAAGTCCAGAGGTGCTTTTTTTTTCCCTTTATTCATTCATGGGATGAGGGCTCGGCAGCATTTACTGCCGATCCCTAATTACACAGAGGCCAGTTAAGAGTCAACCACATTGCTGTGGGTCTGGAGTCACATGTAGGCCAGACCAGGTAAGGATGACAGTTTCCTTCCCTAAAATACATTAGTGAACCAGATGGGTTTTTCCCAAAAATTGACAATGGATTCACAGTCATCATTAGATTTTTAATTCCAGATATTTCATTGAATTCAAATTCCACCATCTGCCGTGGTGGGGTTTGAACCCAGGTCCACAGACTGTTGTCTGAGTCACTGGATTAACAGTCCAGCAATAATAACACTAGGCCATTATCTCCCCATGAGTCAGTCAGATGAATGCGAAACAGAAAACTGCAGGGATATCAGAAAGGAAATCATCCTACAAATGAGTCCATTTTAAGTAATAATGAGTTGAGTTAGCAGTTTAATCTAAGGTTCTTGGGGAGAGACATTATCTGAGGAAAATAGTATAGCGTGAATGTGCAAAGATTTTCCAAAAGGAAACCAATTATTGACATGGCAACTGAGCCAAAAGCTTTAGAATGGAGATAAGGGTGATTCTTCACTGAAGGTTCAGTGTCTGTAAAGATACTGCTGGGATAAAATCAATTTTTTTTTATGTTTGTAGAGTCATAGAATCATACAGTACAAAAATTTCCCTTCAACCCATCGAGTTTAAACCAACAAATAAAAACTACTACCTATCTACACCAATCCCACTTTCCAGCACTTGGCCCATAGCCTTGAGTGTTATTTTATTTCATGTTTATAATGAGATTTACAATGGGATTGTCCCAGGACTTATAATGTAGTTCATGTTTTCCTTTTGTGTAATTAACTTTTATGTTATTTTGTTAGAACTTGTCCCTTGTGAATATGCCCAGTAACTGAATTCCAAAGTAAACAAATAGAGAAATAACACTTATGGTTTAAGAAGGCAGGATTCACTCTGATTTGTTCAGTTTTCACCATCAGCTAGGATTATAATACTCAGCTGATTCCTGGGATGAAAATATTTATCTTATGAGGAAAGGTTGAGTAGTTGTCCTATATGCATTGTAGATTAGATTAGATGATCTTATTAAAACATATAACATCCTGAGGTGCCTAACAGGATAGATGTTGGGAGAATGTCATCTCTCATGAAAGTATCCAGAACTAGGAGGCGTGATTTAAAATGGATATATTTTAATTTAAGACAGAGATGAGGAGGAATTTCTTTAGTCTGGGGTTCAGTTCTCTTCCAGACAGCAGTGGAGGCTCAGTCATTGAAAACATTATATTCAAGGATGAGTTATACAGACTTAAGTTTGTTAACTGAGAAGATACAACCTAATCCAAATACAGACAAATACCACATACCAATACTGTGAGGACCTAGCAAATGCTGCCCTGAAGGATCTCACCTCCAAAGCGGAGCTTCAAGAGTTCTGGACTGTGCAGAAAACTTGGATTTCGAGTTAACTACCTCCTTGGATGAGGCTAGGAGATGGACACAGAAAGTACACGTTTTGTTCCCTTGCACATTTCTGGATTTTTCAAACATTATGGACCACTCTTTCCGCTTAATTAGCCTTCTCCTCTCTCAGGAAAGGGTTAACTTCGAAGGATGAATTTTCAGGATGACAATCATCAGTCTAGTCAGATAATTTGAGTCGTATGACAGGATAATATAAACTGTGTGAGTTAGTGGACTATGTCATCAGTATGTCAGAGCACTTAGAAACGAGACTTGAATGTGTTCCCAAACATGGCCTCTCATATCCTCACTTGTATATAGGTCAATGTGCAATCTTGCAGTGAAATTCTCCAGTACATTAAGCTGTTCTGACTTAAGGACGCTGCTGACAGAGGTATCAAGCTCCTCAAAGACTGGTCTTTTACCTCTGTGGTGGAACACAATGTTGAAGCAGAAATACTTATAAGTTTAATAGACCTCATTCGAGTTCACAGGCAGTTGGAGAGAAAGCATTTTGAATCATTTTGGGTGTGGGAGGCATTCCTATAATCAGGAGTAGAAGTTTCTTACAACAAAGCATATGCCTTGCTCATGCACTTCCTCTGTAATCTTCTCTTGCCAGGTGAATGTGCATTTTTTTTATTTTTTTGTAATCTACTCTCAGCAAGCCTGGTTTCTTGCTAGAATGTTATTTCAACACCCAGTCAATTATATTCCATGTTAATAACAAATGTCTTGCACATGTTATTGTGCATTTAGGGATAGCCTGGTGATATTATCACTGGACTGTTAATCCAGAGACACAGGTAATGCCCTGGGCACCCACTAGAGGCAGCTCATGCTGCCCAGGCAAACGGTGGAATTCGAATTTAATTTAAAAAAATCTGGAATTTAAGAGTCTAATGGTGACTACGAACTCATTGTCGATTGTCGGAAAAACCCTGCTAATGCCCTTTAGGGAAGGAAACTAAAAACGATTGACCAAATGCAAGTTGTCTGTCAGTATGGTGTATATAGTCCTAATCTTGAGCACATGGTTCTGGTGTTCCAGTTTGCCAGTCAGAGAAATGACATCTTATCTCTTGGCATTTTTGATTGTTTGTTTAGTGTTATGGATTCCATTCACCTCAAGAGCAGAGCAGAGATTTCAGGCTCAGAATACCTAATGAAGCAGATGGACCATGGTGGTCATCACCTAGCTAACTGGGGACTAGAGACAATAAAAAAATGGCAGATGCTGGAATCCAGGTAGACAAACAGGAGGCTGGAAGAACACAACAAGCCAGGCAGCATCAGACTGCCTGCCTTGTGGTGGACGCTGGGACCTGTGAGATGTGATGGTCTCTTCCATCATTAGAAGCAGCTCATAGCACCCGTTCTCTACATGAACTGAGTTAGGCTTTACACTCATTACACTCTGCAGTGAAACTGGAGTGTCCACACCAGAATGCAAACCTTGGTAAAATTCATGGACATCCTGGAATAACCAAACTTCAGAGGTCCCTTCTTGACCTTCCCAATTGAATCCAAGGGGATGCAGAGCACAATGTTTGGCACGAACTTTATTGCAGCAGGAGTGGGAAAAAGATATAAGCCTGCCTTCGGGCTTCACTCCAAATTTCTTGTCGAGTTTTATTCTTTTAGCCTTCAACCTTTCCAGAATAGCAGTGGTATTAGCCCTGAGCTGAGAATTTGGTTCAGAAGTATCTTGGTGTGTTGGTAGGACATGTACAGTGCATGTCTGGGGGCTGCAATCTCCTCTAAATTCCTCAAGCTTTAACTTTGAGCCACAAAGGACCCAATCTCCATGAACGGCCAGGAGACTTGTCAATGCTAAGTTAAGCACCTGTTAATGGAGAGACAGAGAGGCTGACACATTTGACTCTCTTATTCTCACATTGCCAATGGCCAGCGGTGTGGGCTGACAATGAGAAAAAAGAGGGCACACAAAAGCAGAAAGCATTTGTTACCCACATGCCAGCTCATCACAGAAACATTTTGTAGAAGAGTTGTCTTTATTTGACTTACAGACGGTTTTGGCACAAGTTTGTTGACATCAGTGATTGATGGTACTTAAAATGGAATTATCTTATTTCAAACTTCTTTTCTGAAATGAAATATTCTACTTAATCAAATCAACATTCCTGAGCTTAAGAATCCTAGCTTCCTTGGAATGATAGTTGATTTGATGCATTGATTATCCAAACATAAGACTGGAGTTCTACATGCTTATCTCTCTTTAATCAAACCCAGTGCTATTAACAATTTTCCACCCCTCAACGAGTGTGCAGGTATAGCAGTCTAGTAAAACATTTAAAGATAACTCCACTTAAACCACAGAGAGGCCACACATAGTTTATGAAACAGATTGATCACCGTAAGATCCGATTATACTTGCTGGTAAACATTTTTTCTTTTAGGATAAAGTTGGTTAAATTATATGACCTACCTTCTCCGTTACCATTTAAAGCAAGTTGAACATTATACTGTGAGGTAAGTCTTTATTCTTACAGTTAGAGCCAAACCTGTATGTTTCTCAGTGAAGAATGAGCTTGGTATTTCAAGATGTACTCTGCTCAGGGAGATGACACTGTGGGTTATTTTTATTCATTCATTGGACATGGGTGTTACTGGCTGGCCAGCATTTGTTGTCCATCCCTAGGTGCCCTTGAATTGAGTGGCTTGCTAGACCATTTCAGAGGGTATTTCAAAGTCAACTATGTTGCTGTGGATCTGGAGTCACATGTAGGTCAGGGACCAAGTGAGGATGGCAGACTTCCTTCCCTAAAGAATATTAGTGAACCAGATAGGCTTTTCCAACAATTGGCAATGGTTTCTTGGTCATTCTAGATCCTTAATTCCAGATTTTTTTTATTGAATTCAAATTCTACCATCTACCATGGTGGGATTTGAACCCCAGTCCCAGAACATTGGTTGAGTTTAGGGGTTAATAGTCTAGCAATAATATCACTAGGCCATTACCTCCCCTGTTATGTGTTGGTAATCCAGGTATCCCACGGCAATGCCATGATCAATTAGTGTCAAGTTGATTGGTTCAAATTTAAGTAAAAGCTTCATACTTAAATGAGTGCTGGTTCTTTGTTTATGACAACATCTCTAATAATCCAAGTCCCCTTTCCAACCAGTCAGCACCTTCCTCCTATGTCGTACAAATTGTTTTTCTTCCCTTTGAGATTTGGCATTCTTGTGTTTCTATCCTGATGAATGCGGGATGACAAGCTTCAACAGCACATCTCTGTATCTCAGCATAAGTGAAGTCTACAATAGATACAAGGGTCTGGGGTCTGTGTCTAGCACACGGCGAGTGTGTAAGGGGATGAGGAGGAGGCCTGGAATGATGCTTCATGCTTCATTCTTTTAAACTTCCGATATGTAGGATTGACAAGGCAACCCTTCTGCCTCTGAAATTGTCAGCCTCCTCAGATCTTGGTTGCCTGACTCAATTTATAATTCAGCTCATTCCCTCCCACTACTCACACACCAAAACCCTCCCCACTCCCACTGAGACTGAAATCTGACATCCAGGCAGCCATTTTTCACGTTTGCTGAATCGGCAAATCTACCACCTCTGTGCACCCAATCTGGGAGCAAAGATTCAGGCCCTAGGTCCAAAAACTGGTGACTGTCATGATATTATGACCAATGACTGTAAGAACCCATCTGGTTCTTTAATATTCTTTAGGAAGGAAATCTCTATATGACCCACAGCAATATGGTTGGCTCTTAACTGCTCTCTGAAATGGCTGAGCAAACATACAGCACACCAGAGATAAAAACAGAGAATACTAAGGAAATTCAGCTGGCTTGGGCAGCATCTGTAGAAAGAGAAATGGAGTTAACATTTCAAATCTAGTTGAATCAATATTGGAATTGAAACTCTAACTTCATGGATGCTGCCAGACCTGCTGAGTTTCCCCAGCACTTTCTATCTTTTTGCTTCAGATCTCCAGCATCTGCACCATTTTGGCTTTAATTGGCACACTAGAGATGTCTACATTGCATGAAATAACAAAAAGAATGAACTGTTCTTTATTGATAAATGCATGCTGCTCATGCTCATGTTCGATGTAAATATTAGCTCAGTTGGCTTAAAGGCTATAATTTTGTAAACAATAAAGCCAACAGCATGGGTTCAATCAACTTTATTGGTTGCAATAATGTGGAGGTGCTGGTGTTGGACTGGCGTAGACAAGATCGAAAATCACACGACACCAGGTTATGGTCCAACAGGTTTATTTGAAGACACAAGCTTTTGGAATCTCACTACTTCTTCAGGTGTCAGTGAATGAAGTGGTATCAGACACAGAATTTATAAGCAAAAGATCAAAGGGTCATAGAACTGATGCGAATGTATTGAACAAACCTAAGATGGCTGTTAAATATTTAATTAGTTAGAAAGGATTGATATGCAAATCCCAGAATTTCTTTCAAGTCACTGCCCCGAGATAACTAAAGGATTCATCAGTTTACCAGATGTGACATCTCAGGTCAGACAATACATTTTAGGTGTGAGGCTTTATTTAGAATCTGGCTGTGTAGTATCTCAGAGTCAAACTGGTTTTCTTTCCAAAGTAGGAATTTATAAAATCTACAAATTGTGTGCTTTTTGAACAAAACAGAAAGTATCTGCAATTACAAATCTGCAAGTGCAAATTCATCCCATACATTTACCTGTGTGTGTGTGTGTGTGTGTGTGTGTGTGTGTGTGTGAGAGAGAGAGAGAGAGAGAGAAAGTGTATGAGAGATGATCTGTGTGAGTGTGTATGTGCACGTGAATGTGCTCGTGTGAGAGAGTGTGTGTGTATGTGTGCATGAGTGTGAGTGTGTGTGTGAGTGTTAGTGTGATGGAGTCACCTGTAGTGCCACATGAACAAGATCCCAGTTCAGGGCATCCTCCAGGGTACCGAACTTGGATACCAGCAAATGCAGAGGCTGATAGCTATGTTCGGTACCCATGAGGACAGCTTCAAACAGGATCCGGGTTTATGTCGCACCACAACTGACCCCATCACACTATAAATTCTCTCTCTCTCTCGCACAAACACAGTCACACACATACACATACACATGCAGACCCTCTCTCATACACACACTCTCTGACACACACACACACACACACTCTCTCTCTCAAACACGCGCGCGCACACACACACACATATGCACTCTCTCTCACACACACACACTCTCTCTCATGCATACACACACACTCACACAGATAAAAGTATGGGGTGAATTTGCATTTGCAGATTTGAAACTGCAGATACGTTCTATTTTGTTCAAAAAGCACGTAATTTGTGGACAGTCAATGTGGCATTTTATAAATTCTTATTTTGGAAATAAAACCAGTCTGACTCCAAGTTAAAACACAGACAGATTCAAAAGAGGCTTCACACATAAAATGCATTGTCTGACCTGAGATGTCACCTCTGCTATCCTGATAGTTATCTTGGGGCAGTGACTTGAAAGAAATTTTGGGATTTTCATATTAATCCTTTCTAACTGATTAAAGATTTAACAGCCATCTTAGGTTTGATCAACACATTCACATCAGTTCCAAGACCCTTTGATCTTTTGCTTACAAATTCTGTCTGATGCCACCTCTCTCACTGACACCTGAAGAAGAAACGAGACTCCAAAAGCTTGTGTCTTCAAATAAAGCTGTTGGACAATAACTTAGTTGTGATAGCTCCTGAAGGCTCTGCCTTCTCAGCTTGCCCCATGCTTATGGAGTGGCTACCCTCAAGCTATACATAATCAATTATTGCTTTCTAGTGTACAACAGTGCCTGTGGCCCTTTGTCGATTCTGGGTCCTTACATTACATCCAGTGAAAAATATAAGCATCTTTTCTCGCTTAGAGTGCAGGAATAAGTCACCACAACATTTCAAACAATGGATTTTATTCCTGTCTCTCCAAGTTGAAAAAGGCTATTGGAAAAACTCTATCCTGTTGAGAGTTACATATTCACACCGCTTTGGGCCAGGCAAGCACTAGAAAAGTAGAAACAGTAATATTGTTTTTGGACAAAGAGTCATAAATTATTGAAAATATATCAAAGTAACAGGAGCAGTTTCCTCAATGCGCTTTAATTTACAGAAAAGGCTCCTGTCCTTTGCACCTATGATCTTGCAGTAGAGAAGTTCGGGCCAATTTTGATAACAAGTATATAAAGTTGTTTGTTTGTTGTTAATTGAGTTAATTCTGGCATTATTGTTGCTTGCATTTTTCAAGGGTTTGGCAGGTTAGATGCTGGGAGAGTGTTTCCAATGGCTGAGGAGTCTGTAACTATGGGCTGGATTTTACATCATGCTGACTGGATGTATTCAGTGGGCAGAGGGCACATGTCTGGTGGCAAGTCTACTGTTTTCCCTCCCACCTCAGTCTCCATAACACAGCAAATGGGGAGGAAGGGCAAGATGGTAGGCTAGATACCTGACATAGTTGACACAATGCAAACACAAATCCCATCTCACCGAGTGCAGTGAGTGAGTAAAGCATCTAAAAGCCCACTCACCCTCAGTCCTATTGAGGTCCCTAAGTGACCATTTATTGCTCCATTAAAGTCATCAATCCACCTCTGTAACAGGTTGAGCCCTGGAAGGTAGCCACAGGTCAGAACCCCCTTTTGTAAAGAAATTTGTAAGGTGGGAAGAAAGGGGAGGCCCAACATTGATTCAAGGTGGAGAGTAACCTCTCTGTGTTAATGGCACACCCACTCCCAAAGTATTAATCTTCACTTTGCATCTCCTTGCCTGTCCTCCAACACCCATCTCCTCACTCCCTCCTCCCTACTTAGGGTCCCCATCCTGCCCTGCCCAAATTGCTGACCCCTTTCTGTGTCATCTTCATTTTCAGACAGATTAGTTGGCAGCTCTCAAGGGTGGGACTTCCTTCCTCTGAAAGGCTAAAGTCTGACCCTCTCTTCACTCAGGTCACACACAATGTGCTATTCTGATGGTGGCCTCTGTTTGAAAATGACTTTTCTCCCCAGGGTCCAATGCCCCCATCCCCACACCTCTCCCCCACACCTCCCTGCATCCCCAATAAGATCTGGCTCTACATGTCATAGCCTCAGGATAAGCAGTCAGGCTTGGTGGAAGCCTCACGTGATCTATGGAAAACTACTTAATTATTGAATAGATCTCAGAAAGGCATTATATCATTAGGATAGCTTGATAACACTTAAAACATTAGATAACATTGAGCAATAGAGGTCTCCATCTTATTCTCAGTGTTGCTAGTCACTGACTCTGCTCACAAGCAGTCAACCAACCCGTTTGTAAATTATTTAGTCAGCTATGTATTAAAACACTGGTAATCCAAGTAAACATATAATGCAAACTGCATATTTAAGGCTGAGATGTCATGTTAGTGTGCATAGTCCATTGTAACAAACTTCCAGATGTCTGACTCATTGTGAATCTGACTTTCTGTTGTATATGTCACATGGGTTGACATATTGAAAACCGCAAACACATCAACTGTGTCAGAGATTTTAACACCAATCAAATTCTACCAACAAAATTAGCTTCTATCATGCTGCCCACTTAACATGCAATATATAGAACATCTTCACAGTAAACAGGAGGTTCCAACACTGTTGTAAGATTTTGGCAATGTAGCTCTTTAAAACAAAAATCATAAAGCACACCATTCACATAATTAATAAAAGCTCTAGAGGCCTCAGAAAGCCTCAGAAAATTCAAATATTTCTCAGATTACTGCTGACATATGCACAAAAAATTGATGAGACTGAACTATAGATGAATTCTGATCATTTGCTTGTCGGGACTAAGTGCTGGTCCCAATAGTTTGAATATGTTTGCTGCTAAGTCACTTTAAAACAAGCAAAATGTGCAAAATCATCAGTGGAATGCAAATAGGTAATGTGCTTGAAAACAACAACAAATCATACATTTTATTAACGTATCAAAGTTATTCTGAGGCAAATTGATTTCTATTAAAATATAAAAACACAATTGGCTCAGAAGGAGGTACTTAGAAAATCTATCAAGATATTACTGAAGGCTGGTCAGTGCGGTTAGGTGATATATATCAGGCAGTGAGTAAAAGGTTTTTTTTATCTTCTGCAGCAACATAACAACCTTAGCTTTGGAAATTCAGTTCAGTATAAAAAAAATCTCAAACATAAAACAGTTCATTTTAAATTTTTTTTAAAGGGAGTCATATATACCTTGTATCTGCTCAAGTGTTGGCATTTAATGGATAATGTGTATAGTGAAATGTACTGGATGATCAGGACCAATAACAGTAAAAATTTATATTTGTATAGAATCTTTAATCTAATAAGATGCCCCCAGGAGTTACATAATGGGACCATAAGGCAATCTTTGAGACTAAACCACATAAGGCATTATTAAGGTGATAGGTCAAAAGATTAGTCAAAGAATTCTAAGTACTATAGAGTGTTTTCCAGACAGAAAAAGAAGTGGAGAGGTGACGAAGTTTAGAAAGGAATTCCTCAACATAGGCTTAGACAGTTAAAGGTTGCAACTATAAAATCAAGGGTGTTTGAGGGGTCAGAATTGGATGAGCACAGTTATCTGAGAGTTATACTGCTGGAGGAAATCGTAGAGAAAGGAAGGAGCTAGGTCACAGAAGGGTTTGAAAAAAGGATTAAGATTTGCTAGCTGTCCCCCACACACATCAGACCTTGACTGTTGGTTGATCCTGTCCCTCAGTATCCCCTCCAATAGCTTGCCTACCACTAATGTGAGGCTCACTGGTCTGTAGTTCTCTGGCTTGTCTTTGCTACCTTCCTTAAATAATGAAACAACATTAGCCACCCTCCAGCCTTCAGGAACTTCACCAGTGGCAGAAGCAAAAATCTCTGCAAGGGCCTGTGCAATTTCTTCCCTAGCTTCCCACAATGTCCAGGGATGGACTTGATCAGACCCAGGGCACTTATCCGCCTTAAGGCGATCTAAGGATGAAAACATCTCCTTTCTGATAATATGTTTGCGGTCCAAAACATCCGCACTTGTTTCCCTTATTTCCTTAGCATCTATGATTCTCTCCTCAGTAAACCCTGATGATAAATACAATAAACAACGATCAGCCATGCTGATCTTTAAGGGGACCTATTCTCTCCCTAGCCACCTTTTACTCTTAATATAGCTATAGAACCTCTTGGGATTATCTTTAATCTTACCTACCAGATCCATCTCATACCCTCTCTTTGCTCTTCTGATTTCCCTCTGTACTCCTGGTTCAGACAATTGGCAGCAGATGGAATGGAATTGATAGCTAGGAAATAGACTTTGTCATGAAGTCAATGACTGTGGGTTTACTAGTACTTTAATTGGAGGAAATGTCTGGATTATTTACAGATTGGAACCAGTGTTGGAATATAGTGTTGGATGTCATCAGTGTACATGAGAAAACTAACACTGCATTTTCAGATGATGTAACCAAGAGGAGACATAGATTAAAATTTGGTGGAGGACTTGGTTGAACACTTGTTTGTATAATGAGGTCAGGAAAACAGAACAACAATCAATCATTTCATATGTTCATATGAAAAGGAAGCCTGAACACCATGAAATGTAAAGCTCACTCTGATATGTTACACAAAACCTTCAAACTTTATACAAAGTGCAGAATTACAATTCCCAAACTTCAATGTCTATGTGTGTCACATTACCTTTGTATTCCTGTATTGTCTATTCTTTATCCCAAGGCCTTGATACTGTCGCTTCTACACAACAAGCCTTAACAGTTTTCATGTCTCATTTGTTTTTTGTTTCTCTGTACATCTCTGGTTCCCACAAGCTTTGCTTATTACTGACTATATAGCTAAAGCTTTAACCCTTAACTAACTGAAACTGATTCAACCCCTTCAATTGATACAAGAGGTAACACTGCAGGGCTGGGAAGAAAAACAGTCACAGGTAAGTAAGTGCATTCAGACTAATGTGTGGTTGCTTTATTTCAGGAAGGATGTAAATGCATCAGCAACAGTTCAGAGAAGACTTACTAGACTAAAACCTGGAATGAGAGCATTGACTTATGAGGAAAGCTTGAACAGACTAGGTTTGTATCCATTGGGGTTTACAAAGATGTGATTCCATTGAAACATATAAAATGCTGAGGGGGCTTTACAGATGTTGACGTAGAAAGCACGTTTCCTCAAATGAGGGAATCTAGAACTAAGAGTCATTGTTTAAAAATTAGGGTTGCACATTTAAAACAGAGATGAGGGGGAGTTTCTTCCCTCAGGGTTCAATCAGTCTTTGCAACACACTTCCTAAAAAGATGGTGGAAGCAAAGTCCTTCAATATTTTTTGTTTATCAAGGTGCTGAAAGCTTACCAAAAGCAGGCAGAAGTGTTTATGTGAGGGTCCTATAAGTTCAACCATAATTTTATTGAACATGGAGCTGGGCTCAAGGGGCTGAATGATGAACTGCTGGTCTTAAACTATACGTTCATAGTTGCAGCTCTAATTATGATTAGATAAATAAGAATGGGACCAGGAAAAAAACATTCTCACCTAACTGCACAGTGGTGGTGAGGCACTGGAAGGGAAATCATAGAATCGAAGCAGTGTAGATAGAGGACATTTGGCCCATCAAGCCTCTGCTAGCCCTCTGAGGAGCATCCCATAACCCACATTTACCATGGCTAACGCACCTAACCTGCACTACAGGACAATTTAGCATGGTCAATCCACCTAATCTGCACATCTTTGAACTGTGGGAGGGAACCGGATGTCCCGGTGGAAACCCAAATAGACACAGGGAGAACGTGCAAACTCCACACAGACAGTTGCCCGAGGGTGGAATCAAACCTGAGTCCCTGAGGTAGCAGTGCTAACCACTGAGACACCATACTATCCCTGGTGTGGTTAATTGTACCAGAGGCTACAGTCAAGTCAAGCAGGCTGAGGAGAGATAGGACTCAACGGTCTCAGTCACTTAGGAAGCAATTAGTCAGATTTTTATGAAACTAACTGATGCCTTACCATATGGTTTTGTGGTTAGGTAATAAGCTAGGATCCAGTAAGCTATGTTTTAGTTGCTTTTTTTTGTTGGGCCTTGGGACATGGAGGATCCTAAAAAGACCAGATTTATTACCTATTATTTGTTGTCCCAGTAGACAAACAAATTATTGTGGAATCCTATTGTATATAATCATTTTGAAAGGCAAAAGTTATTTATCAATGTCATTTCAACTGATGACTGAGCACTACATCTGCCAAAATTGCTATTTTATGAGTTGGTTTAACGGCCAACAACATTATATCTTGTGCCTCTGCTACAGTGGTTTGAATTCAGTTGAAGCTGATGGGCTGACAGTAGACATTCTCTCCCAGCTGTGTAACTCTTGAAATGCATTCTGAACCCATCCTAGAGGACAAAACTTCACGGTTCACAGCAGGTCTGTAATTTCACACTAATTAGTGCAAAATTAGCATTTTAGGGATGAATTTTTTTCAGCATAAGGGCTACACTTGAGTGCAGCATCTTTTAAGGCATTGTAGAGAGAATGAGAATTGGGCTGTACGTTCACCCTGCTAGTTTCATGACTGATATTTCTGGTAAATGTCATCAACTAAGCACAACATTAAACACATGTACATTTAGAAACCTCAAGGCTCAAGGCATTTTTAATGGACTATCATGTTCATAGTTTGGGTGTTTTTTTCTAAGCGGTATAAAATAAAATGACAGTGGTGTGCTGATAGTAGGTTTATGAATATATTCATTTTATCACAAAAGACACAGTTGCCAGAAGTCTCTAAAAACCAAAAGAACTGCAGATGCTGTAAATCAGGAACAAAAAAGAAGTCGCTGGAAAAGCACAGCAGGTCTGGCAGTATCTGTGAAGTCAAAAACAGAGTTTACATTTCGGGTCCGGTGACCCTTCCTCAGAAATTCTGAGGAAGGGTCACCGGACCTGAAATGTTAACTGTTTTTTTTTTCCTTCACAAATGCTGCCAGACCTGCTGAGTTTTTCCAGTACCTTTATTTTTGTGCCAGAAGTTTCTGTCTATTTTACTCTTTAAAGCCAGTGAGAGCCAATAGTCTCCCTAATAATTTACAGTGAAATCCAGGCTAATTGCACCTCCAATGCCACAAAAAAGAATTGGTAGGCATTTTTCCCTTGCTTTTGCCATTTGTTATGACTCATCTGGAACTACAAAAGGAACAAGGTCAAGGAGTTGTCTGAAATTGCTAATGTCATTTCCCAATCAACCGGCAGAGCTTAAGATGAGAGGAAAGTGGAAGTTTCAGAGGTGATATCTGCAGCACTTTTAATGCTGACAGAAGGTAAGCTGCTTGTAGAGATAGCAGTTGAGCTCTTCATAATGTGTACAAGAAATGTCAGAACTCCTTCTATGTACTTAAAACGCTTATACCTGATGACTGAAATTCTCACGTATTCTTGGAAATCACAGGCCCTTATTTTTTATGCAGTAATGAGTCATTATCAAGCATAAAAAATACATGTTACCCTGTCCAATTAGTTTTTAAAATGTGCAACACAGTCTCCGTGCGAACACCACACCTCTGCCATGGGGTGTTTTCTCCTGTGTGCCACTTCTAAAAGATGTGAGTCAAGAACCATCTGCCTTCCTTGTGATAAGTCTTCAAGCGTACAAAAGTGGCATGTCAAACCGAGCATTGATTGCAGATGTTTAAGGGCCTCTTTAAAGTATGCACATTCAATAAAACACTTGCAGAGTGGGGTATGTTTATTTGGAATGCCAAATGGATGCATCCTGAGAGCTTCCTTCATTTACCATTAAGCACCCTGCCTCCAGCCCACCCCCAAAACGCCACCATTCATTGTCAGATTTATCTGACCTTGAATCTCAAGCCAGGGGGAGCTGATTTTTTTTTTTCTGTTCACTTGTGGGACATGGACATTGCTAGCTGGAGAGCATTTTCATTGTCCATCCCTAGTTGCCCTTGAGAGAGTAATGGTGATTTGTCTTCTTGAACCACTGCAGTCCAAATGCTGTATGTTGACTCACAATGCCATTAGGGGGGAATTCCAGGATTTTGACCCAGTGACAGTGAAGTAAAGACAATATATTTCCAAGTCAGGATGGTGAGGGACTTGCTGAGAGGGGAATTTGAAGGTTGTAGTGTTCCCATATATCTGCTGCCTTTGTTGTGCTCAATGGAAGTGGTGGTGGGTTTGGAAGGTGTTATCAAAGGATCTTTGGTGAATTTCTGCAGTGGATCTTCTAGATAGTGCAGACTGCTACTACCAGTAGTGGGGAGAGAGAATGCTTGGGAACGTGATGTCAATCAAGAGGGCTACTTTGCTTTGGATTGCGTGAAGCTTCTTAAATGTTGTTGGGGCTGCACCCATCCAGGCAAGTGGGGAGTATTCCATCACACTCCTAACTTGTGCCTTGTAGATGGTGGACAGGCTTTTGGAGTTAGCAGGTGAGTTACTCATCACACTATTCCTAGGCTCTGACCTGCTTTTGTAGCCACTGTGTTTATATGACGAGGCCAGTTGAGTCAATGGTAACCATAAGGATGTTATCAGTGGAGATTCAGTGATGGTAGCGTCAGCGAATGTCAAGGGGCGGTGAACTTATTGGAGTTGGTCATTCCCTGGCATTTGTGTGGCATGTATGTTACTTGCCCAAGCCTGGATATTGTCCAAATGTTGTTACATTTGAACATAGACTGCTTCAATAGTTGAGGAATGGTGAATGGTGCTGAACATTGTGCAATCATCAGCAAACATTCCCACTTCTGACCTTACGATGTAGGGAAGGTCATTGATGAAGCTGCTGAAGATGGTTGAGCCTAGGACACTACCCTGAGGAACTCCTGCAGAGATGTCCTGGAGCTGAGATGACAGACCTCCAATGACCACAATTACCTTCCTATGTGCCAGGTATGGCTCTAACTACTGGCAAGTTTGCCCCTGATACACATTGATACCAGTTTTGCTAAGGCTCTTTGATGCCAAATTCATTGAAAGTGGCCTTGATATCAAGGGCTGTCATTGTCATCTCATCTCTGGAATTCAGCTCTATAATCTATGTTTGAACCATGGCCGATTTTGCTAAAGTTATTTATTGGCTATTGCCCATAAATTACGATTCCATGCCTAACAAAAATCTGCCTACCTCCATGTTAAAAATATTCAGCAACCCTGCCTCCATTGCTTTCTGAGGCAGAAAGGTCTAAAGTTGTATTTTGCTCTGAGAAAAAAAAAATTATCTCTCATCTCTGCCTTGAAAAGGTGTCACATCATTTTAGAATAGTGTCCCCTGGTTCTAGACTCTGCCACAAGAGTAAACAACCTTTCCAAGTCCATCCTGTCCGGACCATTCAGGGTCTTATTCACCTCAATCAAATCATCCCTCACTCTTCTAAGCTATAGTAAAAGCAAACCTAGCCTGTCCAATCTTTATTTATAGGCAACCAGTTTATTCCAGTATCAATCCAGTAAACTTCCTTTGAACCATCTTTAATGCATTTACATCCTTTAAGTAGGAGAACAAAACTGCTCACAGTATTTGAGATGTGGTCTCTCCTGTGTCCTATCTAACTGAAGTATAATATCCTTATGTTTAATATTTAATTCCTCTGTTAATAAAGGGTAGCATTTCCTTAGCCTTCCTGATGACTTGCTGTATCTACATGCAAATCTTTTATGACCAGTGCACTAGCACAATTGGATCCATCTTCACCTGTGAATTCTGCAGCTGATCTCCATTTAGAGTCATAGAGTTATACAGCATGGAAACAGGCCCTTTGGTCCAACTCGCCCATGCCAACCATGTTCCCAAAATGTTTGGCTGCTATCCCTCCAAACCTTTCCCATTTATGTACTTATCCAAATGTCTTTTAAACTTTGTGACTATAGCTGCATCCATCACTTCCTCTGGAAGTTCATTCCACACACTAACCACTTTTTATTCTTCCTGCTATAGTGAACAACTTCATGTTTTCCCACATTATACTCTGCCAGATTTCTGTCCAATCAGTTAGTTTACCCTTATCGGTCTGTACCAACTTTATGTCATTTTCTGATTATGCATTCCTACTTACCTTTGTATGGTCTGTGCATTTAACTTCAATCCCTTCATCGAAGTCATTGGCAATAATTTTGAAAAGTTGATGAACCAGCACAAAACCCTGTGGGACACAACTTGTCACTCCCTACTATGATGAAAAAAAGACCCATTTCTGCATACACTGTGAAATAAGAACAGGAAGTGCTGCAGAAATTTGGCAGATCTGGCAGCATCTGTGTGGAAAAGACAGGATTAATGTTTCAAATCCAGTGACCCTTGAACAGTCATTGGACTCAAAACATTAACACTGTTTCTCATATCCACAGATGCTGCCAGACCTGCTGAGATTCTCGAGTATTTTCTGTTTTTATTTCAGATTTCCAGCTTTTGCTTTTATATATACAAGTTCTCTGTTTTCTGCCAGCCAGCCAATCTTCTATCAAATATTTCAGTATGTTACCCATACACTATGAACTTTGTATAAAAATCTCTTCTGTGGAACATTGTCAAGTGCCTTCTGGAACTTTCCCTTTACATTGTCCCACACATATGCCTTTATACTCCTTTGGGAGCTAGCGCCATTGAATTCTTCTTAACCTGACCTTTATGTTGAAAAAAAAACTTTTGCTCCAAAACAAGAGAAAGGTACATGTTCACGCATGTATCCTGAAATGGAATTGTTTCCATTTGTTCAATAGAAGGTTAGATCCATAAATAATGGAAAGAAGTGATTGGATCGGTTTTATATTATCAACCAATATAGTGGGCATCACCACTGTGTGTTTATTGAAGTATTAACAATACCTTTGTAATGCTTGAGTTCATTCATGTGTTCAGAACATATAAAGTTAATGTAGTGTTGCAGCAGGTTGTGCATATTAATGATAATTATGTTTCTGAATAACTCAGTAACAATTTGGTTCCTTTCTTTGCCTAGATGATCTCTCAGTTGAATTTAATATTACCAACAAAGTCTCTTACCATCTGTGACTTCATTTTCATTTGTTCTGCATTTGTCTTACTCTTAAGCTATGTTAGTTAATAATAAGTGGGAATATTGGGAATGGCATATTACCCAACTATCATTTTAATTTCTCAGTTACTGAATGTTGAGTGCTAAAATTGAGTTGCTAAGAAAGAAGACAGCTGTTTTGAACTGAAAACAGTTTGATAATGTTATCTTTACCACCTTGTGTTATCACAGTCATTATTGTAAAAGTAAGACATGAATGTGATTTTCAATCATTGTCAATCTTGCCAATTTGATTGGGAACAATTTATATCAGCTGGGATAATTGTCTCTGCTTAAATGGTGCAGAAATATCAGCTGAATGCATTAATGGCCCATTGCTGGTACATCACAGTGCAATTTCACTCCCTGTGTATTTATTTACTCTCTGTCATTTCTCAAATATTGACAGTCAACATTAAGAACTCAGGAAGCAAATGGTCTCCCCCAACAAAATAAACTGCAGGATATGTTTTACTGGATCAGCCTGTCATTTCACTTTCATGCATTTGCTATCCTCTCAGCTTTTCTTAGTGAATTTTCCAATTTCATTCTAAATTAAAGGTACTCCTTTTCTATATGGATTGGTAGCCAACAGGAAATGTGTCAACACTGACCAAACTCATTCGACACAGATCTCCAGGGCAAGTGAAGAGATAATTGCATCAAAGGCAAGTGGATAATGTTATAAACAACTGCATTTCCCAACACTTAACAAAAATATATTTTTGTCAGAAATGCAGAAGATAGCAAGTCAACATTAAAAAAAACTTAAAATAATCTTCTCCATAATTATTCAATAAAGAGAATCATGAAATATTTCTGTAAAAAGACAGATTTCATCAAAGCTGTACACCTTGCATTCGTCAGAACAAATCACAAGAGTACAAACAAAGGGAAAAACCAAATTTCTGTAGTGTATGAGGTAAAGGTAAAGTCACCATACTGTTATAAGACCACAGGGCTGCTCATCCATTAGGGAGAGAAAAAATCAAGCAATAGTTGGTCACCACACCTCAGCAGGTGGAGGATTGAGAAGGAGGCTCCTTCATGGTAACCTGAGCCAGTGGGGGTATTGAGCCCATGTTATTGTAACAATGTGACATCATAAAACAGTCTTCCAGCCATCTGAGCTAACTAACCTGTTAGATAAAAAGGATGCTGATTTGTTGGAAAATGGACAGTCATTACCATGGAGCACGTAAATGTTAATGATGACTAACAGTAAATAACTGGGTTTTGTTCAAATTTTAAAGCTAGCAGGTTGATTCTGATTGTTGAGGGCATTGCCTTGGGAAATTAGTCTAAATTTTGTCAATGTTACCTGCCCACACTTGCAAAATTCCTGCATACCCTCCAACATTAGATGTAGTTCTGGAATTGGACAGTATGTGTGGATTAATCCTGAGCATGCTGACATAAATTTAGGATAGTCAGTCAGGTCTGTCATATTGGGTAACTGTGTGCTGGAAGCCATATGTATGAAGGGCCCTGTCCTTTGTCAAAAGAAAGAACAGTTACGCATACTGGACCTGTTTCAGCTCAACAAAGTAGGCAACAGCCATTCATTGAGCAATACCCTGATCATTCAGACTCAACCTGCCTGGTTTAAAATCTAAACAAAGCTTGGCAGTTAACTATTAATCATCATTATCTTGAATTATCTTGATGAGTGCAAAACAAAAAGGTTCACAAAATATGTTTTTTTTTCGGCAAAACTCAAATTCTGTATGAAGTAAAATTTACAGAAAAGGTCTAATTTCTGAAATTGCAATACTACAGTTATTTCCCTACTTAGGCAAAAAGAAAATCAACTGAATTGATTTGTATTTACAATGACAACTAACGTTTTTCAAAAATAATTATTTTATAAGTCACCTGATCAATATTGATCGATATTGACCAGTGGTATAATTAGAAAAGGACAGAAAGCTCACATTTAACTCAAAGAAAAGGGAGAATTATTTGTAGACCATCAAGAAAACAAATGTAATTGTATTCTGTCTCAAAACCATTATAGTTTTAATCACTTTAATAATGAAAAGTACCACTTCAATCCATTTACCAGATTTGTTTGTTGATCTTTGGATATAACAAACATGAAAATGACTGATTAATTTCTTGTTTCCACAGATCCAATGAAAGAAAATGCAAAATGTATTATAGCATTCATTGCAGGTAACAACACATACTAGGGAACAAAACCTGTGAGGGATTAAATGATGAATGGTGGGACCTGGAAAGCACTGAGGATCAGAGGGAGTAGGATCAGAGGGATCTTGGTGTGAATGTACATCAGTCCCCGAAGGTACCAGGAAATAGTTATTAAGGCATGTGAGATACTTGCCTTTATTAACCAAAACATTGAGTTTAAGAGCAGGGAAGTTATGCTGGAACTATGTAAAATATTGGTTAGGTCTATGGAGTTCTAGAATCTACATTATAGGAGGGATGTGATAGGATGGAAGAAGGTGCAGAGGAAATTTACCAGAATGTTTCCTGACTTGGAGAGTTTCAGTTATAAAGAGAGATTAGGATAGATTGGGGTTGTTTTCCTTGGAGCAGAGGAGATTAAGAGGGAACATAATTGAGATGTACAAAATTATGAGGGGCATAGATAGGACAGACAGGAAAAAATGTTTCCTTTTGATGGAGGTGTCAATGACCAGGGAGTATAGATTCGAGGAAATGGGAAGAAGGTTTAGAGGAGATAGGAAGCAAAACATTTTTTTCATCCACAGGGTGGTGGGAATCTGGAAATCACTGCCTGTAAGGATAGTAAGAGACAGAAACCTTCATAACATTTAAGAAGTATTTAGATGTGCACATGCAATGCTAGGGCATACAAGGCTATGTGCCAAGTGTTGGAAAATGGGATTAGAATATTTGGGTACATGTCTCTGATTGATATAGATACAATGGGCTGAAAGGCCTTTTTCTGTACTGTACTATGACTCTATCTAATTATTTTTATGTACTATGGCAATAGATATAATACCATCAAGGCCTGGATCTGAAGATCAAGAACAAGGTGTCTGTACACTGTGACCTCTATGTCCAAAATCACAGCTTAACAAACACCTGCCTTTCATCTCCAGTGTGACAGTTGCTTAGTAGATCATGCATGTGTGTGGATATTGTTATGAACCAAGCCAGAATCCCTCAAAATATTTTAGGAAGATAGCTTAGACCCTACGTTTTTCTTATTTTAAAGGCAGATGTAAGTGGGTTTTCCAGGTGTGATGCAACTGGTCAAACCACTTGGCTTTAAGCAAAACAAAATTTATTTAAACATTCCAGTTGAAACACAAACATAAGAAAACGGAATTTAGAGTAACTTAACTATTGGAAAACCTAACCAACTGGATACAGCAACTCACCTGTTCCAATATAGTAACATCCCATAAACACACCCCTTGGCAAAAAGTTAAATTCAAACACAGATTCTTAACACAGGAAGGAACAACATCCAGAGAGACATTTCAGAGAAAGTCAGAGGAATCCTTTTCTGAAGCTTGCAACACTTTTAGTACTTAAAACACCTTGTGACTGCTACAGCTAAACAAAAATAGAAAAAATTCTGAACTGGGAGAACTGGCCACTCACCTGCCATTGTTAAACTGTTACTCCCTACATTCTTCAGCACTTCTGCCTTTACAATCTCTGTTCAAAACAAAAAGACAAAATAACCTTTTTAAAGTGACAGCACTGTCACAATATTGGGTGAGGACAGGGTCAGTCTATGTTGTGAGATAACAAGGTGTAGAGCTGGATGAACACAGCAGGCCAAGCAGCTGAGAAGGGTCTAGGCCTGAAACGTCAGCCTTCCTGCTCCTCTGATGCTGCTTGGCCTGCTGTGTTCATCCAGCTCTACACCTTGTTATCTCAGATTCTCCAGCATCTGCAGTTTCTGCTATCTCTGAAACAATCTATGTTGTGATTTCCCATGATATAAGACATGACCCATGCTTCCTGCCAACATTGCATACAGTTCATCGACAGCCGAGATGCCAGTTTTCTGTTTCTCAAAAAACTGCGCCACACATGGGCTAAGCCTAGAAATAAAGATATTAAGAACAGGAGTATACCATTTGACCCTTTGAACATACATAAGAGCATAAGAAATAGGAGCGGGAGTAGACTATCTGGTCTGTCGAGCCTGATCTGCCATTCAAAGAGATCATGGCTGATCTTTTCATGGACTCAGCTCCACTTACCCACCTGCTCACCACAACCTTTCATTCATTTACCTTTCAAAAATCTATCTTTGCCTTAAAAACATTCAACAGGATAGCCTCAGCTACTTCGCTGGGCAGGAAATTCCACAGATTCACAACCCTTTGCATGAAGAAGTTCATCCTCAGCTCAGTCCTAAATCTGCTGCCCCCTTATTTTGAGACTATGCCCCCTAGTTCTTTGAGCCTACTTCATCATTCAATATAATCTTGGCTGATCCTTTATCTCAATGCCATATTCCCACAATCTCTCTAAACCCCTTGATGATTTTAAAATCTAAAAATTAACCAATCTCCTTCTTGAATATATTCAGTTACTTAGCTTCAATAGCTTCTATAATTGGAAATGCTAGGATGGAAAATACATATTTATTGTTTCCGGGATAATTTTCTGTGATCATTGTGGACTTGTGGCTCCAATAGATAATTCAAGAGAAATTTATTTACCCAAAAAGTGGTGTGAATGTGGAATGTGTGCTACCAGAGCATGGTTGAAACAAATTGTCCAGATGCATTTTCAAGGTAGCTCGAAAAGCATATGAAGGAGAAGAGAGTACAGGATTATGAGGAAAGATTTTGATGAGGAAAGATAAGAGAAGTTGAATAGGAGCATGGACGGGCTGAATAAAATGGCCTTTTCTGCACTGTACATGATACATGAGACATCAAGCTGGCATGCCATATTAGGTTTAAAGAAAAGCGATGACCCAGATTTACTTAGCAGCTTCATGGTGTGTGATCATTTATCTAATAGTGTCAATAATAATACTGAGTTCAACGCTGTGTTTGAAAGGGAGAAAACTGAAACAGCTACACTATTATATTTAGGCAAGGTTGACTTTGATGGGATAAGACAGAGACTTCCACAGTCAACTAGACTAAAGTGTGAATGAATTAAGTGACAGAAGATCAGGAACAGTTTGATTTTATACAGAACCCATTAAACTCCCAAAGGAACTACAGCTCTACTTGACAAAAAAAAAGACAGCCATATAGGCAACTAAAGAAATCTGAGACGAGCTAAAACCAACAGAATAAAGGACACAAGTCCTGACGAATGAACATGACACCAATAAAACTGCAATGGCAACAAAGTAGATAGAAAAACTAATAAATTGAATTTGCAAAGAAAATTGCAGGGAATATCAAATCAACTGAATTTTCTTTATGATTTGAAAGAAAGGGAGTCAGGAAAATATGGGGCACTTGAAAGCTGATCGTAGAAGTACGGACAATGAAAATCGTCATCAGGATTCACTTGGTCACAAGTACCATTGTAGACCTAGGAAATTCAATGCCACTGGTTGTGTTTTCCGTGGGTCCTTATGTGGCTAATAAGTATGATTCCCCTAAAGCCACATCTCCCACCATACATTGGGCAGGTGTTTTCAGGAGGTAGAATTCATCCTTAGTCTTGAGATCGTTCACATTACTTTGTTCAGATCCTTTTTTATACTTCCCCTTGCCAATAGGTATTCTCAAAGAATTGCATCCCTTCATACAGGATGTTCTTCCATGTTGGCTTCTTCTGAGTGAGATTCTTCCATGCATTTACATCTACATTGCATTTCTTGAGGGAATCTTCCTTTGTCTTCCTCTCATTTGAATGCCTTTCTTGAGTTGAGAGAAGAAGATTTGCTTTAAAGTTTTCGAGAAGATTTGTAGCTCGGGTTGTGGATGAGGTTGTAGACTTGCTCGCTGAGCCGATGCATTTGGCGGTAGACGTTTCGTCACCCTGCTAGGTAACATTGTCAGTGCGCCTCTAGTGAAGCGTTGGTGTTCTGTCCCACTTGTTATTTATATGACTCAGTTTGCTGGAGTGTTTGCTATCACTTCTGGAACTCCATCAACAAACACATTGAATTAGACCCTACCTACAAACCACTGAGAAACAGAACCAGAGGTATATAAATAACAAGCTGGACAGAACACCGATGCTTCACCGGACATGCATTAACGACGTTACCTAGCAGGGTGGCGAAACATTTGCAATCAAACCCATTGGCTCGGCGGGCATGTCTACAACCTCAAGATTTGCTTTGGCAGTCCGAACTCAGGCAGGTGGCTGGCCCAGCAGAGTTGGTTTCAGATAATCATGGCCTCGATGCTGGTGACGTTAGCTGCGTCAAAGACACTGATATTAGCACACGTGTCCTCCCAGCTGATGTGGAGAATCCATCTCAACCAGCATTGATGATACTTCTCAAGGGCCTTGAGGTGGTTTTTCTTTATGTAGTCCAGGTTTCAGAGCCATAGAGAAGAGTGGAAAGGACAGCTGCCTTATACAGAAGGATGTTGATATCAGCACATATGTCACAATCGTCAAAGCTCTCACCCTGAAGTTTGTGCTAGCAGATTGGATGCGATGTTGAATCTCCACATTGATGTTAGCCTTAGATGAGAGTTAGCTTCACAGGTAGGGGAAATGTTCCACGTTTGGGAGGATTCCTCCATTGACTTAAATGGAGGGATGGACTGGAAGTTGCCCTTGGATGTATTGGTGAATTATTTGAAAATTCTTGAGGTTGAGGCTAGCACCAATTATTCAGTGTGCTTCCACAAAGGCATTGGGCGAAGATTGAAGATTCTCTCAAGAGAGAAGAACTGACATTGTTACCTGCAATCTGAAGCTCCACGAATGACTTCAGTGTTGATTTCAACATGGATTTCAACTGGCTGAGGTTGCAAAGTTTTTATCAATCTTAGAGACAATGCCCAGACCATTGTGAAGCTAGTGCTCAACAGGATGAAGATGATGATAAAGAAGATGACACATCCCTGCTTAACCTCTCTCTTGACCTCGGTGAATTCTATCATATTACCATCAGTGACAACTGCCATCAACAACGTCTCATAGAGGAGACAGAGAATGTTGCTGAATTTCATTGGGCAGCCAGCCTTTGACAGAATCTTCCATAACACTTCCTAATTGACTGAGTCAAAAGCCTTGGTCAGGTCAATGATGGCCATGTCAAGTAGTTGGTGTTGTTCCTGGCGTATGTCTTGGAGTTGCTGAGCAGTGAATATCATTTTCATTGTTCCATAGTTTGGTCGGAAACCAGACCACCTTTCAGGAAGGATTTCTTCAGAGACTGGGGGAGGCACCTAGCATGGATTTGGGCAATGATCTTCCTGACAATGGAGAGAAGGGAGATTCCTTGGTAGTTCTCACAGAAGATTTTGTCTCCTTTCTTGAAGAAGGTAGTGATGACAGCATCCCTGATTCCTTCTTTGTGGCAGAGATTTCTTCTTTGTCCCACATTTTCGGGAACAGTTGATGGAGATGACGGGTAAGCTCTGCTGCTCCAAGTTTGAAAATCTGCACTGGAATCCTGTATGCTCCAGAGATAGTAGGAACTGCAGATGCTGGAGAATCTGAGATAACAAGGTGTAGAGCTGGATGAACACAGCAGGCCAAGCAGCATCA
>NC_063348.1:53765706-53790155 GCF_021869965.1 Rhincodon typus
AAACCAATATCCATTTCAAGCCCACCGACTCCCACAGCTACCTAGAATACACCTCCTCCCACCCACCTTCCTGCAAAAATGCCATCCCCTATTCCCAATTCCTTCGCCTCCGCCGCATCTGCTCCCAGGATGAGGCATTCCACTCCCGTACATCTCAGTTGTCCTCGTTTTTCAAGGACCGTAACTTCCCCTCCTCGGTGGTCGAGAACGCCCTCAACCGTGTCTCCCACATCTCCCGCACCTCATCCCTCACACCCCGTCCACGCAATAAAAACCAAAAAAGAATCCCCCTCGTCCTCACGTACCACCCCACCAACCTCCGGATCCAACGCATCATCCTCCGACACTTCCGCCATCTGCAATCCGACCCCACCACCAAAGACATCTTTCCCTCCCCACCCTTATCTGCTTTCCGGAGGGACAACTCTCTCCGTGACTCCCTTGTCCGCTCCACACTCCCCTCCAGCTCCACCACACCCGGCACTTTTCCCTGCAACTGCAGGAAGTGCTACACCTGCCCCCATACCTCCTCCCTCACCCCCATCCCAGGCCCCAAGAAGACTTTCCACATCAAGCAGATGTTCACCTGCACATCTGCCAATGTGGTATACTGCATCCGCTGTACCCGGTGTGGCTTCCTCTACATCGGGGAAACCAAGCGGAGGCTCGGGGACCGCTTTGCAGAACACCTACGCTCGGTTCGCAATAAACAACTGCACCTCCCAGTCGCGAACCATTTCAACTCCCCCTCCCATTCCTCAGACGACATGTCCATCCTGGGCCTCCTGCAGTGCCACAACGATGCCACCCGAAGGTTGCAGGAACAGCAACTCATATTCCGCTTGGGAACCCTGCAGCCCAATGGTATCAATGTGGATTTCACAAGTTTCAAAATCTCCCCTCCCCCTACCGCATCCCAAAACCAGTCCAGCTCGTCCCTGCCTCCCTAACCTGTTCTTCCTCCCACCTATCCCCTCCTCCCACCTCAAGCCGCACCTCCATCTCCTACCGACCAACCTCATCCCGCCCCCTTGACCTGTCCGTCCTCCCTGGACTGACCTATCCCCTTCCTAACTCCCTACCTACACTCACCTTTACTGGCTCCATCCCCGCCTCTTCGACCTGTTTGTTTCCTCTCCACCTATCCTCTCCTCTATCCCTCTTCTATCCGCCTCCCACTCTCTCCCTATTTATTTCAAAACCCCCTTCCCCTCCCCCTTTTCTGATGAAGGGTCTAGGCCCGAAACGTCAGCCTCTCTGCTCCTATGATGCTGCTTGGCCTGCTGTGTTCATCCAGCCCTGCACCTTGTTGTCTCGGATTCTCCAGCATCTGCAGTTCCTACTATCTCTCTCCATTCTGTTGGTTGTGTTGTGTATTTCCCGCAGAACTCAGTCCAGCCGTCCCTTTTCTTCTAAAAGTTTTGAAAGTCCAGAGTTTTGTCCATACGTTTTAGTGTTGGGGATTTTTACTCGATTTTACATCAGGTCCATGGTGCAGGGATGCGTGTGAATGAAAAAGAATTCTTATGTAGATGAAAACAAAAAGTTGAATAAGATATAAAAGTAAAAAGAGAATTTTCATTTTTAAAATGCCTTTCACGTAAAGCACTTGCATTAGTACATTTATTCATTACTAGAGAAACGACACTTCAAAAAGTTTTCCTGATTGGCTCTAAACAGTTCTGAGAAATCCTGTTGTAATGAATTACTTTATAGAAATTTATGTCTTTTTTTAAAAGAACACCTCCTAAATTCTCAGACCACTGGAAAAATTCCTCTTCTCTTCCTGGTACAGCACCAAGAGACTTTTATACCCAAAGGAGGTATTACACATAATAGACATACTTTACAATACATAATATGATCAAGCAGAGTCAGGATGGTTTTATGAAGGGAACATCATATCTGACAAATTTACCAGATTTCTATGAAGAGGTAGCAAGCAGTGTAGATAAAGGGGAAGCAATACGTTTAGATGTTCCGAACGTGTTTGATAACGAATCACACATTAGACTACTTAATAAGGTACAAGGCCATGGTGTTGGAGGTAGTATATTAGCATGGATAGAAGATTGGTAAATAATTGGAAGACTGAGAGTTTGGATAAGGCAGATATTTTCAGGATGGCAACCTGTAACTACTGGTGTGCCACAGGGATCTCTGCCGTGGCAATAGTACTTTTCAGTATATCAGTGACTTGAATGAGGAATGTGGATGCACTAGAGCCAAGTTTGCAGATAACATAAAAATAGGTGGGAATGCAGATGGTGAGGATGATGCAAAGAGCTTGTAGATGGATATAGACAAGGTTAAGTGAATGGGCAAAACAGTTATTTCCCAAACATAAATCATCCTGGAGAAGCTGGTGGTGAACTGCATCCCGGAACAGATGAAATCCTCAGAGTTTGGGGACACCTATTGTACTATTTGGGAGGAAGTTCCAAGAGTTTGACCCAGCGACAGTGCTGGAATGGCAAGTTGGCGGAAAACTAGCCAGCAGTGCTGTTCCCAAATATCTACTCCCCTTTTCCTTCTAAGGTTGTAGGTTTGGACGTTTCTGACAAAGGAGCTCTGATGAGATAGTGCAGTGTTCTTGTACATGGGTCACACTGTTACCTGTGTTGATGGTCCTTCAAGACCACCTTCCAAACCCTCAACCTCCGTAAACTAGAAGGAAAAGAGCAGCAGACGCATGAGAGGACTAGTAACTGCAACCTCCCTTCCAAGCCAAAAGATGTAGAACTACATCAGCATTCCTTCATCGTCACTGAGCCAGAATCCTGGGTCCCCCATCCAAACAGCACTCTAGGGATACTTACTTCTCATTGACTGCAGTGGCCCAAAAAAGACAGCCGTGCCATTACATTCTCCGGGAGGGTACGGGATGGGCAATGAATGCTGGCTCAACCAGAAACACCCAAATCCCATAAATGAAACATTTTGAGGTCATAGAAACCCTGCAATATGAAAACAAGCCAGTTGGCCCCTCAAATCACACAGACCCTCTGAATATCATAACATCCAGACATGCCCCACTACCCTATCCCTGCATTTCCTAAGGCCAATCCACCTAACCTGCATATCTTTGAAATGTGGGAGTAAATCCATGCAAACACAGGGATTATATGCAAACTCTACACAGACGTCATCCAAGGCCAGAATTGAACCTGGGTCCCTGGCACACTGAGGCAGCAGTGCTAACCACTGTGCCACCCTACACCTTGGAACTTACTTAAGATCTTCATTGAGTTGGATCAAAGCTGAGATTGAATGTGTTCTATTGATAATATTCAGCTCTATATTGTGTCTGTAACTTCAAAAACATAATTCTTTCCCTCCACTATAGAACAGATGAGTATCTCTCCCAAAGGTCTGTCAGTCTCTCATCAATTCAGGGTTTGTGAATGTAAAAGCCAATTCTCTCTCTCTCTTTATCTCTCTCTCTCTCTCTCTCTCTCACACACACACACACACAGACACACAAACGCTCACACAAAACCTTTGAAAGCCAATGCATTATTAACTTTTCTATTTGATTCATCACTTTTGTTTCTTTTGTATTAATGAATGTAACCTGGTTGTGGAGGGGCATTGTGCACTGAGTTTATAGCAGGGAGTGAACATCGATGGAGAAATTGATTCCTTGACTAAAGAACTGCATTCTGTGTTTGAAAACGGGAAGGCAGGATTAGAAATTTGCTCAAGACACAGATTTGCTGAAGTTTGCAAAGTAATTTTTAAATTGGCCTAGAACTGTGAGAGAAATATGACCATATTGTTTCTAGACCATAAAAAATATTGAAGATTGATAAGAGAGTGAGAGATAACAGCCCAGACAACTGCTTGTGTTCACGCAAGTACAACCTTAAGACTGGGGTCCAGAGTGTATAGTTTTAAACAGGCAATGACATAATAGAAATCAATTAAATGGGATGAAATCAAGTATTACTTTATACAGCATATAGGCAGAGTAAGGAAGAACTATAAAGAAAGATTTTGAAAACAACTCACTGCGAAATGCATAGGGTAGTTTGATCAGTTGCCCAAAAGATGTGCTGTTATTTCTGTTGATTGATAAACCAATTGAGACAAATCCTAATTTACAGGATATTTAAGCAACCACCGTCATTTTGAGTATGTACTATTACTCATGAGAGAGTCAATACAGTGTGGAGCTGGAGGAATACAGCAAGTCAGGTGGCATCAAAGGAGCAGGAAAGTTGACATTTCAGGTTTACACCCTCGATCAGATCTGGGGAGTGGGAAGGGAGATTGGAAATAAATGGAAGGGTGGGGCTGAGGTAGGTAGGTGGGATGATGTTAGGTGGATGAAGGTAGGGGGTATTGGGCATTGATCAGTGGGATGGGTGGGCGGATAGGTGGGAAAGAAGATCGACAGGTCGTGTCAGGTCAAGGAGGCAGGGATGAGAGGAAGGGTTAGACATGGGATGAGGCCAGGAGTGAGGAGATTTTAAAACTGGTGAATTCCATGTTTAGGCCATCGGGCTGTAGGCTTCTGGGGCGGAATATGAGGTGCTGCTCCTCCAGTTTGCATGTGACATCATTGTGACACTGGAGGAAGCCCAGGATAAACATGTCACCCAGGGAGTGGGAGGGGGAGTTAAAATGGTTGGCAACTGGAAGGTGTTGTTGATTATAGCGTCCCAAGCGCAGATGCTCCATGAATCAGTTCCTGAGTCTGCACTTGGTCTCTCCGATGTAGAGGGGGCCACATCGGGAGCAATGGATACAGTAGACTAGGTTGGAGGATGTACAGGTGAATCCCTGTTGGATTTGGAAAGCTCGTCTGGGGCCTTGGACAGAGGTGAGGGGGGAGGTGTAGGGGCAGGTGTCGTGCCTCCTGCAGTTGCAAGGAAAGATGTGGGTGTGGTGGGATTAGTGGGGAGTATGGAGCAGATGTAGAGTGCCTTTGATACCTGGACCAGAACCTTGAGATCAACTAACATATTCACTTCCGAGGCATTACATTACCAGCCCTTGAAGTCACAAGGTGTGGTAAATTGGTAACAAAAGGTTCATAGAATCCCTACAGCATGGAAGCAGACCATTTTGCCCATTGTGTCCACACTGAACCTCCAAACAGCATCCCACCCAGACTCACCTCCCCTACACTATCCCTGTAACCTGCATTTCCCATGGCTAACCCGCCTAGTCTGCACATTTTTGGACTCTGGGAAGAAACCCCTGTTGATATTGGGAGAATGTGCAAACACCACACAGACAGTTGACTGAGGCTGCAATCAAACCCAGGTCCCTAGCGCTGTGAGGCAGCAGTGCTAACCATTATACCACTGTTCAGAAGGAAGGAAGATACTTATAAAGGTGGGAAAGAATATGGTATCCTGGCGTATCTCCGGTTGGCAGGGGGCCAAAGATCATAATTTGGTATATTAATGGCCATTCATGATCCACTGGCATTTTACAAGCCTAGAATGGCATTAAATCGCATGAGGAGTGTGCCAATTCCAGCCAGTTCGGGGCAGCATGGTGGTTCAGTGGTTAGTATTACTGTCGCACAGCACCATGGACCTGGGTTTGATTCCCACCTTGGGGGGCAGTGTGGAGTTTGCACCTTCTCCCCATGTCCATGAGGGTTTCCTCTGGCTGCTCTGGTTTCCACTCCCATAGTCCAAAGTTGTGTAGGTTAGGTGATTTGGCCATGCTAAATTGAACATAGCATCCAGGGATGTGTAGGCTGGGTGGATTAGCCATGGTAAATCTAGGGTTATGGGGGTGGGTCTGGGTGGGATGTTCTTTGGAGGATCAGTGTGGACTCAATGGGCTGAATGGCCTGCTTCCACACTGTAGGGATTTGATGAAGTGTCCTTTCTGGGGGATTTTTTTTACCTGATCAATGGAGGGGTTGAATGGCCAGTGACAATTGCCATCCTCATGATCCTGGTAACACCACTGCCAGGGCTTGGCTCATGTTTGCTGCTAAACTTCGAGGGTGCTTCAATATGGAGACGCACTCACCTTCATCTTTCAGTGAGTCAAGCTGCTCGTTCGGAGACCCAGAGCAGAAACAATGGGCCGAATCACCTCCTTCTGTGCCGTAATGCCCTTGTGATTCTGTGACCCTCTGGCAGTTTCCATTGGTGACGTGGGCAAGGCTGTGGCTCAGAGATACAGGCCCACAATTTTTAATCAGAGAGCAGTAACAATTGGCAATCTCATAATTGGTCACCAGACTCAACATCCACAGACAGGGATTGAGGACTGCAATCTTGTTTCGACTCATTCATGGGATTGTGAGTGTTCAGTCTCAGCAAGCATTTATCCTCCATCCCTAATTGCCCTGGAGAAGTTAGTGGTGAGCTGCCTTTTCTTGCCCTGACTTAAGGGCCTGACAGTAAAATTCTAGCTATGTGTATTAATCTATAATGTGTGTTAATGGCTATTAAAACACAAGTTGAATATTATGCAAGACAACAAGGTGCAGAGCTGGATGAACACAGGGTCTAGGCCCAAAACATCAGCCTTTCTGCTCCTATGATGCTGCTTGACCTGCTGTGTTCATCCAGCTCTGCACCTAGTTGTCTCGGATTCTCCAGCATCTGCAGTTCCTACTATCTTTGAATACTATGCAAGCATGTTGCAGTTGATTTTTTTTAAGTGTAATCGTCACGAAAATATGATTGACAAAATCAGGTGTCCCTCAGGTTTGAAGGTCTAGACAACATATTTAGGAGCTTGGGAAACAGCAGGAGAATGGAATCGAGTGTGACAGCGATTCGTTAGTGTCACTCTAGCAGTATGGTGGTGACAGGTAGACTGGTAGTCTTAGCTTAGGTGCGTTTACCAGCTTCTAAACATTTAAGAAAACATTGTGATTTTAAGACATAATTTTGAATGGATCAATTTGCTCCTTAAATACATAAAAAAGTAGGTAGAATACAACTTCTTGAGGTGGCGTTTTTGTTTAAATAATTAGAAAAGACAACTAAATCTGAAAAACAATGAGTAGATCATTCTTTCTCTCGATCCTTTTTAGCACTGACTGCTTCCATTTCCCAGTAAGCAGCTCCATCTACAGTAACAAAATAAAGGTTCAGGCCAGTGACAAAATAATCATTTAACAGATTGCTGAAGGACACTGCAATATTTTTTTGGCATGCACAAGAAATAGTTAACTTGATAATTGTAAATTGTTATCTGAAACATTTTAATTGAAGGTTATTTTGATTACGTGAAGATTGTGGTAATTTAGAGTTCTATTATATTTCATACAATCAATGCAAAAATAATTACTTTGTACATTCAAAAATACACACATCAGGGGATAGGACTTTCCCTGTGATGATAGCAGGCAGGTGAAGTTAATCCGATGAAAGTGAAAAAATCAGATATCCGCCATTAAGGTAAATGTCAGTGGTTAAGTTTTCCAATCACAAAGATAAGTTGACTTCTTTACAATAGTTATCAAGGAATTAACCTACATTCATTAGGCCAAAAAAATCATGCGGCACCAGATTATAGTCCAAAAGGTTGACTTGAAGATACAAGCTTTCGGAGGTGGCTGACACCTGAAGAAGGAATGAGACTCCAAAACCTTGTATCTTCAAATAAACCTGTTGGCCTATAACCAGGTGTCGTGTGATTTTTGACCTTGTCCAACACCAGCACTTCCATATCGTACATTAATTAGCATCTCATCCTGCTGGAATGAAGTCAGCCTTCTCAATTAATTGTTGCCAAAAAAATTCAACACTTCAGATTGCTAACCACGCATAATAGGCAATTTACCCGGCAACCCCCATTTCCTTCTGGACTTGGGGTTAAATTCTTGCTGTTTTGTCCTCCTGGCAATATGGCTTTTACTCATTGTACGCAGTTTTTGGTCTCTCTATTTGGGGAATTTGTAATTGTATCGGAGGCGGTTCAGATGGAATACAATGTTGGAAAATGAGTGGTCGTATACTTTGAAAGGAGGACTAGAGTAGCTGAATGTTATTTGAGTGGAGAAAGACTACAGTAAACTACAGACCAGATGGATTTCTGTGTTCTCATTTATGACCACGAAAAGCTGGCATCCAATTTCTGCAGTTAATAGGGAAGGCAAATGGAATATTGGTCTTTATTTAAAAGGAAATTGAGTGTAAAAGTAAAGAGGTTTTACTAAAACTATATAAGGCATCCATTCATTCATTCATTGGTGGTCCTTCACAGGTGAGGATGACTCTCTTCCACTTTCAGAGTGAGTCCATATGTGCCTGTACAGACTGCTGTGGCATCCGCAGGCTCTATTACTCTTGGGGCAGAAGGTGGTCACTGGAGAGGAGTGGGTGGGGCATCAGTGTGGTGGTTCGCTCTTTTTACTGTTTTAGCCTGGCTTCCGCTTTTTCCCAGCAACAAGTCTCAAGGTACTCAGCATCTTCCCGGACGCTCCTCTTCCACTTTGGATGGTCTCGGGTCAGTGATTCCCAGGTGTCTGTGGGAATGCAGCACTTCCCCAGTGAAGCCTTGAGGGTATCACTGAAGCGCTTCCTCTGTCCACCTGGGGCTTGCCTGCTGTTTCAAAGCTGGGACTAAAACACCTGCTTGGGGAGTCTCATGTCGGTTGTGTGGACAATGTGCCCAGCACATCGTAGCCAATCAAGGTGGGGGTTGGGGGGGGGGGGGGGGGGGGGGGGAGGGGGGGTGTCAGTGCCTCGATGTGGTGATGTTGGCCTGGTCAAGGACACTGGTGTTGATGTATCTATCTTCCCAACAGATTCACAGGATCTTGCTCAGGCAGTATTGCCTTGAGTGTCTTGAGGTGTCTGCTCTAGACAGTCCACATCTCAGAGCCATATAAGAGGGCCTATAGTTCCTATATTCCTGTCTTTTTATGTACAATGCACTGGTTAGATCACTGCCGTTAACAGTTTTGGGCTCCTTATCTAAGGAAAGATATACTGGCATTGGAGGCAGTCCACAGAAGCCTCACAGGATTGATCCCAAGGAGAGAGGGACTATCCTCTGAGGAGAGGTTAAGTAGGTCAGGCCTGTACTCATTGAAGTTTAGAAGAATGAGAGTCAACCTCATTGAAGCAACAAAGATTCTGAGGGGACTTGACAGGGTAGGTGCGGAGAAACTCAGCAGATCCGGCAGCATCTGTGGAGAGAAAGCAGAATCAATGTCTCAAGTCTGGTCTCAAGTCTGGTCACCCTTCCTCAGAACCTTTCTGCTTTCTCTCCACAGGTGCTTCCAGCCCTGCTGAGTTTCTTCAGAAATTTCTGTATTTGTTTCAGATTTCCAGCAAACTGCAATTCTTTTTTTTTCTTGTTTAGGTGCAGAGATGTTGTTTTCCCTTGTGGGAGACTCTAGGATCTGAAGACATGGTCTCTGAGTAAGGGGTCGCTCATTGAAGATGAGATGAGAAAGAATTTCTTCGCTCAGAGGGTAGTGAATCTATGGGAGTCTTTACTGCAGAGGGCTGCCAAGGTTAAACCATTAAGTATATTCAACACTGAGATAGTCAGATTCTTAATCATTAAGGGAATAAAGGGTTCTCAGGTACAGTCAAGTGGTCAAAGGCCTAAGCCAGTAGGGCCAATGTAAAACTAGCTAAACATCTTCTGAAGCAAGGCCTGGTGGAATGCAAAAAGGCCAACCACATGGCAAAAGCAAACAAGGATCATCACAGACCTGTATTGCATATTGAACAATGGGAGAGTCATTATGACTCAAACCTCATTAAGAGATACTTAGCCGGAACAATAGGGAAAGACATTACGTTTATGTATTCCACAGTTTTGGCTAGATACTTTGGCACCATGAGAGTAATCATATCTGGAAAAGGGGATGACCTGACCGAATCTTATTGGGCGCAGTGACCCCTGTCCTGTGACCCTATTGGCTGAAGTAAGAGAACATTCTAGAAGGGCTCAGAAAGTGGGGATAAGAAAGGAAACTTAGCAGCCATTTCCTCAGTGAAGACTCAGCCAATGAAGACACCATCTGACACCCACCTTTGTACCAAGAAGCTTCTGAGTGCTCTAGTCAATTGAGCTCAGTAAATTGGATCCAGCAGCCCAATCAAGTTCACCAGAGCTGGTAGTACATGTGTTTTTCAGGCAGTCAGCCTGGTTTGATGGAAACTTAATTTATTGTGTCAGAGTTGTTTCTTTAACTTGCGAGTGTTTTAATAAAACGAAGTTTGAACCACAGTCCTTTGTTTGTCTCAAACAATAACAGCACTTGAGTAAACACATTGTATGCATAATAAACTGTTCAAAGTATTTGTGTAGAATATTTCAGAGGCAACATTTGGTGTCCCTGATTGAGTTTCGATAAGAAGTGACCTTAAGTTGCTTGGAACACACTAGCCTTGTATTCTCAAAAGTCCAGCTTCAGCCTCTGCTAAGAGGGCACCTACCCCATGTGACAGTCAAGATTTAAGTGGGTGAGTGAGGAGAGAGCCAATCCACAGTAACTGGGCCATAAACCAGGTGTTTTGAAAAGTGAGACGAACAAACGACACGTTTTGAAACTAGGTTAGTTCAGGGTGTGGTATACTCTGGGGCTAAGACTTATTTCCCAGGAAGGAAACTGTCATCTTTACCCAGTCTGGCCTATGTGTGACTCCAGACCAACAGCAATGTGGTTGATTCTTAACTGCAACAAATGCTGGCCTAGAAGTGTTGTCCTCCTCAGAATGCAATGTGTTTTGCTTTTACATCTTAGACTGAGAGGGACTGGAATGGGAATTTAGCAAAAGCCAGACCTCAAACCCAGTCAACTTCCATATTCCTGTGACAAACCCTAGACAGAGAGAGAAAGGCAAGGAAACTGAATACAATGTCAGAGGATCCATGAGGATACTGAGAAGGGTCAGGATGCCACAGTTGCAAA
The DNA here is from genome assembly GCF_021869965.1 of Rhincodon typus. Classification (NCBI taxonomy): domain Eukaryota; kingdom Metazoa; phylum Chordata; class Chondrichthyes; order Orectolobiformes; family Rhincodontidae; genus Rhincodon; species Rhincodon typus. The sequence goes on from NC_063348.1 coordinate 53,776,565, forward strand.
GAAGTAAAAAAAAAGCAGCTAATTAGGGCCATGGATCCACAAGAGAGAGAGAGAACAGTAAATCAAAAGGTAACTATAAGAGAAAATGATACAGTGCCCAGAGTGGGAAGAAGTACTAAGAAGGTACCTAAATTAGAATTGGCCCAGGTTGGTCAACCATTGCAATGAACAAATATAGGGTCCAGCATCTGCAGGCAGAAATACTGGGAGGGGACGTGGTAAACTGAAAGGAAGTGTTCTTCAAAATGTCAGAAAGGCTATGGCAATATCAAGGTGTACAGAACAGCTGAGAGGTAAAGAATGGAAGAAGGTGAAGATAAGTAAGGAGCTGGGGGAAGTGAAGCAGGAACTGAAGAAAATAAGAGTCAAAGAAGCAGGTGAACTTATGACACATGGGCCAGTTGCAGAGCCGGTCTGAAAAGATGCATAGTCTGTGATTAGCAACCGTGATAAAGCCCAACAGGCTACAGCCAAGTTATCAGAAAAATGCTCAAATTTACAGGTCCCAAGCAGGCAAAGAAAATAAATTCATGCTGCGGACCATTCTAAATGCCAGAGTGAGAGATTGGTAAATTAAAGAAAGCACAGAAAGTTCTGACATGTGCATTTGGAACAGTAGAGTCAGAAGGGGAAACTGATGTTGAGGTATACTGGGCAGGAATGGAGAAACAGGCTTCAGAGGTACACTAAGTGTGGCAATGGCTCCCCATGTCCCTTCCCAGGAGAATCAGAGCCTACCACATCCCATCGTCTTATCCTGCCCTGATGAACTTTCTGATAACACACTGCTGGGAATGGCCAAAATAATGAAAATCCAATCACACACACAACAACCCTGTGGTCCATTCTACCTTATCTAATTGCCAGAACCTAAAGGAGGGAGCAGCATGGACATGACATGAAAGCAGAGATTTGAGCAGCAGTCAGCTGCAGGAGACATGATCCGGTACAGGATTAGGTTTATATAGATGTTTATATAGAAGGGAGAGCACCAAATTGCATTTGCCAGGTACCTCTGGATACAGGTCACAGGACTCCTCAGTAACCTCCATTGAACTGCAATGAACACCACAAAACAGGGCAAATTGGACTCAAACACAGAACAATGGGTGATAAGGAGGATGGCCTGAGCTTGGGAGAAAGAGTTTGATGAATCAGAGCAATCCAAATGAGGCAGGGGAAAAATGCACCCAAACCTCCATCCTGTGTGGAGAAACGAGGAGGGGGAGAGGAAGTGGTCACTCACCTCCATATACCACCCTCCTACAGGGAAAGGGAAAAGTCAGCCCCAAGGGGACCCCAGACCACATCAGGTATAATACTATAATTGTGGGCACACAGGGTCATTTTGCCAGTGACTGCAGGGTACTCAGGCAGTTTACACCAACACAGGAGCCAGGCTTAAGACCCCAGTCCATGCTGCTGGTTGGATACACTCCTCAAAGCGTGTCGGGGAGTGAGGGGACAGTGTAGGAAGACCCCTGGAAGTCAGAGCTCTCCCACCTAGGCAGGGAGCTTCCCTCAGCACACATTTGGGCACAATAAGCCTGATTCAGACACTGACCCCTACCCTGGTACTCAGGCCAATGCACCCTCAACTCCCCTTCACCTTATATCTGTTTTCCCTCAAACTAGTCCAGAACCTGCAATCTCTGTTCGCCTTTTGTCTAGTCATTCATGTTCACAACACCTAGACAGGTACCCATCTTAGTCACTCCTACTCTCAGAATCCTCCATCATACCACCTAAATATGTAGGCCATTCACCCCTTTCAGCCTGCTCTGCCAATCAGAATGATCATAGCTGAATATCCAACTCAGTGCCCTGTTCCCATTTTCTCCCCCTATCCTTTGATCCCTTTAGCCCTATACTAACTCCTTGAAAACATTCAATGTTTTGGCCTCAACTACTTTTAGTGGCAAAGAATTCCACTCTCTGGGTAAAGAAATTTCAGTGAAAAATCTCAGCCCTAAATGGCCAATCTCTGTCCTTAGACTGTGAGCCCTGGTGCTGGTCTCCACTATCATCAGGAATACCCTTCCTGTGTGTTTACCCTGTCTAGTCCTATTAGAATTTTATAAGCTCTCATGAGATTTCAACTCCCTACATTCTTCTAAACTGAAGAGTATATGGTCCTAATCAATCCAGTCCCTCCCCATATGTCATAGAAACATAGAAAATAGGAGCAGGAGTGGGCCATTCAGCCCTTCGAGTCTGCTCTGCCATCAATATGACCATAGCTGGTCATCTCTAACTCAATAACCTGTTCCTGCTTTTCCCCTATATCCTTTGATCCCTTTAAGCCCAAGGGCTTTATCCGAATCCTTCTTGAATTCATACAAAATGTTTGATTTCCACTGGTTTCTGTTGTAGTGAATTCACAGGTTCACCGCTGTCTGGGTGAAATTTCTCCTCATCTCAGTCCTAAATGGTCTATTCCATTTCCTTAAACTATGTCCCCTGGTTCTGGTCTCCCCTATCATCTTGAAAATCCTTCTTGCACCTACTCTGTCTCCAGTCCTGTCAAAATTTTATTTCTGTGAGATCCTCCCAATTCTTCTAAACTCTAGAGAATATAATCCTAACTAGTTCAATGTCTATTTATATGTCAGTCCTGTCATCCCAGGAATCTGTCTGCTAAACCTTCGCTGAACACTCCCTCTGTAGCAAGAACATCTTTCCTCAAGTAAGGAGACCAAAACTGCATGCAATATTCTTGGTGTGGTCTCACCAAGGCCACATGTAACTATAGCAAGACATGTTGTTCCTGGGCTCAAATCCTTTCACTGTGAAGGCAAAATGTTATTTGTCTGAGATAGTAGGAACTGCCGAAGCTGGAGTCTGGGATAACAAAGGGTGGAGCTGGAGGAACACAGTAGGCCAGGCAGCATCAGAGGAGCAGGAAAGCTGATGTTTCAGGTCTGGACCCTTCTTCAGAAATGCTATTTACCTTCTTGACCTGCACCTGCAAATTTAGCTTCAGCGAATGGTGTACAAGGACACCCAGGTCTTGTGAACATCCCACTGTCTCAATTTGTAGCCATTCAGATAATAATCAGCCTTCCTGCTTTTGCCCCAGAAGTGGATAAACTAACATCCACCCACATTATACAGCGTCTACCATTTACATGCCCACTCACTCAGCTTGCCCAAATCACACTGAAGCATCTCTGCATCTTTCTCACAGCTCACTCTTTTAGTTCACTTGCCCAATCATTGACATATATTGTGAATAGCTGGGGTCCTAGCACTGATCCCTATGGTACCCCATTAATCACTGCCTACTATTCATCAAAAGACTCATTTTTCTAACCCTTTGTTTCCTGTCTGCCAACCAGTTTTCTATCCATCTCAGTCCAATCCAATTTGCTTTACTTTTGCTTGCTAACCTCTTATGTGGGACTTTGTCAAAAGCTTTCTAAAAATTCAAATAAACCACATCTACTTGGCTTCCCCTCATCAGCTTTAGGAGTCACTTCCTTGATGAATTCAAGTCAAGCATAATTTTCTTTTTTAAATCCATGCTGAATCTGTCCAATCTTTCCATTGTTTTCCCAGTACTCAGCTATTGAACATTTTGTAATGGACTCTAACATTTTCCCCACTACTGATATCAGGCTGACTGGCTGTACAGTTAGGATCTGTTCCAGAGTCTGCAGAATCTTGGAAGATGACCAATAATGCATCTATTATTTCTGGCTACTTCCTTAAGAAGATTGTCAGTGCCTGGGGATTTATCTGCCTTCTGTCCCGTCAAATTCCCAAACAACATTTAGAGTCATAGAGTCATACAGCATAGAAACAAACTGGGCAGTCCTACTCATCCATGCCAACCAGGTTTCCTAAACTTAACTAGTCCTATTTACCTGTGTTTGGTCCAAATCCCTTTAAACATTTCCTATCCATACAGCTGTTCAAATGTCTTTTCAATGTTGGGATTTTACCTGCATCTACTACTTCCTCTGCCAGCTCATTCCATACACACACCACCTTCTGTGTGAAAAAAATGCCCCTTAAGTCCCTTTTAAATCTTTTTCCTCTCACCTTAAAACAATGTCCCCTTGTTTTGAATTCCTCCACCCTAGGGAAAAGACCTTTGCTGTTCACCTTATCTATGCCCATCATGATTTTATAAACCTCTATAAGGTCACCTCTCAGCCTCCTATCCTCCAATGAAAAATGTCCCAACCTATCCAGCCTCTCCTCTTAACTTAAACCCTCCAGGCCTGACAGCAAATCTTTTCTGAACTCTCTCCAAGTTAGTAATATCCTTCCTACAGCTGATTTCCTTTAGCTTCTCCCTGTATACCCCAACATTTTTGGTATCTTATTTTATTTGAACATGGTACCAAAATATTTATTTAGTCGATCAGCCACTTTTTTTTCACTCCCCATTATAAATTTCCCTGTTTCCGACAGTGAGGGACTTACATTTGTCTTCACCAATCTTTTTAGAGTCACAGAGTCATACAGCATGGAAACAGACCCTTTGGTCCAACTCGTCCAGACATCCCCATTTGCCAGCATTTGGCCAATATCCCTCTAAACCCTTCCAATCATGTACCCATCCAGATGCCTTTTAAATGTCATCATTGCACCAGCCTCCACTATTTCCTCTGGCAGCTCAATCTATACATGCATCATCCTCTCTGTGATAAAGTTGCCCCTCAATTCCCTTTTAAATCTTTCCCCTGTCACCTTAAACCTATTCTCCCTAGTTTTGATCTCCCCTACCCTGGGGAAAAAAAACCCTGACTATTCACCCTGTCCATGCCCCTGATGATTTTATAAACCTCAATAAGGTCACTCTTCAGCCTGCAGTGTTCCAGTGGAAAAAACCCCAGCCTATTCAGCCTCTCCCTATAGCTCAAACCCCCATCCCCACTCCTTTACTCAATGCATTGACTAATGAAAGCAAGCATTTCAAACGCTTTCTTCTCTACCCTATCTGCGACTCCACTTTCAAGCAACTGTACACCTGCACCCCTAGCTCTCTTTGTTCAGCAACACGCCCCAGTGCCCGACCATTAACTCTATAAGTCCTGCTCTGATTTGCCTTGCCAAAATGCAAAATCTCAAATTTATCTAAATCAAACTCCATCTGCCACTCCTCGGCTCATTGACCCATTTGATCAAGGTCCCATTGTACTCGGAGATAACCTTCTTCACTGTCTGCTACACTTCCAATTTTGGTGTCATCTGCAAACTTGCTAACCGTGCTTCCTATATTCACATCAAATCATTTATATAAATGACAAAAAACAGTGGACCCAGCACTGGTCCTTGCGGTACACCGCTGGCCACAGGCCTCCAGGCCGAAAAACAATCTTCTACAACCACCCTCTGTCTCCCACCTTCAAACCAATTTTGTATCCAATTGGCTAGTTGTCCCTGAATTCCATGTGATCTAACCTTGCTAATCAGTCTACCATATGGAACCTTATCAAACAACTTGCTCAAATCCATATAGACAACATTGCTCTGCCTTCATCAATTTTTTTGTCACTCTTCGCATACATATAGAAATATTAACAGTTAATGTTTAGGTTCCCTACAAGCCTACACGTGATTTCAGACACGCAACAATGTGGTCAACTCATCATTGCCTTTTGGACAATTAGGGATGGGCAATAAATGCTAGCCTAACCAGTGATGCCCACATCCCATGAATGAATTAAATTAAAACATTCCTGCAACCTGTAGACCTTCACACATTATTATAGGGATATAACATGATCATTTAAATTTTAAAAGAGAAGCAAATGGATTTAGATCAGTTGTGAGATGGTTACTTTTTTAAAAGGTCAGATAGTCATTTGGAGCAGTGACTGAAATGCATAATTTCCAACATAGCATGTGACCACTGTCAGGTGCCTTGTAGGATACCTGTGATATTAACAGATGTATCGCTTATACTGTTGTGTTTAAAACATACCAGAGAACAATAATTTTGTTTTTGGGTTCAGTTCAAAAGAATCAGGAGTTCAAATCAGAAGGGATAATACGATTTCTCTCAGTAGAACAATCAAATGTTCAGTCTAGGGGAACCAATCACCCTTGTCTGTGCTTCCAGTCCAGGAGAGTTTGCATAGAAGCTTTTGACTTGTTTGAAATGAATACATAAGCCATTAGCATTAAGAAAATTTTACCCATCAAACTCATACAAGGAAATGTAAAACTGTCTCTGCAGTCTAAGGAAAGAAATTGGGGCATTAGTGAAATAAGAAATTAAAGAGTTATGGTAGGAATGATATTTTTCTTACTGGAGAAAAATGAGAAATTTCACATCTCAACTTTTTAATTCTCCCTTCTGAACTGAATTCCTGACATGAGGATAATCTTGGGAAACAGGTTGAAATTTTTGTTTCGCTGTTTGCATTGAGAAATTCCTAAGTATTTTAAAAATTGACTTAATAAAAACAATGTACTGTGATGTATTCTGAAGCAGTGTCATATTAGGCTTGCAACATTAAGTTTATTTCCCTCCCTTTAAATACTACTACTCCTGCTAAGTTTCTCAGGCACTTTTTGTTTTTATTATAAATTGCTTTGTTTGTTTTATTTGAAACTTCAGTGACTAACCACCATAAGAACCAACTGCAAACAGTCAGATTTCATTCTGGGATTTGATTTGTCCAATATTACCATCAGCTGGGATAATAATAAACCCTAGAGTGTTGAAAGAGATGGCTACAAAGAGAATGCTACATTGGTAATCATCTTCCAAAATTGTGTTAATTCTGCAATGGTGTCTGCAGATGGGAAGGTTGTAAATGTAAATCCACTGTTTAATAGAGATGTTAGAAAGAAAACATGGAATTACAGACCTGTCAGTAATATGGAAAATACTGGATTATATAACAAATCTTATGATTATTGGATATTTAGAAAATATTTTTCTGATTGGATAGAGTCAACATGGATTTATGAAGGGGAAGCTTTGCTAGACAAACCTGATAGTTTTTAAGAGTGTTATGAGCAGAGTTGATAATGGGTTACCAGTTGGTGTCATGCATTTAGAATTTATTGGTTTTTGATAAAGACCCACAAAAGGGACATTAGTGAATGAACATAAAGTAGCTGAGATTGGGGGAAATGCACAAGTATGGATTGAGGATTGGTTAACAGGTAGAAAGCAGAGAGTAGAACAATTGTGTCATTCTAAGGTTTGCAGGCTGTAACCAGTGAGAAAATGCAAGGATCTGTGCTGATCCATATATTTTTGAAGGTCCAAATGACATCTGACAATAGCAAACAAATGCTGAGGGTCGTGGCCTGGGTATTCACTTATGGTTAATGCCTATCTCAGTGAAGTCAGCAGTGATTGATAGAGAGGATATTCCAGCCAATAAAGAAGCATTTACTCAATGTTGCTGCATGGCCATATAATGTGACTTCTAGGTCTGGCAGTAACTGTGGAGAGAAAGCAGAGTTACCTTCAGAAATAGAAGCTCTGAAGAAAATTGCTAGACCCAAAATGTTAACTCTATTTTCTCTCCACAGATGCTGCCAGACCTGCAGAGTTTCTCCAGAACTTTCTGCTGTTGTTTCAGATTTCCAGCATCCACAGTACTTTGTTTTATTTTAATGTTTAACTCATTGCCACAACTCTCCCAGTTATGGCCACTTTGAAGAAATTTTACTCCTGTCTCCAATAAGAGTTTTGTTCTAACCTTTATTCTTGTCCACCATGATTACTTTCCTTCTCATTCCTGGGGTTTAACAAAACCCGTTTCCATAGCCACATCTCATTCCTCAGTGACTGTCTCCTGCTTAAAAAAATGTGCGTTGCAACTGAAGTTTCATCCTTCATGTATCAAATCCACCCCAGGTCCACAGGTATCTCCATGATGTGCAATGCTCCTCAGTCAGCTGTTCTCACTGCAACCTGAGATCCAGTCAGTGACATGCGAGGCCATATGCACAACCTCAATCTCTCCATCTGTCAGCATTGCTTCATGCTCTGTCAGCTGCCCTGCCACCCAGTTCCACTTTGTTCTTCAGCTTGTTTGACATTCTATCAAGAAACCTTTCTCTTTTCCTTTCATGCGTCAAATAACACAAGTAGTAACAACTCATGCCCCTCTGGAACCTTCCTCTCCTCCCCTTCTTACTGTCACTATCCTTTTGCATAACTCCACAACTTATTAGGTACTTACTGCCCCTTCTGAATTTCTGCTTTCTGATGCTGAATGTTCTGTCTTCAGTAAAGGTCTCATTTTTATCCCCCTGCGCTCCCACCTTAATGAATTACGGGAACAACATGTTGTTGAACACTTCTTCCATTGCCTTCACCTCTGTTGCCCATTTGTTTAGTCAAGAGTCCTCTCCCTGTCTCACAGATAACTTCACCCACCTCCAACACTCTCCCTCTACCCGGATCCCTTCCTCTGGCCTTTTATCTGCACTCGACCTGTTCACTGAGAACTGTTAACGTGACGTTAGTCACCCTAATTTCTCTGCATCCCCTCTTAAGCCATTTGAACCTATCTCTTTCTGAAATGATTACACTCCATGATCTCAGATCCAACCCTGACTTTGTATTGACTAAGTTCTGAAGAAGACCCACTGGACCGGAAATGTTAACTCTGTTTTCTCTTTCAGCAGATGCTGCCAGATCTGCTGAGTTTGCCCAGAGTGGCCAGGGATGTATAGGTTAGGGGTTTAGCTATAGAAAATGCATGGTTACAAGAATAAGGTACAGGGTGGGGCTGTTTGGGATGTTGTCTGGAGGGTCAGTGTGGACTTAGAGTCACGGAGTTGTACAGCACACAAACAGACCCTTCAGTTCAACTCGTCCATGCCAACCAGACATCTTAAATTAATCTAGTCCCATTGCCAACATTTAGCCCTTATTCCTCTAAACCCTTCCTTTTCATATACCCATCCAAACAGCTTTTAAATGTTGTAGTTGTACCAGCCTCCACTACTTCCTCCGGCAGCTCATTCCATACACACACCACCCTGTTCTTTTTTCTCCCTTTATTCATTCACGGGCTGAGGGTGTCACTGGCTAGGCAGCATTTATTGCCCATCCCTAATTGCCCAGAGGGCAGTTAAGATTCAACCATATTGCTGCGGGTCTAGAGTTTCATATAGGCCAGACCTGGTAAGGATGGCAGTTTCCTTCCCGAAAGGGCATTAGTGACCTTTTCCAACAATTGACAATGGATTTACAGTCGTCATTAGATTCTTAATTCCAGATGTTTATTGAATTCAAATTCCACCATCTGCCATTTGAACCCAGGCCCCCAGGATATTTATCTGGGTCTCTGGATTAACAATCCAGTAATAACACCACTCGCTATTACCTCCCCAGTAAAAAAGTTGCCCCTCAGGTTCCTTTTAATTCTTTCCCCTCTTAACTTAGACCTATGCCGTCTGGTTTTGGGCTCCTTAACCTTGGGGAAAAGACCTTGGCTATTCACCCTATCTACGCCCTTCATGATTTTATGAACCTCCGCAAGGTCAACCTTCAGCCTCTGATGCGCCAGGGAAAATAGCCCCAGCCTATTCAGCCTCTCCCTTTAGCTCAAACCCTCCAACGCTGTCAATATCCTTGTAAATCTTTTCTGTACCTTTTCAAGTTTCACAACATCTTTCCGTAGTAGGGAGAATAGAATTGCATGCAATATTGCAAAAGTGGCCTCACCAATGTCCTGTACAGCCACAACATGACCGCCCAACTCCTACACTCAATGCACTTGATGGGCCAAATGGCCTGTTTCCACACTGTACAGATTTTATGATTCTATGATTTTTGCTTTTGGTTTTGAATGTGTCCATAATACTGCTTTACAATGTAGGTATTATAGTAGATTGCTGGTAATGGCCATTGATGTGTATGATGTGTTTTACTGCCTGATGATTTTGATAGAATGCAATTGAACTGAAATGTTAAACTCAGTTCCTCTCTCTGCACATACCGCCTGATCTTCTGGGTGCTTCCTGCTCGTATTTCTGATGCTACAGATCAAAAAAGAAGAAAGGAATTATTCGCAGAATGAATTCTACCAGGACGATTAAAAACAACGAGTTTCCAGGACTGAAGACAGACATAGAAACATGTAAAACGTATTCTCAGTGCCATTTTCCCACTGTCTCCGTATACCCGTTGATACCTTCGGCATTTAAAAAATTATCTACTTTTTTAAAAATATATTGTAACATCGCTTCTGTAGATTCACTAACCTCTGAGTGCAGAGGTATCTCCTTATCATAGAGCAAAATGTCCTATCATGTATCCTGAGACTGTGACTCCTTGTTCTGGACCCCTTCTGGCCAGAGTAAACATCATTCCTGTATCCAGTTATTCCAGCCCTGTCAAAATTGCACGTGAACTGGTGTAGCACAACATTGTATCATCAGCAAAGTGTCTGAATAATTCAAAAGGAGACGAAAAGAAACATGACCTAAGCTTTTTTCCATGCACTTCACCCTCACCCACATCCCAGGTCTCATCACATGGGCTGCTTTCGGCACAGCCAATGAATTTTCACCCACTATAGTCCCCACTAACAGTTTTTCTATCTCTCTGGCTTACCATTATCCATCCATTTATCTTCTTAAACCCTCTGGACTCTATCTCCACCCATTATTTAGCCCTTTACCACCCCTGCCCACCCACTGTCCTCAGCATATATACTGTACCTTTTCCTAGCTACCAACGGTTCTGAAGAAGTGCCACTGGACATGAAATATTAACTTTGCTTTCTCTCCACAGATGACGGCAGACTTGCCAAATTTCTTCAGCAGTTTCTGTTTTCATTTCAAGTTTCCAGCATTCGCAGTTCCTCGTTTTAACTTATTTTTAATATTTGTTCAAGGGAATGCGGACATTTCTGGCTTGGTCAGCAAATATTACCCATCCCTCATTGCCCTAGGGAAGGTGGGAGTGACTCAGCATCAAGAAATTGACAACTTGTTTAACTAACATGTGTGATAGTTTCACGTGTTGTGGTAAAATGTTCACCTGCCAGGCAACCAACTTGAAAAAAATGAGTGGATTTAGGAATATACAAATGACCCACATCAGCAGTCACTTCTAAGCAGCAAAGCAGAGTCAAGGAGAAATGGATTTGCAAGTCAGAAAGGGAATACAACACAGAAGCAGACCCTTTAGTCCAACTCGTCCATGTCGACCGGATATCCGAAATTAATCTAGTCCCATTTGACAACATTTGGCCCATAGCCCTTTAAACCCTTCCTATTCATATACCCATCCAGATGCCTTTTAAATGTTGTAATTGTACCAGCCTCCACCACTTCCTCTGGCAGCTCGTTCCATACACTCACCATTCTCTGCGTGAAAAAGTTGCCCCTTAGGTCCCTTGTAACTCTTTCCCCTCTCAGCTTAAACCTATGCCCTTTAGTTTTGGACTCGGCAATCCCAGGAAAAGACTTTGTCTATTCACCCTATCCATGCCCCTTATGATTTTATAAACCTCTGCAAGGTCACCCCTCAGCCTGCAAAGTTCCAGGGAACATAGCCCCAACCTAGTCAGCCTCTCCCTAAAGCTCAAACCCTCCAACCCTGGCAACATCCTTGTAAGTTTTTTCTATACGCTTTCAAGTTTCACAACATCCTTCCTACAGCAGGAAGAAAGTCAACGCCCAGTGAAAAAGCAACTGGAAACCATAACCGATAGCTCCAGGGTATCTGCAAACCTCACCACAACTGAAGAAACAGGCTAATGGCTAATTGGTTGGGGCTCAAGTTATTCCCACAACTGAATGACACTGACAACTTTAAAACTGCAATTACTTTCACTTTCCTGTCTGCCTGACAACGCCAGTGACCCGGGTTCAATTCCAGCCTCGGGCAACTGTCCGTGTCGAGTTTATACATTTTCCCTGTGTCTGTATGAGTTTCCTTTCACAGTTGAAAGATGTGCGGGTTAGGTGGACTGGCCACCCTAAGATGCCAATAGTGTCCAGGGATGGGTGGGGTGGGTCTGGGTGAAATGCTCTTCAGGGTTAGTGTGGACTCGATGGGCTGAATGGCCTTCTCCCACACTGTAGGGATTCTATGACTCTGTAAGAAACACTGCACGCTTTGTACACTCATCTCCTCTTTTTGCACGTGTGGTGCATGTTGTATTTCCATTATTCTTTTAGGGGCTAGTAGGTAATAAGATTCCTCTTTCATCCAAGAAAATTTCGCATTTTGGCTTGTTCATTTTAATCTCGTTAATTATGTTTTAAGTGAAGTGTTGTAGCTGCATGATAAAAAATAAAATATATTTATTGCTACCGACCAAGAGGAGTTTGAAAAGAGGAGATCTGATCACCCCTCCTCATTTGGGTATAACAATGCACATCTGAAGTAGAATTGAATAAAGCTGTAAAACAACAAAACAAGCCTAAGATTTCCAATCACACAGTCAATTGATACATGTTTCAATTTTTGAACTGGCTGCATATTTTTAGCTACATGCCGACACTTTTTTTTCTGTATAAATTTTTAAGTTTAGAAAGGCACTTTATCGCTTAGAGGAACCACACATTCTACACAACTTCGTAACAACAGCTACTTCTCCCGTTTGTATCATCCACATTTCTGACTATTGTTTTGCATGATGGGGGAAATATGAGCTGTTATCAATTAAAATTATTTTTTACAGTAAAAATTCTCAATCAGAATGTGTTGAGGCCACTTGAAGTAAGTATTAAAATAAAGCGAAGAACTGCCGATACTCAAAATCTGAAACAAAAATAGTAATTTCAAAAGAAATGTCACAGAATTTGAAATGTTCACTCTGCTTTCTCTCCACAGATGCTGCCAGACCTGCTGAGTTTCTCCAGCAATTTCTGTTTATGTTTTACATGAAGTAAGCATTGTTTTACTCTCCGTAAAGACTTTAGAGTCATCAGTATAACAAAGTTCAAAAACTGAAGTGCTGCCAAAAATCAAATGTTGGCCTAATTAGTACACTTAATGAAGTTTGCTGCCAAATTGACTTCCAGTGTCGTATTGACATGGGATATCGCAATTAAAAATTGGTCCCCTCAACGAGTGTTCAACACTCAAAAATGATACATGATGAAGATAAATTTCTCCTCCACAGTGGGACATCAAAGAAAAAAAGCAAGATTGTTTATACTCAAAGGTCAATTAAGAGGGAAAAATGTTAGGAGTATTGTTGAAAAATCTCAAAGCACCATTCAGTAGAAACCAAGTGCAGCTCAAGGAAGGGACTGAGATGGATTTCTGTCTCCCAAAAAAGTCCACCTTCTGCTTCAGGGGAATAGTTAAAAATAGTATGGGACTTGTTTGAAACAACATATCAGGGAAAGATTAGTTTAAAGTTTTGGTAAAGATTGTGGGTGAGGTTGTTGACTTGCTCGCCGAGCTGGCTTATTTTTTTCAGACATTTCATCACCATGACATCAAGAGTGAGGCCTCTGATGAAGCAATGTTGTTCTACTCCACTTAGAATTTATACTGTCCGGTCTGTTATAGTGAGAAGTGTCATTTCTGGTTTTGATCTGTATGGGTTTGTATATGGGGTCCAATTCTCTATGTTTGTTGATTGCATTACAGGTGGAGAATCATGACTCTAGGAATTCCCGTGCGTGTCTATGTTTGGCT
>NC_063348.1:53805155-53823396 GCF_021869965.1 Rhincodon typus
CTAACATTCAGATTTTAGATTTATGATTTAGACTTTGGAATTAAAAAACTATTTCTAAATTTATTTATAGGGTAAATAGGGACAGATGTAAGGAGAATTAGAAGAAGGCATTTGTTATGAGCAAGGGTGTGTACGAAATTATAGATTTCAGTGAAAGAAACTTAATCTGCCTCTAAATGATTGCAAGAGGCTTAAAAAAAAGTTGCACATGCGCAGCAGCTTTGACATTTTCAACCTGCGATAGCTTCAAAAATAAATTGTTTTATTTAAGAAGAGCAATTCTGTAGATTGTCAATATACGGTAGGAACATAGGATTTAGGAGCAGGAGTAAACCATCCAGCCTTTTTGAGCCTGCTCCATCATTCAACAACATCAAGATTGGTCTAGTTATGGTCCCAAGTCCACTTTCCACTGATTTCTAGTGAAGAGAATTTTAAACTTTAAGAACCCTCTCAGTGAAAAAGATCTCCACATCTCATTCTTAATTCTTAAATTGTCCCCTAGTTCTAGTCTCCTCCCAAATGACCAAACTTTCTCCTGGCATCCACTTTATCCATTCTCTTTAGGATCTGAGACAATGACAAAGTGATAATGTTATTGTACTACTAATTCAGAATACTCTGGGAAAGTGGTTTCAAATCCCATTATGACAATTGGTGGTATTTGAATGTGTTAATAAACCTGGATTGAAAGTCCCTGAGCTAGAAATTCTGTTACCCCTGGAGTGCTGTATAACTGCCAAGCTTGAATAAGATTTCTTCAATCAACTTGGTTTCACTTTTGAGAGCTTTAGGAAAATGTTAATAAACCAAGATTAGTTTTTCAGTGTGATTTGAAATCAAATCAATGCAATCAGAATGATTTTTAAAAAAAAAACAAATTCAGGAAGTTGGATATTTTTTATCTACAAGATGCTGAATTTTGAATTCCTTTTTATCCACGTGTAGGAAACCAGAAGACGACAATTAGCAGAAGCTGCTGAGAAGAGACAGAAGGAGGTAAGAATGTTAATTGATGTTCTGAAAAAGGGTCGCTTTCTTTCCACAGATGCTGCCAGACCTGTTGAGTTTCTCCAGGAGTTTGTTTTTGTTTTGGATTTCCCACATCCGCAGTTCTTGGGTTTATATTTCTTTTTTAATTAATGTTTTGTTTTCATGAAATCTATTATTGGTTTGGAGCACAGAACATTGAACAGTCGTCACTGATTTCAAAGGAGAGCCTTGCTTCACCAATCTCATTGAACTCTCTGCAGAGATACATGTGAGACAAAACTTTAAAGTAATGGCAAAGATCTGTAGCTTGGGTTGTGGGTGAGGTTGTTGATTTACTCACCGAGCTGGCTTGTTTTTGTTCAGACGTTTCATCATCATGCTAGGTGACATCATCACTGGAGCCTCCGGTCGGCGAGCAAGTCAACACCTCGTGAGACAAAACTAACATTCAGATTTTAGATTTATGATTTAGACTTTGGAATTAAAAACACAATTTCTAAATTTATTTATAGGGTAAACAGGGACAGATATGTAACACCAGGAGAATTAGAAGAAGGCATTTGTTATGAGCAAAGGCGTGTACGAAATTATAAATTTCAGTGAAAGAAACTTAATCTGTCTCCAACTGAATGCAAGAGGCTTAAAAAAAAGTTGCACATGTGCAGCAGTTTTGACATTTTCAACCTACAGTATTAAAAATAAATTGTTTTATTTAAGGAGAGGAGCAATCTTGTAGATTGTCAGTATCCAGTAGGAACATAGGACTTAGGGGCAGGAGTAAACCACTGGCTTTTTTGAGCCTGTTCCTTCATTCAACGATGTCAAGATTGCTCCAGTTGTCAGGGAGTATACCTGAGTTGATTGGTAAATTTCTATTTATGACAACTCAAAAATTGACTTTTCCGGATTTGTTTCATTGTATTTTGCATCTTCCTGTTTTAATCATCTGCAAAACATTGTTAAACTTAGTTTTAGATACACATCTTAAAAATTTCTTCAAGGCTTTTTCAGCAAAGACCACTGTTTCTGAGCTACACTTCCCAGCGCATCGAGGTTCGATTATTAGCATCACATGATTTTTAGGGTGTTTTTTTTCAATATCCAGTTTAAATTATGTTGTAACAATAGCTTAACAAAATAAAATAATGGAGATTTATTATTTTCTATGCTTGTGCTGGAAATGCATCTGTTCTTGATTCAGGCTTCTTCTATAGGCCTGTTTTCCATCCCTAGCCTCCCTCGACCAAAACAATTGGCAGTCATGCCCTTCATTGTTCATCTCTGGAATTCACTAACCAAACCCAGCTCTATGTACCTTCCCCCTTAAAGTCCAGCTTTCTGAATTTATTCTTTCTCTTTCATGATACGAGTTTGGTTTCATGCCCATTTGTATCCAATTGTCTCTCTGTGAGCAGCTTTAGGATGCTCTCCACGTTAAAGGCACAATATAAGTGCATGTTTGTGCAATATTTGAGTATGGCACAATTTAGAGTCACACAGCACAGAAATTGACCCTTCGGTCCAAATAGTCCATGCTGAATATGCTTCCAAATGAAGTAAAAGCTGAAAAAATTGCAGATACTGTAATTCAGAAACAAAAGCAGAAATTGCTGGAAAAGCTCAGCAAGTCTGGCAGCATCTGTAGAGAGAAATCCAGAACTCCCTTCTGAGGCAGGGTGACTCAACCCCAAATGTTAACTCCGATATCTCTCCACAGATGCTGCCAGACCTGCTGAGGTTTACCAACAATTTCTGTTTTTGATCCTAAACTAAGCTAGTCCCACTTGCCTGCTTCTGACCCATACCCCTCCAAATCTTTCCCATTCATATACTTATCCAAATGTCTTTTAAACATTGTAATTGTACCTACATCCTCCACTTCCTCTGGAAGTTCATTTCACTTGTGAACAACCCTCTGTGTAAAAAAACAAAAAACGATGTCCTTTTTAAATTTCTCTCCCTCACCTTAAAAATGTGCCCCTTAGTCTTGAAATTCCCCATCCTGGGGAAAAGACAACTACCATTAACCCCATCTATACTCCTCATGATTTTATAAACTTCAATAAGGTCGCCTCTCAACCATCTATGCTCCAGTGAATAAAGTCCCAGCCTTTCTTTATATCTCAAACCTTCCCTACTCAGCAACATCCTGGTAAATCTCTTTTGAATCATCTTTCCTATAACTGGGTGACCAGAACTGGATGCAGTATTCCAGAAGAGGCCTCACCAATGCCCTGTACAACCTCAACATGACCTCCTAACTCCTATACGCAAAGGATTGAGCAGTGAAGGCAAGTGTGCTAAATGCCTTTTTAACCACCCTGTCTATATGCGATGTAAGTTTCAAACCATGTACCTGAACCCCTGGGTCTCTCTGTTCTATGACACTACCCTTTGAAAGCAGCCAATTTATGGATGAAAATTTATATGTGAATCTGTGGCAGGTATCTATGCCTCCTGCCGATCTGTATTGAAGTTGATGACATCTGCTGTTTTTGATTTTTATGACAAATTGGTGGTGCAATGAAGTTCTTCATTGTGACCTTACAGAAGTTTGTAAAATCATGAAGGTACAGATGGGGTTAATCATAATTGTTTTCTCTCCTAGGATGGGGGATTTTAAGACTAAGGAGCACATTTTTAGATGCGAAGAGAGAGATTTAAAAAGGACATGAGGGGCAATTTTTTTTCAAGACATTTTGAAACAAAACAGGTGTTTGATGACTAAATGGACCAATATGGATTTATCCTCTATAAAAGTGGTGTTTTCCTTCGGAGATTTGTTTTACTGTTGATTAATGTCTTCAATGGTGTATTTTAAATTTGAAAAATTTCTCCCTTTTTTTTCTGTAAAGAATGTGCACCGGGGCATTAAGAATCCTGAATCTGTGGAGCGGAAGAAGCAGAAGCAGGAAGCATTGGAAAAGCAGCAGATGAATTCCACACCTACAGGAGGTGGTGGCGGCCTCAGGGTGAGAGAATGTTAATGCTATGTACAGTGAAGGACACCTCAGTCACACTGGGTTGTAACTCACCAATTAATCATTAGGTAACTGATGAGGGTAGGAATGTGTTTGAATTCTTACTATAGAGGCAAGTCTGGTTTAAAACAAAACTGTTTTTTTGAATCTCTAGTACCCTATGGCCTGCTTATTAAGCCAAATTTTGTTGCCTCAACAGCATGAAGGCTAATATTCTTTTTCTTTTGGTCATTTGGTAGTAGAGAGCTTGAATATTGCTAAAATAAAACACTTGCCAAGGATTTTCATCTTGCACTATACAGGGCAGTTCACAAGAAATATCAACGTAAAGAGGAAACAGTAAAAATACTGTTTTTGAGGGGAGTGCTCGTTGGTTGGGAAGTGGATTTTGATAGGTGGAGGAATTAGAAATGTGCCACTTGATGATTGACAGTTAACTGCTAAGCTTTGTTAAAATTTTAAACAAAGCATGTTTACTGACTGATTAAGACAGTTTTCTGAGAAATGAACTAGAGAATGCCTGTCACTTATTGCATTGAAGCAGACACCGATTGTATAAATATTCTTTCTGCAACGCCTCCTCTAGTCAAGACTCTACTTGCCAACTGATCAGCATTCTACTCTCATACAGTAAAATTTTTTTTTTTTCCCCTTTACAATTGTAAATTGTCCTGATGAGTACAAGACAAAAAGCTTTGGAAAAATGTTTTTTTTTTTAGCAACACTCATTGTTATTTGTGTAAAGAATAAGCAACTTTGTCGTACCATTAAATGTCAGTGTTTGAAAGTCAATGTCAGGTCATGCTGTTCATGAAAATAGCATCTATTCTCTGCCTCAGCATTGAATGGTGTGAAGTTGTTTTTTGCGCAGTTGGTGCAAACTAAGCTCACGACAGAAGGTTGTCATTTCATGTCTTAAATTCCTGATTAACACCATGAGAAGTGTTAATTACCTGCAAGCCAGCTCCAAAAACTGAAACTTAACTATATAGATGTGCAGTCTCATTCCTTCAAGTTTTAATTGCTGGAGGTTTTGAAAAAAGACACATTGAAAAGTATTACAATAAAACTTCCCCTTTGTCTGTCCCTTTTTCTCCACCCAGTCCTTCCTGCTATCTCTCTTTCTGCACTTGTTAACATGAGATTCACCCATTCTAATTTGCTTTTTTCACAGTCCTTCCTTGCTTATTTCTCAATCCTTCAGTCTAAATAAGGAAATGCCCGATTTGGTTTTCCTATATCCCTTGTCAGCTCACACTTGCAGCAATTAGGCAAGCAAGAAAATTGAAAACCTAAACATATCTAATTAACAGCAGATACCATTAGGTGCCCTGTTCCTGTAAAATATAAGCTGGTAATTGTATGACCTGCTTAATTTCAATGAATGACACACCTATTTTGCACACTTAATTTCTTTGCAAAGTTAATTGCATGTTGAATTCCTCTAAAAGTAATTTGAATAACCACCTGAATGCATCCATTTATGCTGACTGAAATTGAAGCAAGAAGTAGTGATGCAAAGTTGACTGAACAATTTGTGAATAATTTTCACATGTAGAGAAGGAGAAAAAAACAGTCTGATCAGGATCTAAAATTCTGCATGATGAGGAAAGCCCTCAAATGAAGGGGCTTTTCCAAAGGAAGGAAATAAGCTTTAATATCTTACATCCTTATGGAAAATTTCCTGGCCTGTTTTGCAGACCTCAGTGAATTTATTTATCTTTTCAGACCAAGACTGGAATTCCCACAATCTCCTTTAAAGTGCTGAAGCACTGACAGGGAATGATATTGGGTGTGAAATCAGGAACACTTGTATGCACTTTTTTTTCAGAAGGTGAACTAATTGTTGAAGCTCTATTCTAGGCAGTGAAAGCAGCGTTTATGTGAAGGCATTAGTGACTAAGAACATGCAGTGGAGAGTATGTGAGGCAGTGTTTACTGGTGGAAGAAGAATGGGGAACCGAAAGGATGCAGTGGAAGATAACCAGGACAGTTATTCTTTGCACTGATTTAATTGTTTTTACAGAGCAACTACAGATAACTTCAAATGGAACAGTGTTGCTGTTCCTCAAAAGTGTTAAGAATCTGCCTTTGAAACAGCAGATAATTCAAACAGACATCACGACCTCGTTTTACTCAAATTTCACTTCACTCTGAGCATATCCGTGTGTGTACAGGACTTCATGTGGGTTAGGAAAACATTTTGGATGAACTGAAGTCTATGGAGATTGGAGAGTAGAAGGATGCTCAGGAAATTGTAATGTTTGATTTTGGTGATGATAGCACGAATAAGGGCTTCAACAGTAGATGGAATGTTGAGATTTGGGCGAAGGATATCTTTTTGCTAACAGGAATATAGTTTTATAATTTTAACTTTGGATTGATTACAGCATTGGAGGTTGCAAAAGGCTTGGGTCAGTTGAACTAGTTATTGGGATGATCCTTTAATTGCTCACGGGATGAGGGTGTCGCTGGCTAGGCAGCATTTATTGACCATCCCTAATTGCCCAGAGGGCAATTCAGAGTCAACCACATTGCTGTGGGTGTGGAGTCACATGTAGGCCAGACCAGGTAAGGATGGCAGTTTCCATCCCTAAAAGATGATCAAATGGCAGAGCAGACTCGATGGGCTGAATGGCCTAATTCTACTTTGGTAACTTGTGGTCATTTGGAACGGTGGCTGATATTAGTGGTGAGTTTATGGAGTATGTGGCAGTGGGCTAGCAACTGTGTCTTCAGTGTTTCAATGCCTACATGGAGAAATTGTTGCTCATCTAAGACTGAGTGTCAGCCAAATATTCGCTGACAATACCGGGGCAGCGCCACAGTTACATGCCATGCTGGTTATCACCGACTTAATGTGTAAGTTGACTCCATGTCTGTTTATGGTTTTGTGAAAGGACAGCAGAAAGCCAATGCTGAAAAGTTGTTGTATTATTTCAGAACAAAACAGGAGCAATCTGACTGAACTAGTCAGTGGAGGGGTGATTTCAGAGGAGGATGTTATGGTTGACTGTAATGAAGGTTGCGTAGAATAGTAGCAATAGATAATACAACTTCTAACAAACATGGAGAATATTGTTAGAGCAGTTTCAGTATTGGGAGGATTCGAATACAGGAGAGATTTAAGCATGGAATCCAAGAAAAGATGGACACAGATCTGAGAGAGTGTATTAAGAACTTTGAAGAGGAAAGTCTAGTTAGACTTTTTAACTCAGACTGGTTATGGCACTACTGATATTGGAAGTAAAATATTCAAGTGTCATCTGCGTTTTTATTGAATGAAACAATAAAAGATGACAATTGATTGAACTACTTCAGGTATGGTGTTTAACATACATGTGACCTTCTAATTTTCAAGGTTAAACTGAAGGTAAAAGATAGCCATGTGAAGTGTTGTTCATAATATGAAAGTGCACATTGTATAAAGGCTATCCACTAATTGAGATCACTCCATCTAGAGTTAAGTAGGATGTTATTCTATAATGGGCACTCTCTTGTTCTTGTCATGAATTCTCAGCCTCCGCATGTTGATCTTTCACTAAGAATGCCAAGTCCATTAAGATTGCTCGACTGTGAGAATCTGCACAATTCTTAATTCTTCTGCTTCTCAATGTAATTTACCCACTTAAGGTTTCATTTGATCTTAGTTCTTCATCTGGAAATCTATTTCACAAGTTCATTATTTGTGGAAATATTTTCTAATCAGTTTTTCAGAGAAGTAATTGCACCCCTCTGGAGCAGGTGGGGCTTGAACTCGGGCTTCCTGGCTTGGAGGTAGGGACACTACCACTGTGCCACAACAGCCTTCAAACATTTATGGATGCTTTCTAATTTCTATTACTGCTTGAGGTTTCTGAATATTTTGTGCTTGAAATTTTGGATACTTATATGACCCTGTGCTGACTATCAGAAACTAAATTACTGGTTTGTTTCTGTCTATTTGGAAATAAAACTGAAAATGCTTTAGAAATGTTGCAGGTTTGGCAGCACCTGTGGATAGAGAAAGAGTTAGTGTTTCAATCAGAAGATGCCTCTTCAGAACTGGAAAACTATGGTTTTTATGGTGTTGGCAAAACAGAAGGAAGAGTGAGTGGAACGAATGGTGAGGGTGCTCAGAACAAAATACAAAAGACATGCTAATGATAGTGATGGAATGATTAAAATACAAAATAAATGTAAATGATAGACGTGAAAATGAACAATTCAACAATTTTCTCCTTTTAACCTATTCTTTTGCAACTATTTTTTCCGCAGAAATGAAGCAGATGTTTATGTTTATTCCCATTCTTTATTAGATTGTTAAGCAGGGTTTTTGTTTCAACCTACTCCAAATTTAACAACTGCAATAAACAAAATTTTCTTTTGTTGTGCAGTTATGAGTGTACAGTTCTGGATGGGAAGGATGTGAATAGCAGGTTGAGAGGAGATTGGATAAATCAAAATTAAGTGGACTGGATAGAACTGATAGGGAGAAACTATCCGCTGTAAAACGAAATAAGGAGATGGCATTTCAAGTCATTTGCAGAAGAAGATAGTCATGTGAATAACCATGAACCTTAGAGCGAGGAAATTTTTTTTCTTTCTCAGTGAATAGTTAGGGTGTCGAATGCACTGCCGAGAAGTGTGGTGGAGGTAGGTTCAGTTAAGGCATTCAAGAGGGCGTTGAGCAATTATTTGGATAAAATAATGTACAAGTGTATGGAGAAAAATGCAGGAGATTGACAGGAGGTATTGATGCTGATTTGAAGAGCAAATGCAAGCACAATGAGCGAAATGACCTCTTCCTTTGTTGTAATAATTCTGTGATTCCTAGTTTCCTTGACTTGAAATTATCCAAATGACTTTTCTATCATTTTTGCCAAACTGAGGAGATTGTGCTTTCCTGTTATCAATGTGAAATTGTTGCTTTTTGTGATTTACAGAACTACAGAAGTTTCATCTTCCACGAACCTAATATGTGATAGCTTGCCTCCCAGTTCCCTTCTTGAACAGAAATTGAAACAAGCTTTCTAAATAAATAATCCTGGCTAAGTGTTTACCTGGTTTATCGGCAGGTTTCTACCAGATGACCTGTGGATCATGTATAAGCTTTCTGCTTCCAATATGTATCTCCCTTGTTACTTAATCAGCTTTCTTCTTTTTTGCTAACCTGACCTATCTTTGCTTTAGATTATGTAGCATTGACTACAGAAAGTAAAAAAATTAAATTTAATTATCTCTTATTTTTTAAATATACTTGTGATAGTTTGTATTTGAGCAAACAAAAATGTAATGTTATGAGATCTGAATTGGATTACAGACTTGGGTACGGTGCTAAGCAACCACAATGGTATTTATTTTGCTGACTTCGTTAAATTGTCTGAATTTTCTTTTCTAGTGGCAAGTTGGTTAAAGGAGCTGAAGAACATGTGGAAAATCTTCAATATTGCCAGTATAGCATTGACCTTGCGGGCCCCTGTTACTGAGAGGTTGATGTTCTCTGTGTGGCTTTCGGTGTTTGGTTAGAAAGATCCAGAAATGTGCCATCCTTCGCATTGAATGTTCTGTACAAAGGCTTTCTGTATTCCAACAGAAGTGTACAATGTTTCTTTCAGTAATTTAAAAAGCTGTCCGTCAATGTTTAAAACATTAAACCAATCCAGTCACTTCTAAGCAGCAGTGGAAACTACTCATGGCTTGGATGTTGCTGCTCCAAGAAATCCTTTGTTTGCTTTTATTTTAGCCAGAAATTGTATGCTAAATGTTTACTTTCTATATATTACCATTATTTATAAAGCAGTGTAACTACCTATTGTGCATTTTTGTAGATAATTCAGCTGCAGCTTTAATAGGCAAGGTTTTTATATTTTATAAACACTTGATTTTTCTAAACCTTTGTGCCTTGGATATAGTGTTGGGAAATGTGTGAAAATATGCTTTCGTTTAATGCCATAGCTTATGTTTATTAAAATATTTAGCATCCTTTTTGGGGCTTGTTTTAGTTTATTGAATGAACTTTTAGCTGCTGAAATTTGACTCAACCATGCCAGGTTGCTAGATTCAACTACCTCTAAATATATGTGCTCAATCCATGTAGAAAAAAATACATTTTTAGGACAAATGAAACTCTTTGTGGTATTGATTACATGTTCCTAGCTGAGTATAATTTGCTAGTTATGTACAAATACTTTATATTTCTTGCATTAGTAAAAGAAAACCTGAATCTTTGTCATCAAGTAATTTAATTACAGGTCTGTAGTGTTTGTCACTAACTGTTGTGGCCCCTGTTGATGAAAGAATATAGATGGTTGTGTTCCTTTGTATTATAAAGATCGTATAGCCTACAATCTGTTCCAAGGTAATTAAATTTATTGTCTATTTTGTCCCATTAAGTGCTGACTGCTGCTGAGGCATACACCTATATGTAGCAAACAGCCATTTTTTGTTAAGACCTAGACAGAATGTTGCCAGGATATTTTCTTATAATCTTAGCTACTGATTGTGATGCTGTCCATGCGTAACACTTGCTGTTGAGTCACAGTAGCAGTGGAAAGAATACATTCTAGCTAATTATACTTCTCCTTGCCCAGCATTGAATTGATTTTCTTCCCATCCCAGCTAAAAGAGAAGAGGAAACAAGATTGAACCTTAACTTAACTTACCACCTGTTTGAAGTGTACATTTTAAATGCCTTTCCCATGCTGTTAGATGTCCTGATGCTTCTCTGAATGCTTGGAATTAACAAAATATCCATAATTAATGCTTAAATTTTGTTCAAAGGTTAGGTGATAAACTTATATCTTTATAATTTTGTCCTTCAGTGAAGCTTTCTCTAATATTCCCATGCATACCTTTTATGGCCCAGATGCTTTTACTTGTATTTTACAGACTCCAGTGTGATACATATCAAAGCCCAGTGATTCCAAAGCATTTCTCAGGCTATGACAAAAAAGCCCATTTTAAAAAACCTGACCTGTTGTGGCACAACTGTTGAACTATATACAAAATTTCCTCATAGAAGTCAGTCAGTTGGTCACAATAAATAAGTTTGTTTTATTGGGGCACCTGTGCCAATGGTCTTTTAAGGAAGTGTTTTGGCATGCACCTTTTTTGGTGACTCTCTTTCTCATCCATGGAATGTGGGACCACACTGTTCAGGCTCCAAGTGGTGAACAACTCACTTCTAAGGATGCAGAAGCCTTGAAGGTAGTGCAGAGGAGATTTGTTTGAATGGTACAAGGCACATGGGACTTCAGTTTTGTGGAGAGCCGATAGAAATTAGGATCCTTCTCCTTAGCACAGAGAAGGATGAGAGGTAATTAGTTTACATGCTGGGGTTCAGATGAGGTTTTTGATAAAGTAAATAGGGGAAAATGGTTTCAGAGGCAGAAGGATGAGTAATCAGAGGACATTATAAGGTGAATGCTGAAGGTACCTGAGCTGACCTGAGGCACAGCGGTATCACACAGTGAGGATCTGGAATGGACTGTGTAAAAGGGAGATGAATGCAGATTTCAGCTTTAGGAAGAAAATTTGATGAATACTTGGAAGAGAAAATCTTCCAGTGCTGTGGGGCAGGCTTGGGATTAAAGTTAATTTGATTGGTCTTTGGGGTAGTGCTAGAGGTATTATTGCTAGACTATCAATCCAAACACCCAGGAAATGTTCTGGGTTCGAATCCCTACATGGCAGATGGTGGAATTTAAATTCAATAGTAATCTGGAAATGAGAGTCTAATGATTACCACAAAACCATTGCCAATTGTCAGAAAAAAAAAACGGTTCACCAATGTCTTTTAGGGAAGGAAATCTACCATCCTTATCTGGTTTAGCTCCAGGCTCTCAGTAATGTGGTTGACCCTTGACTGCCATCTCGGCAATCAGGAACGTACAGTAAGTACCAATCCAACCAATGATACCCCCCCCCATTGTACCAATATAACAGTATATTGAAACATGTTCAACTGCCCTAAGTTTGTAAAAACCAAAAGAACTGCGGATGCTGTAAATCAGGAACAAAAACAAAGTTGCTGGAAAAGGTCAGCAGGTCTGGCAGCATCTGTGCAGGAGAAAACAAAAAGTTAATGTTTTGGGTCCGGGTTCTGAGGAAGGGTCACCGGACCCGAAACATTAACTCTGTTTTCTCCTGCACAGATGCTGCCACACCTGAGCTTTTCCAGCAACTTTGTTTTTGTCCCCTAAGTTTGTGATGTTGGGTAGTGTGACAAATTAGTGGCTATCTGGTGATTACAGCTCATATTTTTCAGACCTATAAACTGATTTCACCATAATATGTTGTTAAATGATGGCATTGTTCCGTAACAGCAAGACTCCACTGGACACTGAACGTTGCTTATGTGTCTCTTGTACACTCTTAGGTTTTCAGAAAGTGGACTGAGATAAGGCCAATTTGTGTACTGCCATGAAATATATGAAGTGGAACAATGTCTATGTTTGAAAGTTATTGATCTATAACTTTGTAGTTCTGCTCTGTTAAAGAGCTAAACTCTTTACAAGTTGTCCCTGCACTGATACTAATGTTTACTGATGCAGTCTGCAGGCCTCCTTCACTAAATGAGGGAGAAAGCAGAATGTCTCCATTCTCTTGGGCTTTGCAGTGAAATCTGTGTCTTAAACTCGCTTCAGAAGTGAAATGCTCGATTTCTGATTCCTCCATCAGTCAAGTGGCTAGATGAGTCTCAAATGTTATAATCGTGAATCATCGTCCCTTTCCTGGGCACATGTGGAATTAATGACATGTACTGCTAATCAAACTGCTCAATAACTTCCATTGCTTTCTAATAAATATGCATGTGTAATTTGTCTTAATGGCTCTTTCATTCACACATTAACAGCACATTAACATGCTTAACCAGCCATTTTTCAATATCTGCAATTTGTACTGTCAAGTAGAGAAGTCTGCTGAAATTCCGGAAATGAACTCTTTACAAGCTGAAACACACTTTACATCAGTATCATTAATGTAATCAAAACCAAAAATACTTTCTTACTCAAAGACTAAAAATCCCATTCTCTTAGACCATGAGAGCTAAAAAGATAGTTATGTAACCATGAGCTAATGGATATCAAGATAGATAATAGATGGAAGTATAGCTGGCTGTAAGGGAGGGCATTTAGAACTGATGTGTGGAAGCAAAGATACATTAAACTTGCTGCTGAAAAGGTTCAAACCGCCTTAAAGTTGCCTTTGGAGCTAAGAAAGTATTCCAGCAGTTGGGTTATCCTTGTCCTACAGGGTAATCCTGAAATGGATGTGGGGTGCTGGGGCGAAAGGTGGTACAGAATGTGACAGATATACAGGACAGGCAGCAGAGCTTTGGATGAGTGAAAATATAAGGACACAGTTAATGTGAAATTCTTCCACTTTAATTATTCTAGCAAAAGCTGCATTACTTACAATGTACAAGTGTTGCAATTATGTGTGGACAAAAATGGTTTTTGCAGCCCAGTACTTAAGTTGTAAAGTGTCACCTTAGAATCATGGAATCCCTACTGTGCAGAAAGATGCCATTCAGCCACTCAAGTATGCACTGACTCAGGAGCAACGCACCCAGACCCACACCATCCCCATACTTCCACATGGGGATTTTAACCATGGCTAACCCACCTAATCTGTGGACTGTGGGTGGAAATTGGAACACCCGAAGGAAACCTATGCAGACAGGGGGAGAACATGCAAACTCACATAGTTTATAGATACCATAGAAAGCATTCTATCTGGATACATCATGGCTTGGTACAGCAACTGCTTTACTCAGGACTATAAGAAACTACAGAAAGTTGTAAACACAACCCAGTCTATCACGCAAGCCAACCTTCCATCTACGCTTCTTGATGCTTTGGAAAGGTAACCAACATTATGAAAGGCTCCTCCCACTGTGGTTATAATCCCTCCAACCTCTTCTGTCAGGCAGAAGATACAAAACTTCAAACACATGTACCAACAGGTTCAAGAATAGCTTCCCTGCTGTTGTTAGACTTCTTAATGGACCTCAAATTTCAAATCTAATGTTGATCTTATTTGTTGAGCACCTTTGGTAGCCGTAAATTTTTTATCCCCTGCTGTTCAATCACCCTGTGATCTTTGTATGTTATGGTCTGCCTGCACTGTATACAAACCAAACCTTTTCACTGTACTTAGATATATGTGACAACAATAAATCAAATCAACAACCATCACCCAAGACTGAAATCAAACCCTGGTCCCTGGTGCTGTGAGGCAGCAGTGCTAACCTCTGAGCCACCGTGCTGCCAAATTGCTTAGAGAATGTTCATATCATCACAATTAACATGATGAATTTTGTCGTCATATCAGCTAAGTTGATGTTTTGAGTTAAATTGAAGAGGCTGGTGAGGGTGCAGTTTGACAGATTTGCCTCATGATGGCAGTATTTGCATTTTGATCTTTGTTTTCAAACGCAGTAATTCATTTGGCTGTTCATTTACAAATAATGTGTGAAACAAGTATGCGAAAACATTTTATTAGTGTTCTAAGATGAAGCATTTTAGCAATGTGAGAAAAATAAGTTGTGTCCAGTCATATTGTGTACAATTGGAGCTTCTAACCTTGCATTAACATATTACATCACTTGAATTGCAAAATCATAATCCATGTTCTGTCATCATGACTAAAGACACTTAACTCGAAAGCTGAGCAGTTGTTCTCCTTTTGAATGCCACCCTGCCACTTTCCTAGTTACAAGGTTTGTTGTTGGGCTCATAAAATCTGCCCAGCATCCCAAGTTCCCTTCATTTTGTCCATAACACTATCGCATGTAGTAAAGCTCCTAAAGTGCCATTGATGAATATTGATAGTCTATATGACAAGCCAGTAATTTGCATGTTTTCCCTTTTAGCAAATGAATGGTGAAGTCTACTCCCGTGACGTTCCAGTTTCTTGCTGAATAAAAATGAGAGAACTGGCAAACGAGTGGAGCACTATCCATTTGTTTTCACTTGATAACTATCTTGTCTCGGTATCCTATTACACTGGAATTAACAGGAAAGCATAATAACTTCATGAGTTTCTTCAAAGTTTTGCCTGTAAAATTCCGGAAATTCCTCACAAGCACACAGAAAATGTTATCAGGAATTTAGAATTATCTCATGAAAGAGAACTCTCTTAAAGATGTAAGGGGAACTTCTGTCCTGAAAATTAGCGTGCACGATCATTGTTGCTATTGTAAATTAAGAGAACAATAGAAAATGGAAGCACAGAAATGGGCATGTGGCTGATTCGAGTCACAGTCTTCTAATTACCAACATTAGTTTTAATATTTCTCCAGTAGCAAGCTGTCTTCCTAAGAATTAATGGATTGTTTAAAGTATTTGTGTTAAAACAAAGGCAATCCTAAATTTTTTCTCATGTCTAACCTCCCTTTAATTCTATTTTTCACCTTAAATTTTTGCTCCTTCATATATTGTTGACCAGTGAAAATAATCACTTGACGTTTAGGCCTCTTTGGCATAATAAATGTAACTATGATTGTCAGGGTTTAGTGCATTGCTATTACATATCTTACTGCTTACATTTCACAGCAATTAAAGACTATTTCGATAGGTTTGTCTTAAAATGTTATAGATATCTCTTAGCAACTTGTATAAACAGTACTACATAGCACTCAGCAAAGTGTAAAATTATACACAATATTTGAACTTTGTATTTATAGAAAATAAAGTGGCACAGCTCTGTACAATTTATTGCAAAGCAGAATACTCTGGCTCTTTTAAACAAAGGATGACAGGTGGGGAATTGCATAACAGCATTATTTACAGTGCATGTATACAGCAAAAACTAAAGTTTTAAAGCAACCTTCTGAGGATTACAAGAACCTGCAGTAGAAACCAAGATTATCAAGATTAGGATGAGCAAAATAGACCAGCAGGTCATGGCTAGATTAGATCATGTTATAAATTGTTTCTATTCAATTCACCCACAACTAGGAATGCAATGAAGATATTTATGTTGGCTCTGAGAAAGGAAGAAGATAGTTTTGATAATTTTGTTTTAAAAAAATTATCTGAGCATGAGTTTAGTAATTTTTCCAGATCAGAGGTATTTGGGAAAACCCTGAAAGGATGGTTTCAACCTGAGAGAGTTTCAGTGTATGAAGGATCCAGGAAGAAGCTACCAGATTCTTACAATTGTGAGTTGAACTACAGTTAAACAAAGACCTATGGAGGTGAAAGAAGGCAAATCCTTCTGATGTGAGTTCTATAAAGGAGTGTTTTTGGGATTAATGGGATTATATTTTTATGTGTTTCAAATTATTTAAACTTGTGCTCTGTGTAAATAATTTGGTTCATTCTGTTTTATCTTCATTGCGCTTGTATAATAAACTTCTGTTTTATTGTGAAAAACATTGTGTGCTAATGTGTTAGTGTTAAAACCAAAAAAAATTCTGTCAAGCCAGATTTCAGTCTGGGTGTTGACATGTCCGGTAATAACACTGGCTTGGAACTTAACACTATCTTTTATATAAAAAATGAACATTAGGCAGTTAATCACCTTCAGTGTATTGTGTTAAAACTGAATGGCTTTCTGCTTTTTCAAATGCATTTGCAGCAGGAGACACTAGTATAAAATATAATGGACTGAATTATATCCACCACCAGATTCCCTAGCTAAAATATCCATTGAAGAGGACAAGAATTGAACTGGCACTTCTGGGGTTGATGCTAATTAGAAATCAAAGCACTGCAGCATTTTGGATGTACGGGTGCTGGTTCATTCAGGTACGCTTGGGTGCAAAGGTGGCAGGCTGGGTAGAAGGGTGACAGGTTGGCAGCACCCTGGATTTAACAAGCTCTATCCCCATTCCTCCCCACCAGCAGATTTTGTTAAAGTCATCCGAATTATGTTAAATTGCTGAATGTAAAATTACTTTGGAAACACTGCAACACCTTTTTTTTTAAACACACTAACTACTCAAATAGGTTTGCAATGCTGATTGGCCTATTCTTACATACTCCAGCTCAACATCCATTAATCCAGATGTTATTGTGAAGTAAATTTCACAAGACATTGTTCTCATCCCAAATCATTCATCCCTGCATTCGTTCAATCTGGAAAATAAATAGGAATATTTATTGTGTTGATGTCTCCATTACAGTTAGCAATCTAAGCATTGTAGGTATAGTATCAAAGATTTTTGAGAGCAAAAGATATTTTGTGTCTGTCAAATGGCCAGGAATTCGCTGTAGATAGAGAATCCCCAGGCCCAGAATGAATTCACACAAAAACAGAAATTGCTGGAAAACCTTAGCAGGTCTAGCAGCATTTGTGAAGAAAAATCAGAGTTAATGTTTTGGGTCCAGTGATCCTTCCTCAGAACTGAATCAAAATGAATTGAATTTAGTTCAGAGCTGCATTTCTGCTGCACAGTCTTGAGCAGAAAGAATTAATCAGCTTTGTTACTTCTTTGAGTGTCCAGCTTGGGATAATTATAGCCAGTTTTATTCCATGTTGCTGGATCAGTTGAGATTTGCTAGGTGTGTGTCTTAATCAGGCATTTTAAAAATTTGACTGTTTTTCTTTGAAATTTAGTGGCATATTAGTTTAGATAGAATCATAGAATCCCTGCAGTGTGGAAGCAGATCATTTGGCCTATCAAGTCCATATGACCCATTTGACTGTCGAGTGACTATCTGTGTGGAGTTTGCACATTCTCCCCGTGGTTGCGTGGGTTTCCTCCGGGTGCTCCGGTTTCCTCCCACAGTCTAAAGACGTGCAGGTTAGATAGTTGGCTATGCTAAATTGCCCGCAGTGTCTAGGGTGGGAAATGCAGAGATAGGGTAGGTGGTGGGTCTGGGTGGGATGCTCTTTGGAGGGTCATATGGACTTGATGGGCCAAATGACCTGCTTCCACACTGCAGGGATTCTATGATTCTATCTAAACTAATATGCCACTAAATTTCAAACAAAAATGTTTATTTAAAATTTAAATAAGGTTTTGTATGGTGCTTGAAACAGTATGGTGTTTGGGAATAGTTTGTTAAAATTCAAAAGGTGAACAGTGTGCTCCTTAAAAAATTTAGCCAGGTTTAGTAAAGTAAATTGTGTGTGTGTGTGTGTGTGCGCGCGCGCGCGCGCGCGCATGTCTGTGTATCTGTGTGTGTGTGTGCGCGCACGCGCGTCTGTGTATCTGTGTGCGCGCGTGTCTGTGTATCTGTGTGGGTGCGCGCGCATGTGTCTGTGTATCTGTGTGTGGGTGTGCGTGCATGTGTCTGTATCTGTGTGTGGGTGTGCGCGCATGTGTCTGTATC
>NC_063348.1:53823406-53826011 GCF_021869965.1 Rhincodon typus
GTGTGGGTGTGCGCGCATGTGTCTGTATCTGTGTGTGGGTGTGCGCGTGCGTGTCTTTCTTAGAACAAACATCTAATTTCTCACTGCTTATTATCGTCTTTAGCTCACTGTAGCCTAGTCACTATTCTCAAATAATGTTGTAGTAGCTCAGTGTTTTGCAGTACCTACCATGTGTACTTGACAACGTTTTCTAGTCTTGTGTGTCTTATGCATATAGTATTGTAGTTGGCAATTTACAGGTACAGATTATAGGTCCAGATTTGTAATTATTTCCTGTCAAATGCAATCATTTTGAGTACTTCAGAGAAAAGTACCTTTTCTGTCTTCCTCTTCCATGGCAAAGTCAGATAAACGGCCTAACCCAAATATCATTGTCATTACACTCCTATTAAAGTATTTTGTTTACTATTGATTAAGTATTGGTGAATTTTGTATAATTTTGAGTAAACATAAAAACATTGTGGAGATAGCTTGCTTCATTCTAAAGTGACTTATTTTCACTCATGCCTGACCTTTAATTGTTTTCAGTATTTTCAGTATTTCTTTTACATTTTCAGCATCTGCAGTATTTTAATTTGATTTGTTT
Source organism: Rhincodon typus (assembly GCF_021869965.1). Classification (NCBI taxonomy): domain Eukaryota; kingdom Metazoa; phylum Chordata; class Chondrichthyes; order Orectolobiformes; family Rhincodontidae; genus Rhincodon; species Rhincodon typus. Next base: position 53,823,993 of record NC_063348.1, read on the forward strand.
TGGGATGTGACAATAAATGTGGTCTACGCAGAAGCACGTATTCCTGCAAACAAAATCAAACACCTCTCATGTATTGAATTAATTACATTCTGTATGGTGCAACTAATTCATGCAACTGAAGAATAAAGAGATAATATATTAGAAGCTCCTGCTCAGCCAGCAGCATTGGCTATCTGCATTATGTTCATGATTCTTGCTTAACTTATTCAGGAATCCTGCTTATTGATATGGTAAATACAAGATTACTGTTTATTTTAATGTTCAGAAATTGTTATGCATCAAACAAATTACTGTTATTCCTGCACAATAGAGCAATTATCTTGTTTGCATATTAGAATCATGATACAAGTAACGGAGTTCTCCCCCTCTTCTTGAACTCAACACATTGTGAATAAGATTAAATGTGTGTATATGCATGCATGTAGTTGGAGTGAGATATTTGATGCTCCCAATTATTTTGAAAAGTAGCAGCATTTGGCAGTGATTATAGGCACATTGACTATTTTTTCTGGTTTGGTGTAGCTGAAGGAACTGGAAGATGGAGGCTCATGAAGTAATAATCCAGCATTTGGGATTCTGTAGCTGTTCTTCCTACCGTAATCTGGCTCTATATTTGTGGTAATTTTTTTCTAAAAAGTCTTTCTGTAGAAATGTATCTTTGGATTAACACTGTATTGATTTGAGAATATTTTTTTGAATTAATTTTGGTCAAAAGATGAGCTGCCAAACCATTTAGAGCTAACAGTTGTCTTTTAATTCTTCTGATTGGTTGTAACTGGTCTCTTCTACCTTGTTATTTTCAAAGCAGAAAGTTGAAGAAATAGAAATGATTCTGTACAGAATTTTGCAATTTTACTCTTGAGTTGATGTGCTGGAGAAAATAATCCAAAGTACTACGGCAATGTTAAACCCACTAGATAGCCTGAGACTATCAAATAGTGCTAAGGATGATACTACTTGGCTGGAATGTCTTAGAATGCGCTTAGAATGCTCAAAATTTGGAGGCAGCCTGAACTCAAATGTTATAATTATATGGATGGTAGAACTGAGGTGATGTGGTTTATTCTCTTTAGCAATTTGTAAACATTCGAATCAATATATGCTGATGATTTGCAGAGTACTTAGCTCTTCCTGTTTGGTATATTGTCATTGGTGCACATGTACCACCAATATTCTGTTTAACACAGCCATTGAATAGCATGGATATAAGAGAAGAAGGATATGCAAAAGCTGAGCAAATTGGAGAGCATCTGTCATCGCTACTGCACTGCTACCTCCTTCCAATCAATGAATTTGCCTATTATGAGGTTGAAATAATTGAAGCTCTGCATCAATGCGTTGTAAGCATTAATATCCCAGAAGTCCACTTTACATCATTCCCATTAGGTTTTGCCTCAGTCTGGTAATAGTCTACAGTTTTCTTTTGTCCCCACCCTATTTGGGTTCATTTAAAAAAAGCCCAAAGAGATTTTAGTGATTGAGTTAGATTATTCTTGGTCTGCTTGACTTTTAGTATATTGGATCACTGGGTCAAAAAAAAGTACGCAGAATACCACATGTTCACTTTGTTCCCCAGTTACCACTGTTATTTGTTGTACTCCCTCGTCTGCTTCTGTAATGGGCAGCTACTACAAGGTAGCTGTCAGGGCTCAGGTCTTTAATATTCTGGGACTTGTTAGAGACTGGAGAGGTCTTGCCATCCACTCTGGAAATCTGAAGCATCCGGCAGGGATCATGCTTCAGGAGGTAGCCTTCAAATGTCTCCCATCCCCCTCCGACACGAACCATGACATGTTTGTTGTGCAGCATCTGCAATGCAAAATAATCAGTTAGCAAAACGAGTCGACAACAGAATTTAAAATAAAGGTTAAAATGCTGTGACTAATTCTCATGTGGATGTGAAAGAAAAGGAAGTAAACATAGGGAGCATAAATTGAGAATAAACAGGCAAATATTCTTAAATAACAAGATGCAGAGCTGGATGAACACAGCAGGCCAAGCAGCATCAGAGGAGCAGGA
>NC_063348.1:53826411-53901662 GCF_021869965.1 Rhincodon typus
TCAGAAAATCCTGCTCCTCTGATGCTGCTTGGCCTGCTGTGTTCATCCAGCTCTGCACCTTGTTATCTCAGATTCTCCAACATCTGCAGTTCCTACTATCTCTGAGGCAAATATTCTTGCTAATTTTGCCAAGCAATCAACAGTATAGTGATTTAACATTTTATGGGCAGCTGTTACACATGCGCACAGCCATAACCGGTATTAACTATTGTCATTTCCAACCCTGATAGGTCATGCCAGTGTAGCTAATACAGGAGAGGTTAAAGCAGAATGAACTGCAAATATAAGATATGTTTAATTTCTTTTGGTAGTCTGTTGCATTGAGATTGTTCAAGCTTGCGACAAAGAAATTTCTAACATCAAATTAGAAGCTTTTTACATTCCACATAATTAGGCACCCCATTATTTAATAAAATTGCAGAGTTTTAATATCAGTTAATCCTGTTAAAATGATCAGCGTTCAGTGTTTTGCTGCTTATTTTGTATCATTGTATCATAAGCTTTTGGGAACCTCATGGATTTCTTAAAATGTCATACATTTTAGCTGATTCCAGTAAAGAAATAGGAAGAAAGGGTTTGACCATTATCTCATGTTATATTGAACTTGAACGTGTTAATGCAAATATGTGACATCTGATCCATTAAACCTAAAAGACAGCAACATTTTCTTTAAAAGAAAGGTTAAAATGTACATGTGCAAGCTAAAATTCGTAACTGAAATATAATTAAACTAAAATTTATAAAATTTAAAAATGGTCAGATCATTAAGTCTACGCATTCAGGAATGTAATTTTCAGCAGACTGCAGTGAGGGACTGATAGAAGTATCCATAAATAATTCATCTCTAACCTGAAAAAAATCAATTGCATATACATTCCAAGCTGCAATGTTTGCCATCATCGGATCCCAATTAAAGAATTTTTAAAGTAAGTGATGACTCCTGATCTACTTGTACTTTACAAATTTAACTTGAATTTCATGAACCAAATGTACTCTTTTTAATATTGCCCTTTTCAAGTTCACCCAAACCACTCAAGTGAGAATGAAAACCACTTCAAGGACAACATGGCAGCCTCCTAAAATGACTTTAAAAGTTTGAGTGAACTAAGTGTTATACATATTTGATATTTTCAAATATTAAGTAAAAAGATAAGTCAAGCCTATGTAAATTAATAAGTGCTTCATATTAAAAAATAGTATATCGAAATGATATTTTCAAAGTTCAAACCCCAGAGTGAATACTTGGGCATAAAATGAATGGTAGATGCTAAGCAACTGAAGTAAACCCATCAAAATTCATGCCACTTCTTATAAACTGGTTTTAGAAAGTATTAGTTAGAAAATTGATGCATACAGATATTTGAAATTGTTATTGGATATTCTGTAGGAAGATTTCAGTGTCAAAAGGTCACAGACCCATCCCTCAATACAGCTGGCACTTATCACAAATTATTCTATTTGAATTACTTTTAGAATAAAGTGCTGTTACCATCAGAATGACAATTATGCAAAAGAATGCTCATCTTTATGAATGTGGAGGTAATGTGTATTTAACTGCCTTGGCTATAAAAACATTTGACTCATTTTCCTGAACTGGTTAATATTCATCAACAAATGGACTAATCTCAGTCAATGAAAGGGCTTCCCTTCGAAAAAGGAATGTTAGTTTAGTACTGAAACAGCAACGTAAATTAATTAGTAGTAGTTTGTTCGAATAGACAATGAGTTATGTTTGGTGTTTACACAGGTAAAGAATAAGTTGTGGGCTCTCATTTAAGGCTTTTAAAGGGCAACAGTTGTAAAATTGTTGCAGCCTGGTGGCTCAGTGGTCAGCATTGCTGCCTTACCGTGGCAGGGATCTGTGTTTGATTCCACGTGCAGGTGACTGTGTGGAGTTTCTGGGGTCTCCATGTGTCTGTGTGGGTTTCCTCTCAGCGCTTGGGTTTCCTCCCACAGTCCAAAGATGTGCAGGTTGGATTGGCCAAGCTAGATTGCAAGAGAGTCCAGGGATGTTTGAGTTAGGTGGATTAGCCGTGGGAAATGCAGGGTTCCAGGCATAGGGTGGGGGGAGTGTATAAAGTGGTGTTCCGCAAGGGTCAGTGTTGGGACCACAACTTTTCACTTTTTACATTAATGATCTCGATGAAGGAACTGTGGGCATTCTGGCTAAGTTTGCAGATGATACAAAGATAGGTGGAGGGACAGGTAGTATTGAGGAGGTGAAGAGGCTGTAGAAGGATTTGGACAGGTTAGGACAGTGGGCAAAGAAGTGGCAGATGGAGTACAATGTTGGAAAGTGTGAGGTCATGCACTTAGGTAAGAAGAATAAAAGCATGGACTATTTTCTAAATGGGAAGAAAATTCAGAAGTCTGAAGTGCCAAGAGATTTGGGAGTTCTAGTCCAGGATTCTCTCAAGGTAAACTTGCAGGTTGAGTCAGTAGTTAGGAAGGCAAATGCAATATTGGCATTTATTTTGAGAGGACTTGAATATAAAAGCAGGGATGTATTACTGAGGCTTTATGAGGCCCTGGTCAGGCCACATTTGGAGTATTGTGTGCAGTTTTGGGCCCCATATCTCAGGAAGGATGTACTGGCCCTGGAGCGGGTTCAGAGGAGGTTCATGAGAATGGTCCCAGGAATGAGAAGCTTAACATATGAGGAACGTTTGAGGACTCTGGGACTATACTCATTGGAGTTTAGAAGGATGAGGGGGGATCTAATTGAAACTTACAGAATACTGAATGGCCTGGACAGAATGGATGTTGGGAAGATGCTTCCATTGGTAGGAGAGACTGGGACCCAAGGGCACTGCCTGAGAATAAAGGGAAGACCTTTTATAACAGAGATAAGGAGAAACTTCTTCAGCCAGAGAATGGTGAATCTATGGAATTCACTGCCACAGAAGGCTGTGGAGGCCAGGTCATTGAGTACATTTAAGACTGAGATAGATTGGTTCTTGATTATCAAGGGGATCAAGGGTTACAGGGAAAAAGCGGGAGAATGGGGTTGAGGAACTTATCAGCCATGATTGAGTCGCGGAGCGGAGTCAATGGACCAAAAGGCCTAATTTCTGCTCCTATGTCTTATGGTCTTATGGTTTTATGGAATGGGTCTGAGTGGGATGTTCTTTGGAGGGCCGAATAGCCTGCTTTCACACTTTGGGATTCTATGATAAAGATCAATCCCTCAAAATAGCATAATCTTGCAAAAACGCAACTACTGTTACAAAACCCGAATTTTGAAAGCTAGAGGTATGTTTAAGCAACTTCTTTCTTGTAAAAACAATCCCTATTCCATCTTTAAATTTTGTATGGAAAAACTGCAAGCTTGGGATCATAGAATCATATTGTGCAGATGAGGCCCTTCAGCCTATGGAGCTAGAAAATAATAAATTACTCTATAACCAATTTGTATAATTTTTATATCTCTAATGAACTTTGTGTTGCTTTTGGTACAACCTCTTAAATACTTAACCAATGTCTTACCCAAAAATTGTACGCACTCTTTCTGATGCACACATTGGCTGTCCAAAGTGGCGAATTATGCACATTAGGAGCAAAACTAATCTGTTACAAATTGGGGAGATTCTCAAACTTCCTGGTTTTGTGCCTTTACATCATATAGTTCCTTGCCTGCAAGTTTTTGTCTGTACTTTATATTATTTTCCTTTAGCCCCATGATTTCATGTTTTTGTAACATAAATGGATTCCTAAAATCTCCAGCCTCTTTCCATGTTGCCTGCTGTACCCTTGTCATTCTCTTCGTTTTGTCTGGAAATCTACTTCTTCCCCCAAATCTGTGACCTAATACTGCTACGTAGCCTCTCCAGTCCAGATGGTGATAATGATGCATACAAGCTGCTACTGAAATAACATTAATCCTATTTTGTCTACCATTTGTGAAAAGGATTTAAAGTTGCTGAGAAATGAAATTTGATTGGAGCTTTTGTCTTGTACATAGCAGGAAGGAAGTGATGGCCTAGTGGTATTATCACTAGACTATTAATCCAGAAACTCAGATAATGTTCTGGGTACACAGGTTTGACTATCACACTGCAGCAAATGGGGGACTAAATATCTGGAATTAGAAGTCTAATGATGACCCATGACACTGTTGAGCATTGTCTGAACAACCCATCTGGTTCACTAATGTCATTTATGGGATACAGCCCTTAACTGCCTTCTGAAGTGGCCAAGTAAGCCACTCAGTTGTAACAATCACTAAAAAGTCTTAAAAGAAATGAAACTGGACGGACCATTTGGCATCTACCAAGACAGTGGCAACGAAAATAATCAATACAGCTCTCCTTATGAGCATCTGGGCACTCGTGCTAAAATTTGGAGAGCTCATAAAGTATATGGGCTACAGCCTGACATAGACACGCTCAATGCAACATAGGCTACAATATCCCACATCATCATTCCTGGATATGCCCTGTCCCACCTGGGAGTCTTCAAGATTGATTTTGGACACAATGCGATCTTGTCGCACCAGGTAAAGGAAAGGGGCAAGGAAAAATCCTGCTGATTACCACAAATCACCCTCTCTTGGCTGATGAATCAGTACTCCTCCAGGTTGAATTTTTCAGCATCCACTACTGCAGCAGCAATATTGATTGAACTGGTCAAATTCCCTGACATCAAGACCACATTGGACAGTGTGGCACTGAAGAGTCCTAGCAAAACTGGAATCAAGGGGAATCAGGAAAAACTGTCTGCTAGTTAGAGTCATACACAAAGATGGATGTGGTTGTTGGATGTCATTTATATAAGTTCCAGGACATCTCTGTCAGGAATTCCTCAGGGTAGTGTCCTTGGCCCGACCATCTTCAGCTACTATAACAATGACCTTCTCTCCATCATAAAGTGGCTAATAATTGCACAATCTTCAGCATCATTCATGACTCCTCAGATACAGAAGAAGTGCATATCCTAATGCAGCAAGATCTGGACAATTTCCAAACTTGGGCTGAATTGTGGCAAGTAACTTTTGTGTCACACAAACGTCCCGGGGTTATCATTGACCAGAAACTGTGCTGAACCAGCCATATTAATACAAAAGGCTACAACAGCAGGCTAGAAATCTTGCACTCAGTAACTTACCTCCTGACTCCCAAAGTCAGTCTGTTACCAATAAGCAGTCGGGGGTGTGATGAATGCTCCTTACACCACTGGATGGGTGCAGCTCCAACAATATTCAAGAAACTTCGCACCATTCAGTACAAAACAACCTGCTTGATTGACACCACATCCACAAATGTTTGTCCCCTCCACCATCGATGCTCAGTAGCAGTGGTGTGTACTATCTACATGATAATGATGCAGGTTGTTTACACAGTACCTTCCAAATACACTGGATGGACAAGGGCAGAAGATACATGGGATGCACTGACAACTGCAAGTTCCCCTCCAATCCACTCATTACCCTTAACTTGGTAATATATCATTGTGTCTTCACTGACGCTGAGTCAGAAAGCTGGAACTCCTATAGTTCAAAATGACAGTTCACTACCACCTTCTCATACATAAGGAGTAATGTGCAATATACATTGGCTCAGTCAGTGATGAATGAATTTTAAAAAAAGACACTGAATATGCCCTAACCTTTGTCATGAACTCACTGTGTGATATCTATTTTTTTTTAAAGAGAATATCTACTCTTTGTTACCTTTTCAAAGAACTCATCAGATTAGTTAAGCATCATAACCTTCCAGAATCCATGCTTTTCTGTAGTATTCTATGTTTGAGTGCTTTTCTTTCACATATTTTGATATGCATTTCATTTTCTCAATTATTTCTATCACAGACATTAAGGTAGTCTGTAAATTGCTGGATTTTGTTCTATATCCCTTTTTGTATATAAGAACATTTGCTGTCTACCTGTGCACTGAGGCTCCTTGCTTTGTATGGAACTACTTTTGCATGGAAACCAGTATGCCTGCTTTATCCTCAGTTTCCATGACTGTGGGTGCTTACTATCCATCACTGGGGTTTTAACCCTTTGTTCAGTTTCATTACTTTGTCATTTTTTTTTCCCTTTCCAACCCAGCTGTATTTGTGAAAGCTTTAAACTCATCAACTGCAGAAGTTTCATTGTCTTCAGTGAAAGCTGTGAAAATTAAGTTATTCAATTTTATTTTTGCAGTTGCTGGTCTAGGATTGTGAGATTTGCCTTGTTGGCTGCCTTGTCTAATGAATAATCCTCACAACTTCTTCCTCCCCGTTTATTTGGGGGTAGCTGAAATCATAAATTTTGTAATTCAGACTATATGGCAGCTGTATTTTAATACTAGTAACATTTATCTTTTCCCCACTCACAGTCTTCTTCTTAATTAGTAATATATTCCATCCATTCTTCCTATGTGTTTATGTCCAACCATATTTAATTACAAATAAGCTGTATAGCCATGTTTCAGTCAATGTCTACACATTATAGATATCCATATATATCTGGATATGGATGCCTTCCACCTGTAATTGTATTCAGTTAGCTCAGTTTGCTGGACAGTAGGTTTGTGATGCCAACAGTGTGGGATCAATTCCTGCACTGGCTGAGGTTACCATTGGGACTCACTTTTTCAACATCTTCCCCTTGCCTGAGGCATGGTCATCCACAACCTTCTCCACCAGTTGTCCCTATAATGAGAGAGCAGCTCTATGGTCTGGTAAGACTATGGTCACTTTACTGTTTTACTTTATCAATTCATCCAATTGTTTTGAATATTATGCGCACTGCCATACTGATTGTTGCGGTTCTCTTCAATTATCATTCCTTTCTATGTTTCTGGTTATTTTAGATTTATTCTGTGATTTCATATAGTCTTTGAGCGCTCACATTACCCCCTTTTCTTTCTGTAATTTGTGTTTTACTGTTAGGTTGTGTCAGTTGGAGCTGTCCCCTTCCCCCATTCAATAAGTTTAAAGTATTATGGAGCACTTCCTCACTAGAATCTTGGTCCCAGCTTGTTTCAGGTGCAGTCTGTCCTAACCAAACACACCATTTAGTTCTCAGGCAGGGGAAGGGACCAAGATCCTGAGCCCCATTGAGTTCCAGGTCCAGATCTCAGATAGAGGAAATGCTATCTATCACATTCTCTAAATGTGACTGAATTGACTTTCATGTCAATGACAGTATTTTATCTCATGAAAATGGGAGTAACCCAGAATCATGCTTTATAGTGGGTTCCCCAATTGCTAGTTTTATTAATGTTTATTTATGAGTTATATTGCATTTAAAGTAGTCAACAAATCAAAATATTAGCATGATCGTTTCACACAGTACTCCTCTCCCTGGTGAGTACTGTATTTTTGACCAGCCCCCAGTGTTATAATTGAAACAACTTTTTTTTATTCTTTCATGGGATGTGGACATCACTGGCAAGGTGTTTCCCATCCCTAATTGTCCTTGACTTGCATGGCCTGCTAGGCTATTTCAGAGGCCAATTAAGAGTCAACCACATTGCCGTTGAGCTGGAGTCACGTGTAAGTCAGATCAAGTAAGGATGGCAAATTTTTAATGAAGGAGAAGGGTGCATGGTGCTTCAGTGGTCATCACAGCTGCCTCACAGTGCTAGGGATCTCGGTTCAATTCTACCCTCGGGCAAATGTCTGTGTGGAGTTTGCACATTCTCCCTGTGTCTGCATGGGTTTTCTCCGGGTGCTCCAGTTTCCTTCCATAGCCCAAAGATGTGCAGGTTAGGTGGATTGGCCATGCTAAATTGCCCGCAGAAACTAGAGATGTGTAGATTAGGTGGAATAAGCACGGGAAATACAGGATTACAGGGAACAGGTTGGGGATGGGTCTGGGTGGGATGTTCATCGGAAGGTTGATGAGGACTTGATGGGCTGAATGGCCTGATTCTGCACTGTAAGGTTTGTATGACATGAGTGAACCAGATGGGTTCTTAAGAAAATTGGTGATAGTTTCATGGTCACTATTCCACTAACTGCCATGATGGAATTTGAGACCACATTCCCAGAGCACTAGCATGGACCTCTTTATTACTAGTCCAGTGACATTACCGCTATAACAATCATTTCCTGCCATGCTGTGTATTTGAATAAATTCAAACCCAGGTTAGCACACATATTGTTATCCATTATGCTTTTTGTAAATGTTCTTCCATTTTATGACTTTGCCTTTTTAGAATTATTCGAAAGGAAGACAGAAGTTGTTTTGTTCTCATACAGGATTAAAATTCCAAATAAATAAAATGTCAAAAGAAACCTTAATGTATTTGAATAAACTGCCCATTTCAAATACAAGCACACGTGCTCCTAATCTCGAGGGATTTACTGTCATGGAAACCAAGCATGGTCTTGTATATCATTATGAAGATTAATATTGGCACAGTCTCTAGGTAACAAATCAAAATTCATTTAGCTCTGAACCATATATTTCACAAGAAACTCAACACTGTGAAAATGTCTTAATAATTAGGTATAAACCTGGATCACTTTAAAAGCACTATAAATATTACATACTGTACAATACTCATAAAAATTCAATAGAACAGGTAAATTTATAAAATTTCTTGTTCGACCATAAGAATATTGTTGTGTTGCAGTATTAGATGATACTCGTGCTGCTGTGTTACCATAGCAATGCCTTAAAATGATGCTTGTATTTTATTCCCTACATCCCCCAATAGGCCTTGGGTTCTGAGAGATGGTGGGTGAGTCATCACTTTCCTTGACAGCATGTCCTCCAGCTCAGTTTCCCTGCACTGAATCAGTTATTGTGAGGGCATAAAGCCAGTGTGAAAATAAGCTGCTTTATAATACTATTAATGATGATGACCCAGCAAATGTTAGTGTGATAATTTATCATGTGTTTCGTTGTTAATGACAGAAAATGCTACACATTTCTAATTAGAGGAGCTATTGTGTGATGAATGGAATATGCCAAAAGCATGTTCACTCGTGATTCTGATCTAAGAACATTTTACATGCTTATATTTTTCTTCTTGCACACTTGGCTACAGCTGAAAATTTGTAGTGCAGTAATTTTAATCAGCAGTCATCTTAATGTTTCATTCCTGCTGTACTGTAAAGGAGCACAATTCCAGCAACTGTTTGCATTGATACAACAATTTAACATAGGAATTGTGAAAATTACTTTACATGTAGTATAAATGTTTGTTAAACTAAGCAGAAGTAAGAACCGAAAAGTCAGCTAAACTCTGATTTCTCTTTACAGATACTGCCAGACCTGCTGAGCTTGTCTAGCAATTTCTGTTTTTGTCAGCAGAAGTAAGGCTTGTTCAGTTAGTTTTGTGACATGAGTAATGCTGGAGCCTTAAATAGCTACTTGAGCCACCAGTGATTGATAGCTTTATCAGAAATCATAGGAAGCTGTAACCTGTGTCATAGAAAACAAAATAACCAACTGAGAACAAAGGTTATATTTTTAAACCATATATATTAGGAAGCTTGTATTAAGAGAATTGCTCTGTGTTCTTACATTCAGTAATTATTTTTGCTAGAATGGCTCCTAAGTCATTCTGTTAATTATTTCATAGGTTTATTGTAATATCCTTGGGAGTCATAGGTCCAGGACTAATATCTGGTGCATGCTGCCATAAGCATTATATTGAAATAATAATCAGAACCTGCAGTTATAAGAATATAGTGTGACTAGTACAAGAGATCAATGTCTAACCTTGCCTTTATGAAACCAAGCAAAAAAAGACTTGAAGCTAAATTCATCAGTATATACAACAACTTCTAAAAATAAAATTTACTGCTCACTATAGTGCATCTGGAAGCTTGATGCATAGAGCATATGGTATATAGACTCTGTTACAGATATCCTCACTTCACTATCCATCCTGGTTTAATATTTTTGCTTTCCATTCTGTGACTGTCTCTCTCATGCTTAAAAATTGTGAATTTTTAAACCTATCTGTTAAAATTCTCTTCCAAAAGGCTGTGTAAAAGTACCTGCACTAGATAAAGTGTAACAATTCAAGAAGGAAGCTTAAAAGCAAATATGGATGGGAAACACACCCACATGAAAATAAAAATGTGTACATTAAGCCTCAATATCATTGCACAATGTGAAAATTTCTCATGTGCTTTAGTCCATTCTAATCATCGCAGATATTTTGCATGGATCAGGAGAGTTGATTAAACTATTGTGAAAATTAATTCTACTTTGGAAAAGTACAATCTTCAAATTGTACACAAACCAAGAGTCCACTAATAACTCCTGTCTGCATAATAATTACTATCCTATAGTACACATGGCCTAACTACAAGTAGGGTGATCAGGGAGCTTAGAGAATCTCCAGAGAACAACACCCTATCTGGTGCCCCTCTTGCTACCAACTGTAACTGAGGAGAAGAAAGAGTAATCAAACACCCAACAGTTAAGGTTGAAGAATCATCACTGCTGGTTTTATAGTACCTGGAATGTCAGACCTGCTCTTGCAAAAATAAATAAATTGATATATTATTAAAGAAGGAAACACTGTGATCTATTGACATTCCTGATGTTTGGATAGCTTCTAACTATCCCATCAGAATAACACAGAATGAGGATAATCTAACTTATTTCCAATAGGAGCTGCTGCATTTTGTAATGTCAAAGATCCAATTCAAACCATTGCTAGCCAGTAGGTTGTCTTCTCCATATCTTGTAATGAAATCCAATGTCAATAACATGATCCAGCTCATAGTTAAAAGGAATTAACAAGGAAAGACTTGCACTTATTCAGTACTTTTCATGAGATCTCAAAGCATTTTACAGGCAATAAAGTTTTTTTGATGTATAGTCACCCTTTTTGAGTAATCCTTTTTATGTGCACAGGTGTTTTGATTTTTGTGATGTCTTGATTTTGTGTAGTTACAAGTTTCCTTTTTCTTTCTTACCAGGGATTTCACTTTTTATTTGTGGAGCCTTGAATATTTGAGTAACAAAATTAATCAATGCCAATTAATGTCTACTTCCAGTTACAGGTTTATCCTATCCTATCTGCAGTAGTAGAAACTCAGTTTGGATTTCTGAAAGCAAGCTTCTGACAATTAGCAGAATTTCACTATGTCCCTTGATCTGGACTGAAACAGAATCCAACCCTTGCAGGGGTCCAGATACATAATTCCATGAAAGTAGCATCACAGATAGACAGGGTGATAAAGAAGTCATATGGCACGCTTGCCTTCATTGACCAGAGCATTGAGTACAGGAGTTGGGACAACATGTTACAGCTGTAAAAGACATTGGTAAGGCCACATTTAGAATACTGTGTACAATTCTGGTTGCCCTGCTATGGGAAGGATGAACTGGAAAGAGTACAAAAACGATTTACAAAAGTGTTGCTGAGACTGCAGATTTGAGTTATTAGGAGAGGCTGGATAGCCTGGGACTTTTTCCCCTGGAGAGTAGGAAGCTGAGGGGTGACCTTATAGACACTAGTAAAATCATGAGGGGCATAGATAAGGTGAATAGCCAAGATCTTTTCTTCAGTGTAGGGGAGTCCAGAACTAGAGGGCATAGGCTTAAGGTGAGAGAGAAAAGATTTAAAAAGGACCTGAAGGGCAACTTTTTCACACAAAGGGTGCTGCATGTATGGAATGAGCTGCCAGAGGAAGAAAAAGAGGCAGGTACAGTTACAACATTTAAAAGATATTTGGACAGGTACGTGGGTAGGAGAGGTTTAGAGGGATATGGGTGAAACACAGGCAATTCTAGTTCTGTTTAGAAAACCTGGTCAGCATAGATGAGTTGGGCTGAATGGACTGTTTCCGTGCTGAATGACTCTGTGACTCTGAGTTCTTGACATAATGTATAACCCAGCCACTATATATGTCATATTTTAACCACTTATTTTCCCTACAGGAAAGAACAGATTTTAAAGATTCTGTTTATTATCCAACCTGGAGTTCTATTTTAAAGATTTTACTCATTGTGTTCTCTTGATATTTATTGTGATGTTGGCTCTATTTTAATTTAAAAAGCAATGTGTTCATGGCAGGCTATGGTTTATACTAAATGAGCAGCTTATGTCAAGTTGACAGTAATGTGTTGTCACATGCAGAAATGAAACTCTGTTGCTGAGGTATCATACAATGTAAGACTCATTAACTTGCTGGAGGAAAATCCATTAAAAAAACCTTACAGGTCACTGTGCTACCAGGGGAGCATTCCCTTTGTTTCTGAATGATGAAATAATTGCATCTGGTGCCGATATTTTTTTTCAATCAAGTCAGTCAATGCAATCCTGATAATTTTCAATAACTTCAGAGTAAAGCTGAAGAATATGCGTCACTTTTTTTTGAAAAAAAGAGTTACAAAGAAGTATTGCATATAGCAAGCAATTTCCTTTTTCAATACAACAATAATTTTTTAGCTTTCTATACTGCAGTGAAATATTAATCTATAAAACGAAATCCTTGGTGGTGACTGATAGAGGTGACTTTTATGCCCAATTGAGAAACATTCAGTTGAGTAGGAAAACAGTAAAAGAGAAATCTGCTTTAAATTATATGTTTAATAAAATGTTACTTTAGTTCCAGTTAAAATGCCTCAAAACTATTCAGATAAAAAAAAAGTTGTGAGGAATGTTATGGTCAAAGAAAAAGCAGCCAGATTGCTCATAATTTCCAAAAGCTAGATAGAGCACAGAAGCCAAGTGTAGTGGCCAACGAACTTGTACAAGGAGCTGGATCGGATGCAAAAAGAATATTTCTCTTCTTGCTCTGTAATGTGGGTTAGCTTTAGCAGTGGGTTTGGAGACTGGAGAGTTGGGTAGTTTTCAACATGAATATAAAACACAAATCAATCACCAGTTATAACATTAAGGGAATCCATTTTAATGTGATGTATTGCTTGTAAAGCTATGTGATGTAAAGCCCTACACAAACGATTGTGTGAATTGTGAAGTAATGTCATGGCCACCAAGAGCTGATAAAATATTTGACTAGGAGTCTTATTTAAATCAACACAGAGTCAAGTGTTTTGTACCTACAGTAGAGTACTTAGGAAGCCTTATGATTTAGAGTCATAGAGATAAATAACACAGAAACAGACCCTTTGGTCCAACTCATCCATGCCGACCGGATATCCTAAATAAATCTAGTCCCATTGGCCAGCATTTGGCCCGTAACCCTCCAAACCCTTCCTATTCATATACCCATCCAGATGTCTTTTAAATGTTGTAATTGTACCAGCCTCCACCACTTCCTCTGGCAGCTCATTCCATACACACACCACCCTCTACATGAAAAAGTTGCCCCTTAGGTCCCTTTGAAATCTTTCCCCTCTCATCTTAAATGTACACTCTCTAGTTTTGGACTCCCCCAACCTGGGGTAAAAGATCTTGTCTATTTACCATATCTACGTCCCCCATGATTTTATAAACTTCTATAAGGTCACCCCTCAGCCTCTGACGCTCCAGGGAAAACAGTCCCAGTCTATTCAACCTCTCCCTATAGCTGAAACCTTCCAACCCTGGCAACATCCTTATAAATCTTTTCTGAACCCTTTCAAGTTTCATAACATCCTTCCTATAGCAGGGAGACCAGAATTGCACACAATATTCCAATAGTGGCCTGACCAATGTCGTGTACAGCTGCAACATGATCTCCCACCTCCTATACTCAATGTACTGACCAATACAGGCAAACATACTAAATGCCTTCTTCACTATTCTATCTACCTGCAACTCCACTTTCAAGGAACTATGAACCTGCGCTCCAAGGTCTCTTTGTTCAACAACACTCCCCAGGACCTTATCATTAACTGTGTAAGTCCTGCACTGATTTGCCTTTCCAAAATGCAGCACCTCACATTCTTAGTCTGCACGAAGTACACACATGCTTATGTAATGTGAAATATTTCAAGATGTCTATCCCTTGCCAAAGTTTTCAGCCTGGCAAATTGGTCTTGGGATATAGTAATTAAGGTTATTTTGCTGAGGACAGAGCTAAGGAATGTCTACTCTCCTTGTGAAAAGGCATAAAGAGCCAGTACATTGGGATGTAATGGGTGTCCCTCCTGACGTCAGTGGATCTTGAGCATTGGGCATGTCTTTGCTGTTGTTACTGGGATGAGACCAAATCAGGACAATTAGATTCAAAGGAGAAATTTACCACACTACAAGTGTGGAAGGTGCAGATATGTTTGCAGCAAGATGTGGGCAATAAGATCTGGCCGATAAGGATGAAGGAATAATTGTTGCAGAATGATCATCTCTAACAAGAGGGAACCTAATCATTTTCCCTTAAAGATCCATAGCATTAGCATCACTGAATCTGCCACCATCAACATCCTGGGAATTAGCATTGATCAATAACTTATTTGGACAAGCCACATAAATATTGTGGCAATAGAGCAGATCAAAGGCTTAAAATTCAGCAGTGAGTAATTCACTTCCTCATCTTCAAAGCCTGTCTATCATTTGCAAAGCAGAAGCCAGGAAAATGAAGGAGTCCTGGAACAGTCTAGCTCCAAACACACTCAGGAAGCTCAATATTATCCATGACAAAGCAGTTTGCTTGATCAGCATTATGTTAAAACATTGAGCCCCTTCAACACCAATGCAGCGGTATGTGCCTTCCACAAAATGCATTGTACCAACTCGCCAAATCTCCTTTGCCTGCACTCACCAAACCTTGGAAGGAGAAGGGCAGCAGATGCATGGTAGCACCCAGATCCCACCCAAGCCAAACACCATCTGACTTGGAATCATACCACTGTACCCCTTGCTGCCACTGGATCAAACTCCCAGAATGACCAGCCTCAATTTATTGCGGGTGCACGTGAAATTGCAGCACTGCTTTGTACAGTAAAATATACTGAAGAATCATTCATTTTGTCAGGGTAGTCCTCACTCCTTTCTCTGCAGTTTAATTATTTCACATGGACCAGCAGTATAAGAAGGTGGGTTCGAGACATGCAAAAATGCTGGCTGACACACAAATCCCATAAATGAATAAGTTTTTAAAAAATTTCAAAATAGCACAAAAGGAAACTGTTCAGCCTATTATGCATGTATCTGTACCTTGGTTGAACCATCCATTTAGCCAAGCTACGCCTGCCTCTTTGTAGGTTACGTGGAACAATCCCTTTTCCGTACCTACACTGGCCCTAAACCCCACCTCTTCCTCCGTTACATTGATGACTGTATCGGCGCCACCTCGTGCTCCCACGAGGAGCTCGAACAGTTCATCCACTTCACCAACACCTTCCACCCCAACCTTATGTTCACCTGGACCATCTCTAATCCTCTCTCTCCTTCCTGGACCTCTCTGTCTCCATCTCGGGCAACCACCTAGAAACCGATATCCATTTCAAGCCCACCGACTCCCACAGCTACCAAGAATACACCTCCTCCCACCCACTTTCCTGCAAAAATGCTATCCCCTATTCCCAATTCCTTCGCCTCCACCGCATCTGCTCCCAGGATGAGGCATTCCACTCCCGTACATCTCAGATGTCCTCGTTTTTCAAGGGCCGCAACTTCCCTCCCTCAGTGGTCGAGAACGCCCTCAACCGTGTCTCCCACATTTCCCGCAACTCATCCCTCACACCCCGTCCCCGCAATAACAACCAAAAAAGAATCCCCCTTGTCCTCACGTACCACCCCACCAACCTCCGGATCCAACGCATAATCCTCTGACACTTCCGCCATCTGCAATCCGACCCTACCACCAAAGACATCTTTCCCTCCCCACCCTTATCTGCTTTCCGGAGGGACCACTCTCTTCGTGACTCCCTTGTCTGCTCCACACTCCCCTCTTTTTTTTTTTTTTTTTTTTTTTTTCCCTGCAACCACAGGAAGTGCTACACCTGCCCCCATACCTCCTCCCTCACCCCCATCCCAGGAAGACTTTCCACATCAAGCAGATATTCACCTGCACATCTGCCAATGTGGTATACTGCATCCGCTGTTCCCATTGTGGCCTCCTCTACATCGGAGAAACCAAGCGGAGCCTTGGGGACCGCTTTGCAGAACACCTACGCTCGGTTCGCAATAAACAACTGCACCTCTCAGTCGCGAACCATTTCAACTCCCCCTCCCATTCCTCAGACGACATGTCCATCCTGGGCCTCCTGCAGTGCCACAACGACGCCACCCGAAGGTTGCAGGAGCAGCAACTCATATTCCGCTTGGGAACCCTGCAGCCCAATGGTATCAATGTGGATTTCAGAAGCTTCAAAATCTTCCCTCCCCCTACCGCATCCCAAAACCAGCCCAGCTCGTCCCCGCCTCTCTAACCTGTCCTTCCTCCCACCTATCCCCTCCTCCCACTTCAAGCCGCACCCCCATCTCCTACCTACTAACCTCATCCCGCCCCCTTGACCTGTCCGTCCTCCCTGGACTGACTTATCCCCTCCCTAACTCCCCACCTACACTCACCTTTACTGGCTCCATCCCCACCTCTTTGACCTGTCTGTTTCCTCTCCACCTATCTTCTCCTCTATCCATCTTCTATCCGCCTCCCCCTCTCTCCCTATTTATTTCAGAACCCCCTTCCTCTCCCCCATTTCTGATGAAGGGTCTAGGCCCGAAACGTCAGCCTTTTTGCTCCTATGATGCTGCTTGGCCTGCTGTGTTCATCCAGCTCTGCACCTTGTTGTCTCGGATTCTCCAGCATCTGCAGTTCCTACTATCTCTAGCACCATAGTCCTATTCATTTTCACTCTTCAACCATTAATCCCATTTCCTGTGGAAAATTGCTCTTGATTATCACAAGGCAAATCATTCATTCTGGAAGAGGAAATTTTCTAATTTAATTCATTGAATGTGGGTGTTGCTGGCTGGGCCAGCATTTATTATCATCCGTAGTTGCCCTTGAGAAGGTGGAGGTGACCTGCCTTCTTGAATCACTGCAGGCCACAAGCTGTGGATTGACTTCATAGGGACGGAATTCCAGGATTTTGACTCAGTGACAGTGAAGGAACGGCAAAATACTTTCAAGACAGGATTGTGAGTGGCTTGGAGGGTAACTTTCTGGAGGTGGTGGTGTTCCCATGTGTCTCATAGAGTCGTACAGCATGGAAACAGAGTCTTCAGTTGAACTTGTCTATGCCAGTCAGGTTTCCCAAACTAGTCTCATATACCTGCATTTGGCCCATATCCCTCTAAATCCTTCCTGTTCATATGCCTATCCAAATGTCTTTTAAATGTTGTATCTGTACATACATCTAGCACTCCCTCTAGCAGTTCATTTCATATCCGCACCACCCATCCGTGTAAAAAACTTGCTCCTCAGGTGCCTTTTAAATCTTTTTCCTCTAACTTTAAAATTATGTCCTTTAATTTTGAACTCCACTACCCTCGGGAAAAGACCTTTGTTATTCACCTTATCTGTGCCCCTCATGATTTTATAAACCTCTACAAGATCACCCCTCAACCTCCTAAGCTCCAGTGAAAAAAGTCCCAATCTATCCAGTCTCTCCTTGTATTTCAAACCGCCCGGTACTGGTAATATCCTTTTAAATCTTTTCTGCGCTCTCTGCAATTTAATAATATCCTTCCTATAGTAGGATGACCAGAACTGTACACAGTACTCCAAAAGTGGCCTCATCAACGTCCCGTACAACCTCAACATGATGTTCTACTCCTAAACTCAATGGTCTGAGCAGTGAAGCCAAGCATGCTAAATGCCTTCTTTACCACTCTGTCTACCTGTAACACAACTTTCAAGGACCTATGTACCTGAACGCCTAAGTCTCTCTGTTCCACAACACTCCCCAAGGGACCTACCATTAACTGTGTAAGTCCTGCCCTTGTGTCTGCTTCCAGATGGAAGTGGTCATGGGTTTGGAAGGTGACGTCTAAGGATCTTTAGTGAATTTCTACAGTGCATCTTGTAGTACACAAAGGGGCTACTGACAACTGGTGGTGGAGGGAGTGGATGTTTGTGGGTGTAGTACCAATCAAGTGGGCTGCTTTGTCCTGGATGGTGTTAACCATCTTGGGTAGTACACAGGTTAAGAGAGATCAATAAAAGATACCAAGAAAAACAGATAAACTGCAGCAAAAGGAGTGAGGATGGCCCTGACAAAATGAATGACTCTCAAATTCAAGTCAGATGGTATCGGGCGTAAAACATCCAAATAGAAGTGAACAATAAAATCATTACGTAGAGTGAGCGATAAATTAAAAAATGCTTGGGCATAACCCTGGAAACTGATGACAAGCAAACATTATTTTAGGAAGGTTAGGATGGGGATTTGGATGGGGGAATTGTTATTCTAATTAGAGACTAAGGGCAGAGTCTTACAGGAGTGAGAATGCTGTCAGCAATGGTGAGAAAGCTGGGAGATCTGTGCCAAGTCAGATGAGGCCTTTTTCGATGATGGGAGAAAATTGTTGTATTTTCAAACATTCACCAGGCAGCAGCGAGATGTCTACTCATGGGAATTATTGCTTTTCGTTGGCCTTATTAGCTGAAATCTTGCCTCATTAACATTCAGCTACTCACCTTACCACCAGCCATGAGGAAACCAGATAAACTGCAATTCTTGACAGGAAAGGAAGAGTGAGTACCTGACACCTTCAGCTCACTGCTGCTCCTCTGGGCTGCTACCTTGGCCACCCACAACAACACCTCGGGTCTCACTACAGAGCACCTATCATGTAACCCTATGTCCACAGAGCCTGGCATCTTGATTTCTCAGGACCCTCACTGCACCTTTCTGATCCACTTACAGGATGCTACTGCATTTTAAAGCTGCACTCTGGGCCGCACTAACATTGTAATATTGCAGCAAGGTCACTGTGCGCAGACACAGACTCCCAGTTCCTGTGTGTCACATTAATGGAGAGTTGTCTTATACACAATAAACTGAGGATCTGCTGCTGTTAAGGATCTCACACTGATGTCTTTTCCTTAATTTATGGCCATCATTTCTCCTGTTGTACATGTATTGGAAGGTTAACATTGAACGAGTGAAATAAGCACTGCACCCTGCAATGATATGGGACTGTTGGGAGAGTAATGTGGGATCTAGTGGAAGATGGTCCTAAAGTGAGGTCCTTCATGGTCTTTGAAGTAATGTGAAGCCTATTCCTATAACTACGTAAATATTCCAGAGTTATTTAGGCTACAAGACACTTCTTCTGAGGCCAGAAGGTGGATACCTTCACACACATTAGACCATATGTGGGGCAGCATGGTCGGTCAATGGTTAGCACTGCTGCCTCACAGTGCCAGGGATGTGGGTTTGATTCTATCCTCGGGTGACTGTCTCTGTGGAGTTTGCATATTCTCCCCATGTCTGCATGCGTTTCCTCTAGGTGGTCTTGTTTCCTCCCACAGTCCAAAGATATGCAGGTTAGATAGATTGGCATTGCTAAATTGCCCAATTGTGTCCAGAGATTTGTAGGCTAGATGGATTAAATGCAGGGTTACAGGGATAAGATAGGGGGCTGGGTCTGGGTCTGGGTGGGAAGAACTTCAGGGGGTCGGTGCAGACTCGATGGGCCAAACGGCCTGCTTCCAGACCATACGGTTTCTATATAAGCACCTTAAAGACTCCACATTCTTCGAAGATATGGATGGCAGCACAGTACCATACAAAGGAGAACTGGTTATTGATCCCACTCCTGGCTTGGTGCGCACAAAATTGTAGTTGTGTGATCTAAATGAGAAATCTAGCTAAGTTTTAACATCATTTTTTGCATAAAGAACACGAAAATATTTCTGATATTAATATCAGAATAATATCATAAGTGAAGTCTTCCTTTCCATCAGAAAGTAACACATTCAAACACGACTAGCGTTGAAAAATACTATGCATGAAAGCTAATATGATAATTAGAATGTGTTATTGTGAAACATTTGAATTGTGCTTCCATTATTTGAGATTCAAGCATCCGTCACTAGCAAAATCAATAATAATCTGGAGGATCTACGGGCTTAATTTTTGGCAGATATTTTCTGCCAGCATCTTTAGATTTTTCAATGCAGACGTTATCATTCAATGCTTTTTTTTCTGCAAATTTGTTGCATTTTACTATGTTAATAAAAGTATCATTTATCATTGGACATCAGCTGGAAGTAGCTATTTCTAGTGAACTGAAAATATATTGTTGACTAATTTGCCCTTTATATTAAAAGTTAATGAAAATGCGACATAAACCTCTTTTCCACATCAAATACGTATCTTTGTAATTGTTCAGGTTGCAAACAATATTAATGCAATTACCAGGGGACTTTTGTTACTGGACTGCCCTTCACTCCTCCCTTTTTGGATTTATTTATGCTGCTTGGTGGAACTGTAGTGTTTTCTACCATTTTGGATATAAAGTTTCTCCTGATGAATTGCATTATAACCTCTTATGACTTATTGTGTTGTAAATTTTATTAATGTGAAAAAGTGTCAATGCTATAAAGTTGTGCCGCTTCTATCGATTTGTTCTTTTTTGTTTATCTAAAGGCAAATTGACTGTCAGTCGTAGAGTCAATACTCAAACCCTGAGTTCAACTCAATGCAGGAATCAGCAAGATGGGGGACAAAGATGAGCCCTAAACTATTGTCTTGAGGAGACCAGGATAGAAGGAATGGCATTCAATCATGTTTGAAGGAAGGGTCTATCGGAGAGGCCTGGAAAGCAGGATGGAGACATCCAGACAATAAAGGCCTCTACTTCCCTTATAGACGACAGGAGTAACTTTGATGTTCCTCTTTTCCCCATAAAGCATTTTGTCAGTCACGTAAAAGAAGTTCCTCCTCTGACCTTGACTCTTCCTCCTGTCACTTGATGTGCCCATTCTCAGGTTATTGGCTGAAAAAGCAGTTAACTCCCAATGATATAATCTGCATTGTTAAAGAAGGCTCACAGTGATTTCCAGTGATTGCCTTGGTCTCTATTTAACTTCCCTTCCCACCAGTCCTACCACCATCACCTCCTATCAATGGCTATGGAAAAGGATGGTTTGGGAACGGTTCAGGGGTTGAAATGACTGTGGCATTCTATTGTGATGTGAATGACGGTGGGCTTGAGCTTGAAAAGTCTAATGCCACACATAGGCCCAGGAAAATATGTAAATTGGGGTCCCATGACACAATGCTGCCTGAAAAGTCTTGGCAGTTTCAGTTACAATTTGATTAGTCTGGCAACCCCTGGTCTGATTAAAGCGACTGAGTCACTGTTGGGTTTTGTTTCGGTCATAGCTGTTCAGTTCAGATTTAGCTTTTGATGCTCTGACAAAGGAGAATTTGATTAAGGCTGCTACTCTAGTAGAAGTACATCACAGCGAAGAACAGGAAAAGCAGAAATAGCAGCAAAGCTGTGTATAGATCTCGTCCATTCCGTCCACTTTTCTTTTTGTTTCTTCTTTTCTCTTTTTTTTTTCTCATTTTTTCTTTCACAGTTGTTTAGTGCTTTTTTACTTACCTTGTGGAGAGAGCTCAGCCATGCAGGCAGTGGCCCTGATGAAGAGGGGTGGCAACTGGGGGCCCATCGCCAGATGGCAGTCAGCAGCGAAGCGACTGGTGAGTGAATCAGCAATTGGCAGCAAAGCGACTGGTGAACCCAGGCTGGACTTTGCCAGTGTAGGGAAGAATGAGTCCTCATGGGGAAAGTCCAGCATGGAGTGATCACAGGCCCACGGCTTAAGAAAGGACTGTAAAATTAACTTTCTAACTTTCATTTCTTCATTTTTCTACTTTCTCCTAAAAAGAAATGCAGTGATGAACTTTTCAACTTATATCTTTATTTTTATATTTTTGTGCCTAGGATTTTGTTTCTTGGTACCTAAGATGGTGCTGGGAATGGTGACATGGAACACTTTTCACTGTTCTCCTGGACTTGAGTACATGTGACAATAAAACCTAAACCTAATCTAAGAAAGGAATTGCATGTGGACAGATGAGAAGCCAGCAGTTGTGGGGGATGCTTGCAGAAGTCTTTACCCAGCTGACACTGTGTATGAACCCATCTGAGCTGTGGTATTTAAGGAAGTTCCAACTGTCAAAGTCAGTTAGTCATCGGCCTTTACAGCCTCCATGAGGAAGGTATCTACGCCAACAGGCATGCCAGATGTGCCAGCGAAAGTGGTGAACATTCTCAAATATTATGCCTCTGGATCCTTTCAGACAGCCATCGGATAAATAATAAAGGTATGGCAGCCAGCCACAAATACAAATATAACTTAGCAAAGAAATTTTTAAAAAAAATGTAAATTGAATACTGTTCCAAAGGACTCTGGTTAACAGATTCTATCACTACAATTGAAACAGCTCGGTGTCCTGTTAATGTAAGGATTGTGGATTTAAATTTAAAGAGTGTTTTACCTCAGCCAGTGTTCTCTATTCATCTTAATTCTGGATTACCAATAGGGAGAGAGTTACTAACTGCTGCCAACAACTAACAGATTAAAGTTGCAGGAGAAATGAGGGCATTGCCAAAAGAAAAAGTAAATACTCAAAAAGAATATTACAGCACTGCTTGAAATCTTAACATAAAAAAATGGCGTCTAAGATACAGCTAATATCCTGTTCTCACCTTTCAAATTATTGAAAATGTGCCACAAAAATAAATGTACCGATTAGTTGCCAGGAAGTTATATTATCCTGGGATTCAATGTATTCCAAATCCTGTCAAGTCCTGTTTTTATTGTATTCAAAGAATTTATGCTTTGGACTCTGAATTAAAAAGTATTCTTGGTTACTAAGCAACATTGAAACAATAGGTGATATAACAGGTCTATTGTCCAGTCTCATCAAAATTTTGAGCTAGATACCAAATGATCCATTCTAAATATCTAACTTTGAGAATAACAATTCAGTTCTACCTGGAGCCTAGAAGATAGTGATTGGGAATATATGTATAAGTAACTCAGGGATTGAATTCCTGTGATGTTTTTCCTGATCGTCAACTTTATTTGATGTTTCTCTACCTAAGCTACAGAAGACAATGAGCAAAGTCTCCTCGGAAATCTCTCCATTGATGGTAATCAAGTTGAAGTATGTTGGTTTAAAATGAATATTGCAAAAAAATGTGTTTATTTGGATAGAATTATCACTAACACATTGAATACATACGTTTGGTTGGATTTTGCTCTGAAGCTAACGGCACAGGCTGTTGTTTATATGTGCAAAACAGACAGCAAATTAGAGGTAACACAGTGTGGAGCTGGAGGAACACAGCAGGTCAGGCAGCATCAGAGAGTAGGAAAGTTGACTTTTCAGGTTGGGAAAGGGCATTCATATGCAGTTAATTGCAAAGGTTAGGTGGTAGCTGTCTGGCATGAGCTGTCCTTCTGTAAGTTTGGTGATAACAGCACCTCAATATCTGGCTCCCCATTCAAATGTTATAAATGGTGTGAAGTTCTTTTATTGGCATCACAGATCAGACAAAGGTTTAGGATTGGCTATTCCAGTCTAAATTCCCTTTTAACTTAATTCTTAATTACTTCCATACGTCGCTGGTACTGAAAACTAACTTCTACAGGTGTAGAGATAACAAGATGTAGAGCTGGATAAACACAGCAGGCCAAGCAGCATCAGAGGAGCAGGAAGGCTGACATTTTGGGCCTAGACCCTTCTTCAGAAATGGGGGAGGGGAAGGGGGTTCTGAAATAAATAGGGAGAGTGGGGGAGGCGGATAGAAGATGGATAGAGGAGAAGATAGGTGGAGAGGAGACGGACAGGTCAAAGAGGTGGGGATGGAGCCAGTAAAGATGAGTGTAGGTGGGGAGGTAGGGAGGAGATAGGTCAGTCCAGGGAGGACGGACAGGTTAAGGGGGCGGGATGAGGTTAGTCGGTAGGAGATGGGGGTGGGGCTTGAGGTGGGAGGAGGGGATAGGTTGGAGGGAGGACAGGTTAGGGAGGTGGGGACGAGCTGGGCTGGTTTTGGGATGTGGTAGGGGGAGGGGAGATTTTGAAGCTTGTGAAGTCCACGTTGATACCATTGGGCTACAGAGCTCCCAAGCCGAATATGAGTTGCTGTTCCTGCAACCTTCGGGTAGTATCGTTGTGGCACTGAAGGAGGCCCAGGATGGACATGTCGTCTGAGGAGTGGGAGGGGGAGTTGAAATGGTTCGCGACTGGGAGGTGCAGTTGTTTAGTGCAAACCAAGCGTAGGTGTTCCGCAAAGCGGTTGCCAAGCTTCCGCTTGGTTTCCCCGATGTAGAGGAGACCACAACAGGAATAGCGGATGCAGTATACCACATTAGCAGATGTGTAGGTGAACATCTGCTTGATGTGGAAAGTCTTCTTGGGGCCTGGGACGGGGGTGAGGGGGGAGGTGTAGGGGCAGGTGTAGCACTGTAGAGTTTTATTCCACAAAATTCCACAGCAAAATTCAGGGTGATTTTGCCAGTTGGATACAAAACTGGCTTAACAGCAGGAGACAAGGAGTGATGGTGGAGGGTTGTTTTTTGGACTGAAAACTTGTGGCCAGCAGTGTTCCATGGGGTTTGGTGCCAGGTCCTCTTTTGTTTGTCATTTATATAAATGATTTTGATGAGAATTTTGATGAGTAAGTTGGCGGATGACACCAAAATTAGTGGTATAGTGGAGACTGAAGAAGATCATCTAAGATTACGAAGAGATCTTGATCAATTGGGTCAATGGGCTGTAGAGTGGCAGGTGGAGTTCAATTTGGGTAAATGCGAGGTATTGCATTTTGGTAAAACAAACAAGGGCAGGACTTATACAGTTAAACATAGGGCACCGGGTAGCGTTGTAGAACAGAGAGACTGAGGGGTTTCAGATACATAATTCTTTGAAGATTATGTCACATATAAGTAGGGTGGCTAAGAAGGCATTTAGCATACTTGCCTTCATTGCTCAGACCTTGAATACAGGAATTGGGATGTCATGTTGAGATTGTACAGGACGTTGGTGAGGCTTCTTCTGAAGTACTGTGTACAGTTCTGATCGTCCTGTTATAGTAAAGATATTTACTAAAGATATAGTAAAGATATTATTCAGCTGGAGAGCATTCAGAAGAGAATTACCAGGATGTTGCCAGGAATGGAGGATTTGAGTTACAAGGAGAGAGTAGAAAGACTGGGACTTATTTCACTGGAGCTAAGGGGGTTGAGGGATGACCTTATAGAAGTTTATAAAATCTTGAGGCATATGGATAAGATGAATGGCAGGTGTCTTTTCCCTAGGATGGGGAATTTCAAGACTAAGGGGCATATTTTTAAGCTGAGAGGAGAAATATTTTTAAAAAGGCATGAGGGACAGTTTTTTTTTACATGGAGAGTGGATCATGTGTGGAATGAACTTCCAGAGAAAATGGTGGATACGGGTACAGTTACATCATTTAAATGATATTTAGAGAAGTACATAAATAAGAAATGCTTGGAGGGATATAGGCTAAGTGCAGGCAGGTGAGACTAGTTTCGTTTGGGATTATGGTTGGCATGGACTGGTTGGACCGAAGGGTCTGTTTCCATGTTGTTTCAGTCTATGACTCTAAAATGAACAGACTCTTTTTCTTTTTATTTCTGGCCAGTTTACAACTCTTACACTAATCTTCCTTTATTCTCTTTCGCTGCCTGATTTGACATTGAATTAACTGCTTTAATTTATTTTTCCCAGTTCACAGTCTGCTCTGTTCATTAATGATTCTTCACTGTATTTGGTTAAGGAGCAACATAATTGGTTGCCCTTATTCTAACAAGTGCCAGATGTCCATAAAGGTCACTGCACTGTGAAACTGACTATGCAGAAACCCATACAAAGCCTTTGGTCGAATGCATATCTATCAACTAGTGCTCATATGGTGCATTCAGCTTTGGACCCAGAAGTACTTACCATTTTCAGCAAATTAGCACTGCAAAAAAGTAGATTTTGCCACCTGCAATCACCATTGTATTTAATTTTAAAATAATACTGAATGAATCTGTAATATTCTTGGACACGACCACACATTTACGTGTGTCTTTTAGTATATTTCATTAATTTTGACATTATCTGAAATAGGTTTAGACCATCTCAATCATGCTTATGGTTCCAAACATGCACTTAAGATGAACATTACCAAAGTTGCTATGACTCCTCTTCTTCCCCCACACTGATCACAGACTGGCCAAGTATTTCCATGCTTCAGCTGGTACTCTGACTTGACAGGAGAAAGACTGGAAATGTAAAATTATAAAATCCATCTTCCCTTGGTAGTCCAGGATACATCTATCACTAACTCATTCAGCTGCACATGTTTATACATAAGAAACAATCCATAAAAGCTAAAACTAAATTCAAAATTCACTGAACAAACATAACTCTATTATTTAAGAAAGGAGGGAGGGAGAAAACAGGAAACTACAGATCTGTTAGCCTAACCTGTTAGTCACAGAGAAAATACTAGAATCTCTGACAAAGTATGCATTAACGGGATAGTTAGGTAATGGTCAGATGGGACAGAATCAACATGGATCTTTTGAAGGGAAATCATATTTGACAAACCTACTGGAGCGTTTTGAGAGTGTGACTAGTAGAATAGAAAAGGCAGAACTATTGGATGTAACACAGTGTAGAGCTGGAGGAACACAGCAGGCCAGGCAGCATCATAGGAGTAGGAAAGCTGTTGTTTTGGGTTGGGCATTTCTGAAGAAGGGTCTCGACCCGAAACGTCAGCTTTCCGGCTCCTCTGATGCTGCCTGGCCTGCTGTGTTCCTCAGCTCCACACTGTGTTATCTCTGACTCCAGCTTCGGCAGTTCTTACTAATTCTGAGAAGTATTGGATGTGGTTTCTTTAGATTTTCAAAAGGTTTTTGATAAAGTCCCACGCAGAAGGTTAATAAACAACACACAAATCGGACAGGGTCGGATGAATATACTGTTCTGGATTGAAAACTGTTAAATGTGCAGAAAACAAAGATAGGAATAAATGGGTCATTTTCAGATTGATGGGCTCTGAGATACAACAAAGGATCAGTGCTTGGACCTCAACTATTCATAATCTATATCAATGATTTGGATATGAGGTTAAATGTAATATTTTCCAGTTTGCAAATGACACAAAAATAAGTGGGAATGACAGTTGTAAGGAGGATGTAAAAACACTTCAAGGGCAGCTGGAGAGGGGAAGTGAATAGACAAAAAATTGAAAGATAAAATACAATGTGGTGGAAATGAGGTTATGCACTTTGGCAGGAAAAGCAGAAATATAGTGCATTCTTTAAACGGTGAGAGGCTGGTAACTTTTGAACTTCAAAAATCATTAATCACTGAAAGTTAACATCCAGATACAGGAAGCAATTCTGAAGGCAAATGATGTTTTTGCCTTTATTAGGAGAAGACTTGATTATGGGAATAAAGAAAGATGTCTTAAGGCATTATATTGAGCCTTGTGAGACCACATTTAGAAGATTTATATAAATGATTTGGATGAGAATATAGTAGGCATGGTTAATAAGTTTGTGGATGACACCAAAACTGGTGGCATTGTAGACAGTGAAGAAGGTTTCCAAAGATTACAAAGGGATCTTCATCAAATAGGTTAATGGGCTGAAAATTGGCAGATTGAGTTCAATCTGGATAAATGTGAGGTATTGCACTTTGGTATGACAAATAGAGGTAGGACATACAATTAATGATAGGGCCTTGGGTGGTGTTGTAGAACTGAGGGATCTAGGGGTTCAGGTATATAATTCTTTGAAGTTTGCATCATATATAGATAGGGTGCTAAAAAAAGGCTTCAGCACACTTCCCTTCTTTGCTCAGTCTTTTGAGTATAGGAGTTGAGAAGTCATGTTGAGGATGTACAGGACATTACTGAGGACTCTTCTGGAATAGTGTCCAGTTCTGGCCACCCAGTTATAGGAAGGATATTATTGAGCTGGAGAAGATTCAGAAGACATTTACCAGGATGTTGCTGGGTATGGAAGGTCTGAGTTATATATATATGCTAGATAGGCTGGGACTCTTTTATCACTGGATCATAGGAGGTTGAGCAATGATCTTATAGAAGTTTATAAAATAATGAGGGATATAGATAGGGTTAATGGTAGGTGTCTTTTCCCTAAGATGGCGGATTTCAAGTTGAGGAAGCATGTTTTTAAGGTGAGAGTAGAGAGGTTTATAAAAGATAAGGGGCAAATATTTTAAACAGAGGATGGTTTGCATGTGGAATGAACTTCCTGAGGAAGTGGTAGATGTGGGCACAATAACAGCCTTTAAAACACATTCAGGTAAGTACATGAATTGGAAAAGTTTGGAGAGATACGGGCAGGAGCACGCAGGTGGGACTAGTTTAGTTTGGGATTACGTTCGGCATGGACTGGTTGGACTGAAGTGTCTGTTTCTGGGTTTTATGACACTATCACTCAATGACCTTATGAATTTTTGGTCTCCTTATCTAAGGAAAAATATACTCGCCACAGAGAGGGTGCAACAACGCTTCCCCAAGCTAATTCCAGGGATGGAGAGATCTTATTGAAGTACACAACTTCTTCCAGGACTCAAAAGGGTAGCCGAAGGAAGGATGTTTCCTCTCTCTGGAGGTTTTGAAACCAGCGGACAGGCCCTTAGAATAAGGAGCAGGCAATTTAGGAAGGGTAGGAGGAGGAATTTCTGAAGGTAGTCAGTCTTTGGAATTACCTGCATTAGAGGGCTGTGGATGCTGTCTTCTTGAGTATGTTCAAGACTGAGACTGATAGATTTGTACATATTAAAAACATCAAGGGATATGCAGGAAAATGGTGTTGAAGTAGAAGATTGGCTATGGTCTCAGGCCCAAAGAGCTGAACGACCTAAGCTTGCTGCTATTTCTTATGCTCTTATGACAGGTCTCTGTTTGTGTTTGTCATTCCTTTCCTCTTTTCTTGTCATCTCCAAAGTTGCATTTGATACAAAATCTATTTTAAAAATCATATCAACATCATATGAACAAAATGGATAATATGAATGTATTTATGAAGGAAAGAAAACAGTCTATGCTTAAATTGCTTCTCAATATAATACTGAAGAACTATGTTAAATGAAAACTGTGGATGCAATAGTAGATGAAAGCTGCAAATTCACCAGGTGAACTGAAATAACTTTCTTTAATTAGAATAATTAAAACAATTATCAGCTCCCATCTAAAATTCTAGATTATGAATTGCACAGATATTGGATGGATCTGGAAAAGAATTGAGACCACTCAACCTTCCCTGCTCATAATATTTGTAGGCTGGATCCTCTCCATGTTAAGTGGTCAGTTCGTAAGAGTAGACAAATTTGCAACAGAAATTACTCTAAGCTTATTCCCTTCCTAAATTATTGTGGATGTATCTACATCAATTGGACTGCAGTAGTTCAAGGAGACAGCTAAGTATCACATTCTCAAGGGCAACTAGAGATGGCCAATAAATGCTGGTCTAGCCAGTGATGCCCACATCCCAGGAGTGAATAAATAAAATGTAAAAAGTTATCAGAAACTACTACTTCATTGGAATAGGGAGGTCACAGTTTTATGTACCTGTTGTTAGTTATTTTGGCTGTATTTTCCTATACGTTGTAAACTTCACCTTGATCGTTTTGAGACTGACAATATTTTATTTATTCAAACAATCTGTTCAGGCATGTCATGACACACCTATGGGGCAGGTGGGACTTAAACCTGGACTTTCTGTTCCAGATGTAATGACACTACCATGTAACATTGTTAATTGTTACATTTTAGATAGGTTTAAAGGATAATTGATTAAAAGTGCCATCAGCTGGGAAGCATTATAATTGATATGCTGATGAAGTAATGAATCCCAGATCTAAAGTTAACTGAAGGGTATTTGAAATCAAAGAATAACACAGAAGGAAACCATTCATCTACTATGAATGTGCTGGTTCTTTGAGACAGGTCTGTCAACTCGTCCCAATGCCCTTTGTTATGATTTAATCACAGCCTCAAATGTAACTTTAGTATAAACTTGTCAAAAAAACATTTTCATATTCTTATCACTGTTCAGTTTGTCTTCGAGATGGGATCTATGGACATCTATTACAAAGGAATAAAGTGACCTCTCATCCCTGAGTAGGCTATCCTGTGATCTTCGAATGACCTTATGTCAATTGAGCATCAAAGGTATTGTTGTAATAACCTTAGCGAATTAGAATCACAGCATACTACAGCACAGAAGGAAGCTATTTGGTTGATCATACTCTGATTCTTTGAAAGACCTAACCAATTAGTCCCACTTCAGCAGATCCTTCTCCTCCCTCCCTCTCCAAAAGCTGCCCTTTCCCTAGAACTCTATTAATTCTTTAACTTGTTTAAACATGTATTGTGCTCTAAATATGGTCATATTGGTTCCTCTTAAAAAGTAACTTGCAAGTTATCTCATCACTTCTTGTGGATCTGCAAGGAAATGCACTGGGAAGAGAGAGAGAGGATTAAAAACAGAGTGGGGCTTCAGATCTACACTTAGCTGGGAGAGAGAACAGAGCATAAGCCTACAAGGAAACAAAGTGAGGACTGAGAGAAGGTGCAAGAGGCTTAGGGAAATATAATAAAACTGGAAAGCCACTTTTTGCTGCAGCTTTAGAACACTGGGTTTGAAATAAAACAGATTTGTGTCACAGTGAAATTATAAGCTGATTGATAGGTGAGTGTTTACAAAAGCAGGATTCATTGGAGCTGATTGATAAGTATTTTTTCTTTCTGTGTTCTCGTCTCCAGCTAATAGTTTGAAAGTGAAGTTAAGGTATGGTAGGACAGCTCAGTTGAATGGGAATCATGTACTGTTCAAGTGGCCCAGATGATCACATGGGAGACATCTCAAACTACAAACTGAGGTTCTGAAAATAGAATTTAGGGAATATAAGATAATATGTGCCCAGTTGGTTCTTTAATAAATTGCTCTAGAAAACCATCTTGAATACGTTGCAGAAATTCTTCCTCCATGGCATTGGTAGTCATTACATTGAACCAGTCTATGTATTCATGGAAGTCACCCATGATTACTACGTTCACCTTGCTGCTCGCACCTCTAATTTCCTGGTTTATACTGTGCCTTGCATTACCATTACTGTTTTCTACCCTATGGAACACTCTAATGTTCGCTGGCCCTGCTATTTTCTAGCTCCCCAAACAGATTCCTGTTCTTCCAAACAGAAGTCCCCTCATTATTATTTTGAACCCATCTCTTAGTATCAGCGCCACCCCATCATCTGTTTCTCTGTTTTGCCTGTCCTTCCTGAATGTCAAAATTCTTCATAAAAATGGAAAGAACTGCAGATCCTCTTAATCAGAGACAAAAATAGAAATTGCTGGAAAAGCTCAGCAGGTCGGGCAGCATCTGCGAGAAATCAGAGTGAACATTTTTGGTTCAGTGACCCTTCCTCAGAAGAACATCAGTTCTGATGAAGGGTGACTGGACCCGAAACATTAACTCTGATTTGTGTCCACACTGAGGATGGCAAGGGCAAAAAATGTACTCTGGGTGGGGGATTTCAATGTCCACCACCAAGAGTGGCTCAGCAGCAGTACTACTGATCGAGCTGGTCGGGTCCTAAAGGACATAGCTGCTAGACTGGGTCTGTGGCAGGTGGTAAGGGAATCAACAAGAAGGAAGAATATATCTGACCTCGTCCTTACTAATCTGCCAGCTGCAGTTGCATCTGTCCAATACGTTATCAGTAAGAGTAACCATTGCACAGTCCTTGTGGAGGCAAAGTCCCGCCTTCACATTGAGAATAACCTCCATCGTGTCGTATGGCACTATCACAGTGCTAAATGGGACAGACCGCATAGATCTAGCAACTCAAGACTGGGCATCTATGGGGCGCTGTGGGGCATCAACAGCAGCAGAATTGTACTCTGGCACAATTTGTAACCTCATGGCCCAGCATATCCCCCACTCAACCATTACCATCAAGCCAGGGGATCAACCCTAGTTCAATGGAGAGTGCAGGAGGACATGCCAGGAGCAGCACCAGGCATGCCTGAAGATGAGGTATCGACCTGGTGAAACCACCAAACAGGTCTACTTGCACGCCAAACAGTGAATGCAGCAAGTTATAGACAGAGCTAAGCGATCCCATAACCAACAGATCAGATCTAAGCTCTGCGGTCCTGCCACATCCCGTCTTGACTGGTGGTGGACAATTAAACAACTCACTGGAGGAGGAGGCTCTACAAATATCCCCATCCTTAATGATGGAAGAGCCCAGCACATCAGTACAAAAGATAAGGCTGAAGCATTCGCAGCAATCTTCAGCCAAAAGTGCTGAGTGGATGATCCATCTCGGCCTCCTTCAGTGGTCCCCAGCATTACAGATACCAGTCTTCAGCCAATTCGATTCACTCCACGTGATATCAAGAAATGGTTGAAGACACTAGATACTGCAAAAGCTACGGGCCCTGACAACATTCCGGCAATAGTACTGAAGACTTGTGCTCCAGAACTTGCCGTTCCCCTAGCCAAGCTGTTCCAGTACAGTTACAACACTGGTATCTACCCGAAAATGTGGAAAATTGCCCAAGTATGTCCTGTACACAAAAAGCAAGACAAATCCAACCTGGCCAATTACTGCCCCATCAGTCTACTCTTGATCAGTAGTAAAGTGATGAAAGGTGTCATCAACAGTGCTATCAAGCAGCACTTGCTCAGAAATAACGTGCTTAGTCACGGTCAGTTTGGGTTCCACCGGGGGCCATTCAGCTCCTGATCTCATTACAGCCTTGGTTCAAACATGGACAAAAGAGCTGAATTCCAGAGGTGAGGAGAGTGACAGCCCTTGATATCAAGGCTGCATTCGACTGAGTGTGGCATCAAGGAGCCCTGGCAAAACTGGAATCAAAGGGTATCAGAGGGCAAACGTCCAGTGGTTGGAGTCATACCTGACATATAGGAAGATGGTTGTGGTTGTGGGATATCAATCATCTCAGCTCCAGGACATCTCTGCAGGATTCCTCAGGGTAGTGTCCTAGGCCCAACCATCTTCAGCTGCTTCATCAATGACCTTCCCTCCATCATAAGGTCAGAAGTGAGGATGTTCGCCGATGATTGTGCAATGTTCAGGACCATTCATGGCTCCTCAGGTACTGAAGCAGTCCATGTTCACATGCAACAAGATCTGGACAATATCCAGGCTTGGGCTGACAAGTGGCAAGTGACGTTTGCGCCACACAAATGCCATGCGATGAACATCACGAATTAAAGACAATCTAATCACCGTACTTTGACATTCAATGGTGTTACCATCACTGAATCCCCCACTATCAACATCCTGGGGGTTACCATTGACCAGAAACTCAACTGGACTCACCACATAAACACAGTGGCTACAACAGCAGGCCAGAAGCTAGGAACACTGCAGCCAGTAACTCACCTCCTGACTCCTCAAAGCCTGTCCGCCATCTACAAGGCACAAGTCAGGAGTGTGATGGAGTATTCCCCATTTGCCTGGATGACTGCAGCCCCATCAACACTCAAGAAGCTTGACACCATCCAGGACAAAGCACCCCGCTTGACTGACACTACATCCACAAGCATTCATTCCCTCCACCACCGATGCTCAGTAGCAGCAGTGTGCACTATCTACAAGATGCACTGCAGAAATTCACCAAAGATCCTCAGACAGCACCTTCCAAACCCATGACCACTTCCATCTGGAAGGACAAGGGCATCAGACATATGGGAACACCACCACCTTCAAGTTCCCCTCCAAGCCACTCACCATCCTGACTTGGAAATATATCGCCGTTCCTTCACTGTCACTGGGTCAAAATCCTGGAATTCCCTCCCTCATAGCATTGTGGGTCAACCCACAGCACATGGACTGCAGCAGTTCAAGAAGGCAGCTCACCACCACCTTCTCAAGGGCAAATAGGGATAGGCAATAAATGCTGGCCAGCCAGTGACGCCCACATACCACAAATGAATACAAAAAATAAATAAATAAAATTATTACCAGAATATTAATCCAGAGACCCAGGTTATGTTCTGGGAACACAGGTTCAAATCCCACCATGACAGATGGTGAAGTTTGAATTTTAAAAATAAACTGGAATTAAGAGTTTAATGATGATCATGAAGCCACTGACGTTTGTCAGAAAAACTCATCTGGTTCACTAATGTCCTTCCCTGGTCTGGCCTCCATTTGTCACCAGACCCACGGCAATGTGGTTGACTCTTAAGACAGCGATTAATAGATTTATATTTATTAAAAACATTATGGGAAATAGGGATTTCAGAGAGATATGGCAGTGAGATAGATGATTAGCTGTGATGTAGATTGGCAGAGCAGGCCCAAGAGACTAAGTGGTCCACTCCTGCTCCCATGTTCTTATGTTCCTAAGTCTAGGTATATTTCATGAGTTAGTCTAGGGGGAGGAATTCTACATTTCCTAGAGATACAGACAGAAATCCTGAAAATTTCTCTGCATCTTTTGAACTGATTCCAGTGATCATTTTATGGCTCGTTTTTATAGTGCACTGCAGAATTGGAAATGGGACAGATCAGGTGCAGTGCCAATTCTCCCCCTACCATGTATATCTGAACATTATCCCATGTAAATGATAGGATAGCAATGACAGTATATAAAGAAAAGCCTAATTCTTGTATTAGACAGTCATCCTAACCGAATATGTTAGTCTTCCCATTATGTTTGTAAAAAGACTTCGAGGTTACAAATTTCAATGCCTCCAATTACAACTGTAATTTTGTTAGAAATAAATCTAAGTAGTACCAATGTGTTTAATAGTTGTACCAATATGAACAAGTTATATTTTAAAATATTCAAGTACATGAATACATGAATAGGAAAGGTTTAGAGGGATATGGGACAGGGGCAGGCAGGTGGGATTAGTTCAGTTTGGGATTATGTTCGGCATGGACTGGTTGGACTGAAGGGTCTGTTTCCGTGCTGTATGACTCTATGACTCTATAAATTGCTTTACAAATAAGGAATATTCACTTATCTTTTCAGCCCTGGACATATGGATTAACTGTTTAAGCAGCGCAATGTCATGATATATCAAGTCCAAAACAAGAGCTCCTCAATGAGGAAAGGTTGAAAACTCCCTATAGCTTTGTTTGTCCTGGGTATACACCCATTTCTATCATTCATGCAGCAGTATTGTTCAGTTGGTACGCTGAATACATCAAAACAGATGAGCTACGACATGGAACTGATTAAGTGTTCTTGTTTCTTTATCTGCTACATTGTCTCAGATGCTGTATCTGCCTGACCTGCCTGAAATAATTCCCTGAATGCAATTTCATAGGTCCCATGTTGTACTGAGTTTTGAATATTTACAAGTGCAGGCCAGACTGAGCTTGAGATGAATCATGTTGTCTTCATCAATTATTTTATGGAAAGAAAAACTGTAATTCCTAGCTCCTTTGCATCATCCTAGCTTGCTGATCCCAGAATGGGCCTTGGTTTTGTTGCCATGGTAATGATTTTACACCACTTAGTCTTGACAATTGTCTTTCACAGGAAATATGATTGGTGCGAAAATCAAATGCTAGGAACGTGCTACAAGACATGTTACCATCATACCACAGCTCTGACCTTAACACTGGAATGAAATTTACTGAATCAAGGCTACAGCTCTTGACAATCTTTTCAGATACAATCACAAGGGGGGCAATTTGTAGCATTTTTCAACATATTACTATTTGTCACACCATTTCAGTATCATGACTGGTAATATAGATTTAAACACCACATGCATTCATATTTTAAAGAGAATATGTAGAGAACTTAAACACAACATCTCCCTTATTCAGGATGCTTTGACTTGTCAAGCAATATCAAAATATTCAACTACAATATTCATTAACTACACATTGTATTCACAAAATATTTTTAAGTCTATGTGTTTCAGGAATCTCAGTACTGAGATCTAAATGCGTATTCCAAACGCAATCTGTGTGCAAATCATGTTGCTCAATGAGCTAACTTTAGTAATGAGAAAAAAACAATCATCTGTTGGTAACGCTGTAACATAAACAACAATAATGCTGTTCCTTCTCTTTAGAACAAAAGGGAAAATCGCTTAATTAGATGTGTCTTACATTTTTGTATCGGGGGTCATTTAGCTCAGTTGCTGGACAGCCCATTTGTGACACAGAGTGATATGAACAGTGTGGGTTCAATTCCTGCACTAACTGAGGTCACAGTGAAGGACTCTCCTTCACGTTTTCCCTTGCCTGAGGCATGGCAACCCTCAGATTAAACCATGCACTAGTTGCCCCTCTCTGACAAGGCTGCTGTCTCATTCTTTTTTTTCCTTTATTCATTCACGGGATGAGGGCGTCGCTGGCTAGGCAGCATTTATTGCCCATCCCTAATTGCCCAGAGGGCAGTTCAGAGTCAACCACATTGCTGTGGGTCTGGAGTCACATGTAGACCAAACCAAGTGAGGATGGAAGCTTTCTTCCCTAAAGGACATTAGTGAACCAGGTGGGTTTTTCCAACAATCGACAACAGATTCATGGTCATCATGAGATTCTTAATTCCAGATATTTATTGAATTGAAATTCCACCATCTGCCATGGCAGGATTCGAACCTGGGTCCCCAGAATGTTATCCTGGTCTCTGGATTAACAGTCCAACAATAATACCACTAGGCCATTGCCTCCCCCAACTGGTACAACTATAGTGACTTTTACGTTAAAAGTGTGAAATTTTGAAACAATTGAGATCCTCTAAAATGAATCTTCAGAATGAAAAATAGCCAAATATTCTAAAGAAAAATTTAGGAAGAACAGAGAGAACTAATCAAGACACTGATCAGATTTATTATTGAATGCCTGTTTTGCATTTGAGCAAAGCTGATACGTGACAGATTGTAACTTAGCAGGTAATTTCTGCCAGATTCTAATCAAACAGATTTATAAAGTGCTTCTGACAATACATATTTTTAAGTTTTGCACATTGTTCTGAAAATAGATGTGAGAATCCTGGCAGCCTGTCAATGTGAAAGTTGACAGGGTGGAATTGCATCACCTGTATTCTGAAAGATCTGCATTTAATTTTAAATTTATCAAACAAACAGAATTGATTCTGTTTTTCAATCAGCATAATTGGCCATTTCTTTGGCCATAAAATTAGTTTTTTTACCCCTTCTAAGAAAAAAACATCATTCTCACAGTTAATGACTATATGTCAGCATTCCAGAATTATCTCTTATATTGAAGATTATATCAGAAGCTGCAATTCCTTCAGGATAAATAGAAAATTAATTAGGGTCACACCAGGGTTCTGATGAAAATCCCTGGATTTAAAATATTAACTTTGTTTTCTTTCCACAGATGCTACCAGATGTGCTGAATTTCCCTAGCATTTTTTTTTGTTTCAGATTTCCAGCATCTACAATTCATTGTGTTTATTTAAATTAATCAGAATGACTGGGTTTCAATCATTATACTTATATATGTAATGTTTCTGTATATAGGGCCCATATATACAAAATCTCTAAATACTGGGAGCAAAAGGAAATGTACCATGTAGTGACCATTATTTTCAGTTGACTGTAGAAATAGTTATTCATTAATAAAATCAGGGTTGATATCTGCTCATGTTATATGTGAAATCAGCTTGCATCTCTTCCTGAGTAATCTGTCTTTCAAGCTGGCTGGATGAGCTCTGACATGTCTTAGCTGGACCTTTTGTGTTGACACTGTCGTAACAAAGACAGAAGTTAATTTAGACAAAGGTTTACTCTTAGAATCAGGTCGACTCCTTTCTGTTCATGATCATTGACGTAAACCTTGGAGATGAGTGAAAGAGAACCCTTAGGAGGCAGTGATCATAAGATGATAGAATTTACTCTGCAATTTGAGAGGGAGAAGATAGAATCAGAGGTAACGGTATTACAGCTGAATAAAGGTGACTACAGAAGTATGAGGGAGGAGCTGGGCAGAATTGACTGGAAGAGCAGCCTAGCAGGAAAGACAGTGGAACAGCAATGGCAGGAGTTTCTGGGAGTAATTCAGGAGATGCAGCAAAAATTCATCCCTAGGAAAAAGAAGCATGGTATAGGGAGGATGAGGCAACCATGGCTGACTAAGGAAGTCAGGGATAGCATAAAAGCAAAAGAGAAAGCATATAATGTGGCGAAGGGCAGTGGGAAACCAGAGGACTGGGAAGCTGACAAAGACCAACAGAGGGCAAAAAAAAGAAATAAGGAGGGAGAAGATTAAATATGAGGGTAAGCTAGCCATGAATATAAATGAAGACTGTAAGAGTTTCTTTAGGTACATAAAGGGCAAAAGAGAGGCAAAAGTGGACATTGGACCACTGGAAAATTATGGTGGAGAGATGGTAGTGGGGAACAAGGAAATGGCTAAGGAACTGAAGAATTACTTTGCGTCAGTCTTCACGGTGGAAGACACGAGTAATATCCCAAAAATTCAAGACAGTCAGGGGGCAGAGTTCAGTGTGGTGGGCATCACCAAGGAAAAGGTGCTAGTAAAACTGATTGGCTTGAAGGTGGAAAA
Source organism: Rhincodon typus (assembly GCF_021869965.1). Classification (NCBI taxonomy): domain Eukaryota; kingdom Metazoa; phylum Chordata; class Chondrichthyes; order Orectolobiformes; family Rhincodontidae; genus Rhincodon; species Rhincodon typus. The sequence continues at coordinate 53,864,759 of NC_063348.1, forward strand.
ATCACCTGGACCAGATGGACTACACCCTAGAGTTCTAAAGGAGATAGCTGAAGAGATAGTGGAAGCGTTAGTGGTGATCTTTCAGGAATCACTAGAATCAGAGTGGGTCCCAGAGGACTGGAAAATGGCTAACGTGACACCCCTGTTTAAAAAGGGAGTAAGGCAAAAGACAGAAATTTACAGGCCTATTAGCCTAACCTCAGTCGTGGGTAAGATTTTGGAGTCTATTGTAAAGGATGAGATTGCTGAATATTTGGAAGTGTATAGTACAATAGGCCAAAGTCAGCATGGTTTCATCAAGGGGAGGTCATGCCTGACAAATCTGCTAGAATTCTTTGAGGAAGTAACGAGCAGGGTAGACCAAGGAGAGCCAATGGATGTTATCTACCTGGACTTCAAGAAGGCCTTTGATAAGGTGCCACACAGGAGGCTGCTGAGTAAGATAAGGGCCCTTGGTGTTAGAGGCAAGGTGCTAGCATGGATAGAAGATTGGCTGTCTGGCAGAAAGCAGAGAGTAGGGATAAAGGGGTCTTTCTCAGGATGGCAGCCAGTGACAAGTGGAGTTCCACAAGGGTCAGTGCTGGGACCACAACTTTTCACTTTGTACATTAATGATCTCGATGAAGGAACTGTGGGCATTCTGGCTAAGTTTGAAGATGATACAAAGATAAGTGGAGGGACAGGTAGTATTGAGGAGGTGGCAAGGCTGCAGAAGGATTTGGACAGGTTAGGAGAATGGGCAAAGAAGTGGCAGATGGAGTACAACGTTGGAAAGTGTGAGGTCATGCACTTTGGGAAGAAGAATAAAAGCATGGACTATTTTCTAAATGGGGAGAAAATTCAGGAGCCTGAAGTGCAAAGAGATTTGGGAGTTCTAGTCCAGGATTCTTTCAAGGTAAACTTGCAGGTTGAGTCAGTAGTCAGGAAGGCAAATGCAATGTTGGCATTTATTTTGAGAGGACTGGAATATAAAAGCGGGGATGTACTACTGAGGCTTTATAAGGCTCTGGTCAGGCCACATTTGGAGTATTGTGTGCAGTTTTGGGCCCCATATCTCAGGAAGGATGTACTGGCCCTGGAGTGGGTTCAGAGGAGGTTCATGAGAATGGTCCCAGGAATGGAAAGCTTAACATATGAGGAACGTTTGAAGACTCCGGGACTATACTCATTGGAGTTTAGAAGGATGAGGGGGGATCTAATTGAAACTTTCAGAATACTGAATGGCCTGGGCAGAGTGGATGTTGGGAAGATGCTTCCATTGGTAGGAGAGACTAGGGCCCGAAGGCACATCCTTAGGGTAAAGGGAAGACCTTTTAGAACGGAGATAAGGAGAAACGTCTTAAGCCAGAGAATGGTGAATCTATAGAATTCACTGCCACAGAAGGCTGTGGAGGCCAGGTCATTGAGTACATTTAAGACTGAGATAGATAGGTTCTTGGTTATCAAGGGGATCAAGGGTTCCGGGGAGAAAGCAGGAGAACGGGGTTGAGGAACTTATCAGCCATGACTGAATGGCGGAGCAGACTCAGTGGGCCGAATGGCCTAATTTCTGATCCTATGTCTTATGGTCTTATAGAACAGCATTGTCAGATCGAGAGGAGGCAAAAAATATGCATTTGAAATGGCACTCATACTTTTGCTTATCTTCACAGTTATCGTATAAGTTACAAGAGAAAAAGTACAGTATACACCTTGAGTGGAAAATTTTAACCCTGAAAGGGCAGTTGGCACAGCTGGAAAGTTATCATTTTAACAAAGGCAGTATGACGCAGATGGCTAAGCTGCTTGACAAGCCTTGGAACGCTCATCAGCTGAGGCCAGGTGAGCAGTGTCAGACTGAGTTAAGTATCTTTCCACTTATTTGTTGCATTCAACGTATCTGTCTGGGGAACACCACTCTCCAGAAATTGAAGCCCTCAGTTCCCACAATCCTTCCAACCTCTCACTAACAAATTTCATGACAACCTGAAACCTGCTAACATAGTGAGTTTTGGTCCTCTATAGAGTGAACATAGAAGCTAAGACAAAAAATTAAGAAATGACTCATAAATGAACAAATATTTTGCTTTTGCGTTCTTCACTATAGAGAGTACAAAAGCCATTCCAGTAACAGCTATAAGTTAGGAAGCAGAAGGAGAAGAGGAACTTAGTGAAATTACAAACACCAGCAGAGTGGTACTATGCAAACTGATGGAGCTGTGGGTTGACAAATTTCTGGGTACAGATGGATTTAATCCTAGAGTTTTAAAATAGGTTGCTAATAAGCTAGAAGATGGATTGATGTTTATTTTCTAACATTCCCAAAATTCAGGAAAAGTTGCAGCTGACTGGAAAGCAGCAAATGTCAGGAAGGGAAGGAGGTGGGAAAAAGGAAACTGGCCAGTTAGCTTGACATCTTTCAGGAAAGAGATTACAGCTCAAGGAAAACTCAAGGCAATTGAGAGTCAGAAAAGTTTTTTCAAGGGAAATAACAGTTAATAAATTTATTGGAGTTCTTTGAAAAAGTAACACATGTGGTGCATGAATGAGAGTCTGTAGATGTACAATATTTGGACTTCCATATTTGAGTTGATAAGGTGCTACATCAAAAGTTATTCTGGAAAAGAGAAGCTCACAGTGTAGGGGGTAATGTTGGCTAGCTCGCAGAAAACCAAGTTTACATGAATGGATTTTTTATGATTGACAGGGTGTGAGAAATAGAGTCCCCTAGAGGGTCCATGCTGGATCCTCAATATTTTACAATTTACATCAGTGAAGGCATGGTAACTAAATTTGCATAGATAGGAAAGTATGTTGTGAAGAAGGCATAAGAGAGTTTCAAATGGACATGACAGATTCAGTGGGGGAGGGAATAAAATCTGGAAATGGAGTATAAGTTAGGAATATATGAAGTTGTTCACTTCGGCTCACAAACATTAGTATGCAGGTATAATGCATAGTCAGAAGATTCCTGGGATGCTATCCTTTATTGTGAGGATTTAACATAAAATTAAGGATGTGCTGCTTTAGTGATACAGGGCATTGGTGAGGCCACATCTAGAATACGATATGCAGATATTCTCTCTTCATTTAAAGAAGGGTATAATTGCATTGGAAGCAATTTGTAAGAGGTTTACGAGATTGATATGTTGAAGAGTGGGTTATGACAGTAGGTTTGACAGGCTGGGCTTGTTTCTATCGGAGATTAAAAGAGTAAGGGGTGACTTGATTGAAGTGTATATGATCCTGAATGGTCTTGACAAAATAGACATGGGAAAGATGTTTCCTCACGTGAGCATTTCAGAACTAAGGGGCATTATTTTAAAATTAGGGGCTGCCCTTTCAGGACATAGACAAGGGGACTTTTTTTCTCTCAGTGGGCTATATAACTTTGGAATTGTCTGTGTCAGAAGGCAGTGGAGGCAGGGTGATGAATATTTTTAAGGCAGAGGTGGATAGATTTTTGTTATCCCTGTTAACCCTCAATTCCCCAGCTATGTGGAATACAAAACACAAACACATCAGCCATGATTTTATTGAATAGGGGAGCAGACTAGAGGAGCCAAATGGTCCATTTCTGCTCCCATTTTGTATGCTTGCCTTCTCCTCAGACTTGCAATATTTCCTATTCTTTGATGGGATATTGGCAATACCTATTCCTTATTGCCCATGAACTGAGTTATTGACTAGGCCATTTCAGAGGTCAGTTAAGAGTCAACCACATTGCTGTGGTCTGGGATCACATCCAAGTCAGACTGGGTAAGGACAGCAAATTTATTTTCTTGAAGGACATTAGTGGATCAGATGAGTTTTAATGGCAGTCGATGATATTTTCATAACTGCCATTACTGAGACTAGCTTTAAATTCCAGATTTCATTAGTTGAATGTAAATGCTACCAGCTACTTGGGCTGGATTTGGACATTTGTCCCCAGAATTTTAGTTGGGCTTCTAGATTGCTACTGTGCCAACATCCTCTGAAAGGTTCAATGCATCCTACCTACCTGAGGCCTTTGCTTTCCAACAGTGATAGACCTCCACCCCCACTGAGGCTTCTGACCTCACCTCATGTTCCTACCACATTTCAGGAGCTGGAAGCAGCAGATCATGGTAGACAAGTGGCGGCCATTTATAGGTGAGTGCAAGCTGTTGGTGGCAGACATTTGGAAACCTCACTGAACATGAGGCAGATGAACTGCATTGAACATCAATTAGGCAAGCTCCCTGGAATTCAAAGTGTTTGGAACTTTGAATCACCAAAAATTGAATCACTAAAATCACCAATTTTTATGACTAATGAACTGTACATTGAACAGCTAGAAGACAGAGCTATTTATTTCTCCACAAAATATAAGCTCTGTCAAGCTGGAATACATGTCTCTTTATTTTAAAAAAAATGAACCGTCAATCTGCTTTCTAAGTTAATTGCCTTTTCAAAAAAAAACAGCCAAATATTTCTCCCAACATAGATATAGAACTTTCCTGAACAAAATGCATATTTATAAAGCACTAAGATTCTAAACTAACCAGTCTTATCTGTGTATAGATGTCAACTGGTTCCACCAATTTGTCTTTCCCATTCAGCACCAATACAGCAGGAAGCTCTGTGATTTCATCATTCCTTTTTTGGTGTAAGCACCATCTAGTGTTTGAAACCTGCTCGTACAGCTTTGCATTTCTTAAAAAAACAGTCTCGACTAACTAACACCCAGTAAAGGAGCAGCAACAGGAAAAACTCAACAGGAACAAAAAAGGGGAAAAAAAATCAAAAAAGCAAAACATGTAAAAGGGGAGAAACAAACAAACCATGTGCTCTACTTCTAAACCAAGCCAAAGACCTTCAACAAAAATTGGGAGGAAAATATTCAGAGACCAGGTGACCAATGATATCTTTACTGAATTCCAGATATTCAAGCAATATGTGCAACAATATTTTACAGATCAAGCCCTAGAAGAGATCTCTGAAAATCTTCGTTAGCATCATCAAAGAGGGTGTTCACGAAATAAATACATTCAGTCTCTTACTGAAAGATCAGCAAAATCCAAAAGAGATCCAGAGGGTCTAAAATCCATCTTAAGAAAAGCATTGATTTCAGGATCACAGAATCGCAGAAATGCTAGAGTGCAAAAGGAAGCCATTTGGCCATCATGTCTGCACTGTTCCTCTGAGCAATGTGACGTGATAACAGTCTCCTGCCTTTTCCTGTAACCCTGTGCATTTCCCAATACTGACCTGACAAACATGCCTGCAGCCTAAAAAATATGGATAAACTATTACTCTCTGTTTTCTATCCCTCAGCAAATTTTGTATTCATGGTGCTACTGTAATTTTATTCTATGATATGTAGTTTTCTTCTCAAGTCTGTTGTGTGACACTGTATCAAAGGCTTTTTTAAAAATAAATTAACAGATTCCATACAGACAGCACCCAAAGAGTCAATTGACCAGGCTGATGGAAACTTTTGCAGTAAAGATCATGAGTTTGATTTCTCAGAAGGAGAACTCAGGTTCATAGCTTTACTAATTGTCTCTACACAAATTGAAACCTTCAGGAAGGATCTTCAGGGTAAAGAAAAGGGCCATATCGTTAATGTATTTCCTGAAGATGGATATAACCATAAGGCCATAACAATTTCATACTGTTGGTGCAGTCAACATTACAGTTTCAGTCAGCAAAGCGCACAAAACCAGCAATATCTATCTCAGATGCTTTTTATCCCACCTGCCAAGAGTTTTTCAGGGTTTCCTCACACTTGTAAACATTGTGGCATCAAAGAACATTGAGCACACAGTTACAGGATCCAAACGCCAAGCCAGACCCCACAAAAGACAAGTGATCAACAAGATAACGCACTGTTGGCAGCACAGCATGTCTTAAGAAATGTGCACCATGAAGACATGGCAATGAAGTGCACAGTTAAGGAAGCCAAAGGTAACTTTTCTAGTAACTGTTTTAGATGACCAAAGTTTCCATATCACCAACCTCACACGCTTTGTTGACTGTATAAGAACCAGGAGCAGGAGTAGGTAATTCAATGCCTTAAGCCTGCTCCAAAGATCAGAAGCTTTTACAACCATTAGCATCAGACATCTTGAAAATACAGATCAACATACATTAAAAGCAAAATGCAACATTGAAGCTGGTCCCAGCATATTGCCACGACACATCCTGAAAGACACCTACCTCAGCAATTGGTGCTCGACGATATAACCTACACAATGCCATTTCTCAGCACATACCAGATCACAAAGTCTGTGCATTAAGTACAGAAACCTGGTCCATGCTTTATATCAGTCTGGGTCTGAAAATCGAGTAGTTAGGGGATTTTACATATTTCTTTTAAAACTTTAACATTTGTGACGAATCTGGAATAGTGTGACTTGATTTCCAGTGTGCTTCAGTGAGTCATGATACAGAGCAAGAACCTTTTCCAAGCTGGATGTGAAGCACGACTACTGGTCTGTTCATTTTGCAGAAAAATCCTCGGAGCTCACCGCATTTAGAATGCTATTTGGGTAGTCCTGTTTCTGATGGTTATCATTTGGGCTATTAGTTTGCCAAGACCTATTTCAGCTGAACATGGATAACATTATTGAAAATGTACCTTTTTTTAAGTGTTTGTGTAGCTGATGATATTGCAGTCATGGATAAAACAAAGGCAGAGTATGACCATTCACCAGATTAGTGTGACTTGTCAAACATCCGAAGCATTACATTGAAGTTTGAATTGTTAATCTTGTAAACTGTTTTACCTGTTTGTACTATGATCAAATTAAAAACATATGAGTCTGTACAACCATGTATATGTGGTTACTGACCTGACAAACCTGTCTGCAGCCTAAAAAATATGCATAAACTATTACTCTCTGTTTCCTATCCCTCAGCAAATTTTGTATTCATGGTGCTACTGTGATTAATTTCAGTGTAATTTTGTTTTAAAGAATCCATCCAGTGTGGAAACAGGCCATTCAGCCTAACAAGCCCACACAAACTCTCCGAAGAGCAGTCTACCCAGGCTCACCCCCTTATCCTATACTTGCATTTCCCATGGTCAATCCACTTAGCATGCACATCCCCAGACACTATGACCAATTTAGCATGGCCAATCCACCTAACCCACACATCTTTGGACTGTGGGAGGAAACCCACACAGACATGGGGAGGATGTGCAAACTCTACACAGACAGTTGCCTGAAGGTGGAATTGAACGTGGGTCACTGGCATTGTGAGGCAGCAGTGCTAACCACTGAGCCACCGTGCTTAAGAGACATGCTCGTGACATTATTACTATACCAAGCACATGACCTGAGCACACAAAAGTCTCAGACCTCACCTTCACTGGGGCAACCCGAAGCATGACATGTTGATGGTAATGTGCTACTGTTTGTAACTGAACAGCTATTATTTGCTCCAACACTGAACTGCCTGTGATTGTAATGTGTGTATGTTATCAGGAGCTGCAGGAAACCTTGGCTAAATCTTTCAGTACCACATTACCACATCTAAGCTCTTATGCTACAGGAGCTAAATTAACTATCACCACATCAGGTATAAATACCCTGCTGAAGGCAAAGCCAATACCATGGTGGCAGATCAAAATTCTCTACCTAATAGCAGTGCAGAAGTACCTCATGACATATGCAGTACTGCAACAGTTCATGGACATGGCCCAACACCAGCAACTCATGGGAAAGTGAAGGTGGAAATAAATTGTAGCCTGGTGAACAATCCTGAGAATTACTGTTAGGAAACAGGGTCCAAAACTGGAAAAACAGATGATTCTCTCTATTTCTATTTCTCTTAAATTTCTTTGAATGCCTCTCTTGAGCCAGCAATCTGTGGCTCCTGTGCATTGAACAGTCAACAATGTATATGTTATCATTATGGATAAATTTAATTAAACTTGGGGAGAATCAAAATGAGACTGAAGCAATTTGAGAAATTCAGAAATTGGACCATTCGACTTTTATTCTGATCCATCCAAATGTTGGCAGCTGTCTTCAGAATGACAATGAAACATTATTTGTCTGAACTGGAGTTAGTAACAAGAATAACAGTTTTAGCAAAGTTATGCTATATCGGAGTGAATGTTACATGCATTAACTTTTGATAGTTTTACCATTCCTTTGAGCGCCCCGTTGGTCTTTGCACTGCTGACTCATCATGAGTCATGTCTGTGTTATACCAGACACAAAATGAATATGGAAACCAAGATTAAGATATGCTGCTATCTTACAAAAGAAGTTGAAAAAGCTTCAATCCCTTCTGTTATAAATTATGTACAGGGTGTTCGAGTTTGATATTGATATAAACAAGATTAGCAGAATTGTGCTGTTCCCGCAGGGAAAGATTCTTTTCTGTATACATTCGAATCTTGGTTGTTAGCAGATTATTAAATCACCAGGCTCCTCTTATTAATAAAATAAATGACAAATTCAGCTGCTTCTTAAGATTCAATATTTGTAAAACTAATTGAAACAATTAAGCCCCACTATAGAATTTGAATTTATCAGAATCATCATGCAACCTGTCAGGTTGTAAGATTTGTCCAAAGCTGCAGAAAGTTTCAACTGATAGTGTACAAATTTATTTTAACTAAGTTTAGATCAATTGTGATTGGTGTTATTGAACTTCATATCCATGTCTGATTTAATACTAAAATACATTTAAAAATATATGCTGTCATGATATTCGTAGCTGGTTGCTATGGAAATATTTTCAGTAAGAACTTTTGCTGGTATTGTGTTGGGATTCTTCCATCTTCATTTTCAAAAAGTGGATCAAATAAATTGAAGAATTAATTGATCTGTGGCTACTTAAAACAAAAATTGTTAATAACTTGCCATTATTAATGAATGGTATTGCCTCTCATGTTTGAAGATTTTCAATAATAGAAGATTTTCAATCTGTGTTGGAAACCTGAAACTAAAGCTTTGAATAACAGAAAATATTACAAGTCAAAAAATAGTTAATCACAGAATTGTTACAGTGCAGAGAGAGGTCATTTGGTCTATTGTACCTGTACCAACTCTTCAAAAGCGTATCATTACTGAATGTAAATCTGCTGCTTTTTCACTATACCCTGCACATTATTTCTATTGATTTTGACCCAAATAATGATTATTTTCAGTACCTACCTCATCAGACTATGTAGATAAGCAGCCAAGTCTCTTCCAGTCATTTCTCCGTCTTGGGATTGTTTATTCTAGGATCATTCGGTCCTCAGTCATTAGGAAGGGAGTTAATGGACTTGTTAATGGAAAAGGAGTGGAATGATTTAACTTCCAGGAAGTTCAACTTGGGTTTTGGAAAAGGAGTATAAGTCAGAGATAGCTGATAAAATGGTTTCAATCTTAGTGATGAAGAAATCCATGAGCTCATTGTACTTGTTGGAGGAGAGGGTGGAGGAGATGGAGATGTTTATAGTAGATGGTTGGTAAAATAATATCTATTTCAGACGTCTACAGTTTACATTAATCATGCTCATTACGCATTTATCTATCAGTTGGAAAGTAAAACTCCTTTGAATCATTGCCAAATTTTAAAACGTCAACCTGAGAAGGCTCACCTTGTTGCATCATTTATCAGTTTATAAATCAAGTGATTTTGAAGTCAATATATGTATTGGTTAATGACTTTACATATACAGGGCAGTTTGCAACAGAACCTGATTTGAGTAATAATTATTTTACATGTAATCCTTGATGATACACAAATAAATAAGATTTGAATATGTTAAGCCTGGCTTGAAATATAAGCAATAGTTCATAGTTAAAAAGCTAACATCAACTATACTGCATCAACCAGTCCTATGCACGAGTCTATTTTAATATATAAATCCTCATTAAACCACAGAATAGTTAGTTCATAAAACAAAGTTCATGTTACCTGTAATGTAGTGTGTTCTCCTGCATGAACAGAGATTATGCAAATTGTCAAATTAGTGTAGGAAATTTTCAGCTCTGAATGCTAGCCATTTATACAGGAACAATTAATTCTGGCTATCATCCTTGTAAACTTTGTAGTTTGTAATCAAATGAAGCTTTCCTTCACATTGTCTGCCTTTACCTCATTTGTATGCACAGGTTAATACAACAAGCATGCCTTTTTCTACAAAAAAAATTTCAAAACATTTTACCCGAATGAATAGGATCTTTTCTCCAACACGATATCGTCCTTGGGAGAGACGCTCCACTGAAAACTTATTTGGACATTTGCAAGGAGGATCTTCTGAAATTTGTTTCACCTATAATGAAATATGGAAAATATCAAAATTCACATATCTTTAAGGAAGCAATCATTTCCTCTAATTTAAGCTAAGTAGAGGGAGAGGAAGGATTCAGGAGAAAGGAAACATAGGCATTGAAATCAAAAGATTACAGCAATACTCTAAGGCATCTGTTTAGAGAATGATACCCACTGTGGGACAAGAAGTCTAGGGTTTATAAGCAAATAGAAACAACAGCAAAGAGTTTTTTTTGAGGAATTAACAAGGAGAATGGATAAAGGGGAACCAGTAGACATCATACTTCTGAATTTCCAAAAAGTGCTTGATATGTTATTGCCCATAAATCTGTCTAATGAGATAAGAGCCTATGGTGTTGGCAACAGTCTGTTAACATGTACATAGGATTGGTTAACTAACAGAAGACAGAGAGTTGGGATAAAGGGGAGAGCATTTTCAGGATGGCAACCTGTAACTCACAGAGTGCCATAGGGAATAGTGCTCTGTCCACAATTATTTATGATATATATTAACAACTCAGATGAGAGAAGTGAATGTACTATAGCCAAATTTGCACATAACACAAAAAGTACCTGTGGAGGCAACTAATGAGGATAACGCAGAGTCTGCAAATAGCTATAGAGAGGTTAAATGAGTGTCAGAAATTTGGCAGATGGAATACAATATGGGAAAATGTGAAGTTATGCATTTTGATGGGAATAATAGAAAAGCTGAAAATTGTTGAAATGGAGAAGGACTGCAGAAAGCTGCAACAGAGAGGGTTTTGTTTGGTCCTTGTGCATGAATCACAAAAAGCCAGCATACAAGTTCAGTGGATAATAGGGATAGCAAATGGACTATTGGTCTTTATTTCAAAGGAATAGAGTATAAAATAGGGAAGTCTTACTAAACGTATACAAGGCACTTGTCAGATCACAGCTGGAATACAGTGAACAGTTTTGAATCATAGAATCATTCATAAAAAAGAGGCCTATTGAGTCTGTCCCCTTATCTAAGGAAGGATATAGTGGTATAGGAGGCAGTCCAGACAAGGTTCTCTGGGTTGATCTTAAGTATGGATGGATTTTCTCATGTGGCAGAGATTAAAAGAATGAGAAGAGACCTTATTGAAACATATATGATTCTTTGTGTGCTTGACGTGGTAGATGCTAAGTGGTTGACTCCCCTTGTGGGAGAGTTGAGGACCAGAGGGTCTTAATTTTAAAGAAGAAGGTCACCTATTTAAGATGGAGATGAGAAGGAATTTCTTGTTGCATCGGGTCATTCAGTCTGTAGAATTATTTACTGCAGAGAATTGTCGAGGCAGGAAAAGTGCGTCGAGGATTGGTCTATTAGGAATCATGTAGAGGTGATATGTTGGACTGGGTTAGACAAGGTCAGAAGTCACATGACACCACGTTATAGTCCAACAGGTTTATTTGAAATCACAAGCTTTTGGAGCACTAAAGGAGCACTGAATGATCAACACTGATCATTTTAAATTAGTAAAATATGAAGCAGATCTTGAATGTGGCTTTATTCAACGTGTTGCGAATTCTGAAGTAAAGCATATATGGCCCAAGTACCCTGTAGATTTATGAAATGATTCAAATTATCCATAATTAACAAATTCCAAGCAAATCTTTTAAAGAAATACTGGCTAGAGAGGCAAATTTTTCGAATTTTATTGGACAGAAATTTTAACAGAAAAAAAACCGAAGTTTATGCATGCCACATGTTCGGCTTATATCTTTGTTTTAATGAAGTATCTTGCCTAGTTTGTTTGTTGTTGCTCAACACTCATGAATATGTGTGTCCAGTAGGAAGTCATTCAATGGAAATTAAAAGTAGGAATATTAGCAAGCTTTTAAAAAAAAATTTACTCCAGGGATGCTCTGACCAGCTCTCGAGCTTTGACCCATTCCTGCCTAAAATCAGTTAACACAATACGAACCATGACACATTTAGCCATTGGCCAACTGGGGATATTGATTCTGACCATTTCACAAGGAAATACCTGCAAGTTATCTGTGGCACGTGTGTAATTTTTAAGAGGTTGCGAGCATTTAAATCCATTTTTAAGGGATTTTAGCATCCAATGTTATTCTTAAAGTAACATTTCGACACATGTCATTGATTTTACAGCTTTTTCTAAATTTTATTGCACCATGTTGACTGATCCTGAACTATGAACTAATTTTAAACATTCCAAAATCAACATGAAACTCTAGATTTTGACATCCATTTGGCTTCAAACTAAACAATACGGAAGCAAATGAATTTTGAGACTTTACGTCGATAAAAGAGGAAACAGTGCATTCCAAAAATCACAAAGCTAGTCATCAATTTCTGGTATTTGATTCTGTCACATAAATAATTGTAAAACAATGTTGAATTACATCATCTAATTTTCCAGTTCTAACAGTAAATGAATAATTAAACCCTCCAATTTTGCAAGCCACAGACTAACATCAATTAGGTGACAATTTAGCTCCTGGAGCATTAGTCATTCTCCATTAACTATGTGTACTAGGGTTCAATAACCCTTATACAATCTGTGGGCCTCTGGCTGATTTTGTTCTTTTTGATTTTGCTGATTTTGTTTTTTTCTTATTTTGCTACTAATTCACAGAAAGTGGATGTCTCTGGCTTGGCCATATTTTATTGCCCATCTCTAATTGCCTTGGAGAAGGATGTGGTGAGGTGTCTTCTTGAAATGCTGCAATCTATGTAGTGTACGTACGTCCACAGGGCTATCAGGGAGGGAATTCCAAGATTGTGACTTAGTGATACTGAAGGAATAGTGATATGGTTTCAAGTCAGGATGGCATATGCCTTAGAGGGTAACTTGTAGGTGGTAATGTTCCCATGCATTTGTTTCCAATATTCTTCTTGACAGCAAGTGTTTGGACTGTGCTTTCTAAGGAACCTTGATGCAGTGCATCTTATAGCTGGTACGCACTGCTGTCACTGTGCGTTAATGGTAGATGGAGTGAATATTGAAGTTGTTAGATGGGGTGTCAATCAAGCAGGTTGCTTTATGTTGATAGTGTTGAGTTTCTTGAGTGTTGCTGGCGCTACACTCCTTCAGGCAAGTGGAGAATATTCTATAACACTCTTGCCTTGAGCATTGTAGATGGTGAATACGCTTTGGGGATTCAGGAGGTCAGTTACTAAATGCAAAATTCCCAGCCTCTGACCTGTTCTTATTGCCACTGTATTTGTACAGCTAGTCCATTTCAGTTTCTAGTCATTGGTAACCCCTAGAATGCTGGTATTAGAGGATTCATTGATGGTGATTCCCCTGGATGTCAAGGGATGATAGTTGAATTCTCTCTTGTTAGAGACTCTGGTTCATCCCAGGAATGTAAAAAATAGTGAACTTAGATTTTGAAGTAATATCATATGGATCCAAACCTGTAACAGCAAAAAACATACATCGGAATCACTAAGGTTTTTTCTCACAGTAAGATTTGGATATTTACAGAGGACGGGTTAGTGGAGAGGGGAGAGCTTGGAATAGGCAACCTGCCATTTCAGATTTCTTTGACCGCTGTGAAATTTATTGCATCTGGATGTGCATTTTAATCATAGAGTCATAGAGTCCTACAGCACGGAGACAGGCACTTCGGCCCAAACTGTTCCAAAATGTCTATCCACGCTAAACCCATTCCCTGCATTTGGCCCATATCCTTCTAAACCTTTCCTATCCATGTATTTGTCAAAATGCCTTTCAAATGTTGTTATTGTACCCACTCAAACACTTCCGCTGGCGGTTCATTCCATATGCATAACACCCTCTTGTGAAAAAAGTTGCTCCTCAGGTTCCCATTTATTCTTTCCCCTCTTACCTGTAACAGACGCCTTCTAGCCCTTGATTCCCCAACCCTGGGAAAAAGACTGAGTGCATTCATAGAACATAACAGCGCAGTACAGGCCCTTCGGCCCTCGATGTTGCGCCGACCTGTGAAACCAATCTGAAGCCCATCTAACCTAAACTATTCCATTATCATCCATATGTTCACCCTATCCATGCCTCTCATGATCTTGTACACTTCTATAAGATCCCCCCTCAGTCTCCTACGCTCTAAAGAAAAAGTCCTAGCTTATCCAACCTCTAAGTCAGTCCTTTGAGTCATGGCGACATTCTTGTAAATTTCTTCTGCATTCTTTCCAGTTTAATAATATCCTTCCTCCAGCAAGGTGACCAAAACTGAACACAATACTCCAACTGCAGCCTCACCAATGTCCTGTACAACTGCGACATAACTTCCCAACTTTTATACTCAATGCCCTGACTGATGAAGGCCAGTGTGCTAAAAGCCTTCTTCACTGCCCTGTCTACCTGTGACTCCACTTCCAGAGAACCATGCACCTGAACTCCAACGTCCCTCTGTTCCACTACACTCCTTAAGGCCCTGTCATTTACCAAGAAACTCCTACCTTGATTTGACTTTCCAAAATGCAACACCTTACATGTATCTATATTAAACTACATTTCCTGGCCCACTTCCCCAGCTGATCAAGATTCTGCTGCAATTTCTGATAACCTTCCTCACTTTCCACAATGCCGCCTACTTTAGTGTCATCCGCAAACTTACTAATCATGCTTTGTACATTCTCATCCAAATCATTGATATAGATAACAAACAGCAATGGGCCCAGCACAAACCCTGACACCACTTGTCACAGGCCTCCAGTCCAACAAGTATCCTTCCACTGTTACTCTCTGCTTCCTACCATCAAGCCAATTGTGTATCCAATTTGTCAATCTTCCCTGGATTCCACAGGATCTAACCTTCCAGAGCAACCTACTATGTGGAACCTTATCAAAGGCCTTACTGAAATCCATTTAGACAATGTCTACTGCCCTACCCTCATCAACCTTTCTGGGCACTTCATCAAAGAACTCTAACAAATTTGTGAGGCATGATCTCCCACGCACAAAGCCATGCTGACTCCTTCTCATCAAACCCTGTCTTTCTAAATGCATGTATACCTAATCCCTCAGAATCTTCTCAAATAACTTACCTACCACAGATGTTACACCCACTGGTCTAAAATTCCCAGATTTTTCTTTGCAGCCCTTCTTGAATAAGGGCACAATGGTCCTGATAGGTTTCCTTTCAAAATTCAAGCTGATTGGTTGGCTTGTTTTCTGTACAGCGGATAGCAAGCTGGAGCAAACTACAGACATAGGCAGATATATTTTATTACACTAGGTGGGAGACGATTATACCAATAGTGGTCATGTTTGGAAGGTGTGTGAGGAATGGAAGGGCCGATCCCCTACACTGGGAGTAACCAATCTCTGATTGCAAGATGGCTTCAATCCCTAAAACAAGGAGCTTTTTTTATCAGGGCTCTAAAGGAGTCAGTGGGATGCTCAGGGGGCATGATGGGACCACTCCTGTTCCTCCTAGCCAACAAGCAAACCAGTAAAGGCACCTTCACTCCAAAGGTGCCCTCACTTCATTTCAGCAGGCAGGTTTTCAAAGCCTCCATGGTCTACTGTAAAATCTGTAAAGAAGGTTTGGTCAGAGGATGCCAGCCTCATTTCAATATTTACAACACACTTCCTGGAAACAGTTCACCTGCAACCCTCCACCACTACATCTGGAAATGGGCAGGTTTTTGAAATCTTAACGTCTGATCTGAGCCCAGAAGCCCATTTGGTATGTGTTGCAAGGTTTTGGCAAGGCATTAGTTTCTCTTAGGCATTTACCTCTAGGAGAGAATGATGTGAAAAAAAATGCAACTCCACAGTCCGCACAGGCAATACGACACAGTTTAAAGCTTGCACAGATACAATAAACATTGAGTTACTAGTTTAATTGATATATTTTTAAAATGTATTCAATCAGCTGATGTTTGCAAGACCCAAATCAAAGTGTCTAATGTTTCTGTAATTGACAGGAATTGCTGAACAATCCTAGTGTGCTAGAAGCTTTGGCACCATCTGAGCCTATATAACGTGACCCCTGAATTCTTATTTAAATGGATTCTATTCACGTTCCCCCATTATTCCATCGTTGTGACAATTCACATTAAATTTACTGCAATGTCAGTCAAAAAAGACTTTGAATTACTTTAATGGCTTGAACATGATGCCTGACATTTCTCCAATTATTGCTGACACTTAAAATCTTTGATGATAATTTCATTCCAAATTTGTGTACTAAACATCAAAATAGTAAGATCTGACACAGTAAACATTTTCCGTCAGTAAAATACTGTTTTCTTACATTTTGTAACAGTTTTATGTTTAAAAACATGTAGCTAAGCACTATTTGTTCAGTGAATATGAAATGTAAAGCATCGGATCTGGTATGTGATAGTTAAACTCATAGCCTTTCATTAACATGCTATCTGGAGATTTCTCATGGAACTGGCAGCTGTATGGTACCTCAATTAGGTCAGTATTTTCAACTTTAGTTTGAAAACAAAAGTGTGAAAGAGGATAAAAGACAGACCAAAATCATTTCGTGAACTATTCATCTAGTAAAATTCCATGTTAGTTAAAAGTTTGAATTCATGTGTCATTCAAATGATTTTCTCTTTCTGTCTGGTTGGTAGTTGAATAGAATTTCTCTATTTCGTTTAAGCCAAGTAAGCAGATGATAGAACTTGAATATTTTATAAAGAGAGAGATGTTGCCAAAGCTTCTAGCACACTAGGATTGTTCAGCAATTCCTGTCAATTACAGAAACATTAGACACTTTGATTTGGGTCTTGCAAACCTCAGCTGATTGAATACAGTCTACAATCTGCTATGAAAAGTCAGAGGTAAGCATCATTTGATTTGGTCAGCCAGTAGTTGGGACATACAGCCTAAGTACTTGCATTGCGTTAGTACTGAAACTCACTAACAAAGCTGCTTAATTGTGTGACAGGCAGAGGATCTTTTAGAGCTGATGGAAGCATCCTTTCAATAAAAAAAAAATCCACATTGCCATTGCACAGTAGTGTGGAATGGCTTGCTTACACCTACTGTTCAAATGATCAAATAGCTTCAGCAAAATCACTCTTTTTCTCATCAGTTTTCAAACGATTATGTTGAATTAGGCAATGTTTTCTGCAAAGGCTGCAACTATTGCAATTTAATATTGCCAGAATTTACTAAAGTATTGTTGACCACTAATGAAAGAAAGATAGGTTAATGAAGCAAAAGCAAATAAAGGAGCAGCAACACTTTTTGTCTTGTGTTCATATCTGTCCTTATCCCAGAACTCACATTTACGGAACATGACACCTACAAATGATATTTGAGACTTTTTCACAAAAAAAGATTATCGCTGAGATATGTCAGAGCCTGCAGATGGCCCAGATTTTGTGGTCAGTAGCAAACAAATGAAAGATCCAATTTGTTACGAATACAGTTGCCCAAAGATTTTTGTGTATCTTTGACTGGAATCTTGCTTAGAATCAGATATCCAAACCAACATGTAGTCTTTAAAGAGGATCTAGGACTTATGTGAACTGGGCAAGTAACAATGTGTTACTTCAACCAATCTGGTTGAATAATCCTTACTGATGTATGCAATGTCTAAATGAGGAAGTCTTACTTTAGAATATTTAATAGAAAGTATAATCATGAACAGAATGTGAAATAAGCACATTAAAAAATGAGATTGAGAGAGATAAAGAGGCAGAAATTAAATAGTCTTTTATTTTATTCGAAAAGGACTGCAATAATGAAATCTGAAGGAATGAGATTTCACATTTTTAAAAGTCAATTCTTCATGTGAAAAGGGTTGTTTGGCAGTACTTAAGAATAACTATATTATTAAAAATTCACGTGCATTTGAATGGGGAAGCAATAACTGTTTCTGCTATATTTATAAGAAATTAATAACTGAAGATAGGAATATTTATTTCAATGTCAAGTCAATCAATGGTATATCAAAGAATGTGGAAGAGCACAGCATGCTGAACAGAGACTTCCAAAATATTCAGATTTTACTGTGAATGAGTGGACATTAAATGCTGCTGTCTGATTTAATACACATATCCTGATCACAGTCATTCTTAGCACAAAATGTGTTAGAATATCTCAGACTGCAACAGCTGGTTCTGTAGTTGGGAAGGTTAGTAGGGCATTTTGCTTTAATGCTGTTGCAGCCTTTTGATTTCCTTTCATTTTAATTGTTCCTTTATAAAGAAAGATTCCTAAATCTCAAAAGATCCTCAGTAATGGCATTATTTTAGTCTAATTAGGTAAAGTGAGCAATTTGAGAATTCAATGTGATGGAAGGTAAAGACAGCTCAAAAATGCTCATAAGCAATGTATTGTCTTCCCTATTCTATAGTCTATATGGCTTTAGTCAGAGTTAGTAGACTTGTGAGACATTCTGTAGATTTTCCTGACATTCAAGAACAGTTTAGAGATAGCAGGAACTGCAGATGCTGGAGAATCTGAGATAACAAGGTGTAGAGCTGGATGAAGAAGGGTCTAGGCCCGAAACATCAGCTTTCCTGCTCCTCTGATGCTGCTTGGCCTGCTGTGTTCATCCAGCTCTACAACTTATTATCACAGTTTAGAGATAATGTGTTATTGTTGAAGATGCCATCCTTCATGAAACATTAAACCAAGACCCTATCTGTGCATATTCAAATAGTTGTGGTGGCTTTTAAGCATCCTATGATGACATTCTAAGAAAAGCATGCTTCCTGAGCAACATTTGTTGTTTGAATATCATGAGGAGAAATATATTAATTGGATATTTATTGCATTGCTGTCACTGGATTTTGCTGCATGTGAAACCACTGTCAAATTTGCCTATAAACTTCTAAATAAATCCTAGTACAGGAAGAGCTTAAGCCATATCCAAGGAATATTGAAGAATTCAAAGGAAGAACAGCAAGTAAAATGTGTTAGCTAGTTAACATATGTGAGTCCAGTGAGACAGGTGGTGAAAGGCATTTGAATCCAAACTAATTTTAAAGAACTGACAAACATGAATGTACTTTTGTAGGAGGACTGAAGCAATTATAAAATTCAAGATAAAAGATAACCTTGGAAAAATTCATGCAAACCAGCAGATCTAAAAATCAAAAGGGTAGACATATCAGGAGTAAGAAAGAGTACCAGAACTTTGATATGTGAACTTCATTGGTCAGGACTGCCAATCACTTAATCCAACCAAACATGCACTTTACAGAGCTGTAGAGGGGGACAAGCTAATGGCAATGTATAAATGTCCAGGGGATAATGATACTTCATTGGCTTTAAAGCATTTGCTCTAGAGCCACTGATCTTTTTAATCATAGAATCCCTACAGTGCAAAGGCAGGCCATTCAGCCCATCAAGTCCACACCGACCCTCTGAATGGCATCCCACCCAGACCCATCACCTTATTCCCTGTAGACATTTCCCATGACTAATCCACCGAGCCTGCACACTGGACCCTACAGGCGATTTAGCATGGCCAGTTCACCTAACCTGCACATCTTTCGTCTGTGAGAGGAAACCAGAGCACCTGGAGGAAATCCATGCAGGCACAGGGAGAATGTGCAAACTCCGCACAGACAGTCACCGAAGGCTGGAATTGAGCTTGAATCCCTGGCTCAGTGAGGCAGCAGTGTTAACCCACTGAGCCATGAGGCCACCCAAGAGACACCCCCCCCCACCCCACCAACCCCTTTTAAGAGATGTGTGGCTAGCACTGAAGTCTGAGTACAGAGCTAGAACAGAACGTTTGAACAGTCACATAGGTCAGATCCTACTCGATTAGTTGATTCTCTAAACATTAACCTTATCAATCAAGCTTTTCTGCGTACAAACTTTTACTTTTTAGTCTACAAATTTCACAAGAAAATTACCTTCTCAGGTGTTCCAAAGCTCAGAGACAATGAGAATTTTACTTTATAGAGTGTGTGGCCCACCAACATCCCCAACCCCACCACTACTACTCCCCTTAGCTAAAAAAAAAGCTTTGTAATTCTGCCATTGCCTCACATCTCTAAGCAGTTAGGAATTTTTTCTAACTCAACTTATGCAAAAGACATTGGAACCTTTTTTTTCAAATCTCTGTAGCCATAACAAAATATTCCTTACTAATGAGATGACCAATTGATTATAGCTGCTGAGGTGTCAACAACTGACAGTTAAGAAGTTACAAATTTAGATACAGAAATTTTTTTGTCATTTAAAAAGTAATCAAAGACCTAATATCCCAAAGAAGCTACTATATTGTCCGGCCTCAGGCTCCTACTAGTCTTAACTGAGAGTAAGATTATCAAACTTAAAGCCAAAACTGAGTGGCCAATTTTCTCCTTTCCCCTTTCAGAATGTAGTGACTCCTCAGTGCAGTACAATTTCATGGTTATTGGCTTCCCAAACATTCTTCATCCATTGTTTCTTATTTGTGGATGATCCTTGACAATGAATGTCATCAGACCACTTAACAGGGTCAGAGCTGAGACTATCTTGTTCTCACTGACATTCCCGTATGCTCACTTTGAGCAGAGATTGCTCGATAGCACTGAGGAGAATAAACCTAGACTAACTTTGCTTCTAGTTGAAAAGAGGCACTCAGGCCAATTGTAACTATCTCTAGTTTCATTTCTACTGATAAAGAGCTAACAGCACTGAATTGGGACCAAAACAGAGACTTCCAAAGTAAGTACCACTCAACTGTTCAGTGGGTAGACTTCATGAGCTATGAGATGTAGGAGCAGAAGTAAGTCATTCAGCCCATCAAGTATCCTCCACCATTCAATGAGATTATGGCTGGTCTAATAATTCTCAACTTCTCTTTCCCTCCTTTTCCCACTTCCCTTGATTCCCTTACCAATTAAAAATCTGTCTATCTCAACCCTGAGTATACTTAATGACCCAGCTCAACAGCCTCTGTGGTAAAGAATTCCAGATTCACTACCCTCTGAGTGAAGGAACCCCTCTTCATCTCTGTCTCAAATGTGCAACCTTTTATTCTGAGATTATTCTCTCTGGCCCTAGACTCTCCCACAAAGGGAGGCAACCTCTTTGCATATATCCCTATGAATCTAGTAACTTCCAATATGGTCATGGATATTGTCATCTTCAAATGTACAGCACTCTATCATTTCCACTATCATCTCTCTGAAATTGGATCTGAACCTATGACCTTCTTACTCTGAGACAGTAATGACCCTCAGCTATTGTTAAGATCATAGTATTGTCCATTGTGTGAAGCTTATTCAAATAAGAGATATGAGGATCATTTTCTGATCATCCAAGCGACCAGCCCTAAAACCCAATTTTATCAGTCTGTGAGTATGTAGGCACCATTTTTTGGCAACATGCTTGTTTGCTGCATTCCATGTTGATCAAGTCACTGTGCAGATGCATTGGCATCGCAGTGCTTTCTGTTAAATATGTGCACTTTTAAATTGCATGAAAATTTTCCAGAATGTTGTGCACATTTTCTCTGTGATGTTTCACCCTATAACAGTGATAAGCTGATTAAATGTACCGTAATGCAAGATTCCAAAATTAAGCAAAGCCTGAGAATATTTACCATAGCAGAATTTCAGACAGCTATTTATTTATTCTACACATTCTCACTAAGGATTAAGGATGCACAGATTAAACAGCATTGCCTGAGTCACTCCCATTCATTTTATTATGGTGCTGATCTCCGCAAATCCAAAAGGACAAAATTCCTCTGCAACACCACCACAGGTCTTTCATTGACTTGTTCCAACCATTTCCCCTCCTCAATAGGCTGACCAAAACAGGTTAAAAGCTGCTAGTTCTTGATAACTCACTTTGAGTCCAGTCTATTCCCAATATGTCTTACACTCTGCAATGGGAGTGCTACAATATTAGTAAATCAGTTGGCTTTGCTTTGCAGTGTAAGATGTTTACAATCCTCAAGGTGTGTACAGTCACTGAACATCAGCTATTCAACCATCATGAAGGACCTTGTTAATTGTTCCTATAAGAATGGTCAAAGTTGGAAAAAGTAAAGCATGTGGATGGACTAATGGGCTCTTTTCTAGTTGAGGCTTGTGGCTGAATCCATGCAGGATGCATTATCCTGCAGACAGTCACAGGGTACTTGGTCTTGTCAATTAAAGACATTTTCAATTCCAACTGTACTGGAATAGTTTACTTTCATAAGTAGGAAATCAGAAAAAAAAGATTAGGCAGCATGTACCTCTGTTACACTGTGTCAACCCTAACCCATCTCACTGAGGAGACTTCAGTCCAGTCAACATTCAACAACTTACTTTGAAAACTCTACTCGAGTGTTAATCACTCTGACAAATTCTACCACAACAGCTGAGAAAATCCACGACATGTTAAAACATTTAAGAATACCAAATAAAACCCACAACATTCTAAAGAAAAAGTCAATCTTCCTGTGTCCTCATGTTAATGGATCCTTAAAAAATTCCAGAAACTGATTCGGATATGCATCTTCACCAAAAACTGATTAATTCTTTCTTGAACCATATCCTATATGCGTATCAGGATTTGTTGAAATCTGTCCATTTTTGAGATTGTTCACAGAAAACTAAACTTAAAAACGGGGTTAAACGCATGACCTCCTCCGACCTTTAGTGACAGAATATAATTAAATGATCCAGCCATGATATATTTATACTAATGCAGAAATGCATCCTCTTTAAATGAACTTATGGAGCATAGCCATTACTGACAGGAGAATTTATTGTCAGTCACTAGATCTGAGGATTGTCTTTCCTATAAGAAGCCCATCTTTTTGCAATTGCGCCTCATTGAGGAGTGACTACACAAGGTCACTTCTGAGAATAGATGACAGCAATCAAATTAGTGTGGGGTTTGAATTAGATGCCAGCCAAACTGAGTAAATTTGGTAGGTTTCTTTCTCAAAGGGCAAGAGTTAGGTTATTACAACACCACAGTTTCATGTCTTAGCAAATTAAAAACAGAAAGTCTAGTAGCACCTATGGAGACAGAAAGAGGGTTAACATTTTTTGACAGCAATATTCTTTCTTCAAAACTAATGTCATCTCTTAGTGATACCAGTTTCATTTTATTTAAAATTCTCAACTAATTAATGGCTTCATTAAATAAATAATGACTTGCATAGTTAGGTCTGCAGATGAAATTAAGTTAGGAGGTATATTGAGCATTCCGTATGGGGAAAGAATTTAAAGAATGACATAGACACACTAAGGGAACAGGAAAAACTTGTGGTAAATGGCATTCAATCTAGAAAAATGTGATTCTTCAAATTTGTGAAAAGAGAACTCAAAATATTTCTTTATGCTGAGAGGTGAATAGCTGTAGAGGGACAATGGAATTTGGCATACACATATCTGTAAAAGTTAACAATTTAGTACAAAAAATATTAAAAATGGCTACGAATTCACCAAGGCTCTGCAAACAGTCACCTTCCAAGCCCACAACTTCAACCACACAAAAAGACAACGGCAGCAGATACATGGGAACACCACCATCTGCAAGTCTGCCTTCAAGATGTACACCATTCTGACTTGGAAATATATCACTATGCCTTCACTTTTGCTAGGTAAAAATCTTGGAACTCCCTCCCTAACAGCACTGTAGTGTCCATACAGCACAAGGGCTGCAGTGAACTAAAAGAAGGAAGCTCATCTCCACCATCTGAATTGGGGATGACAATAAGTGTCAGCCCAGCCAGTGATGCCCAAATCCCCTGACACAGTAACAAAACAGGTGAGGCTCAAAAGTAAGAAAGTTCCACTTCAATTGTACAGAGTCTTAAACAATATCTGCAGTACTGTGTACAGTTTTGGTACCAAGGATATTAAGCGTCGAAGGGGTACAGTGCAGATTTATCAGAATGACTTTAAAATTCATTCGTGGAATGTGGATGTCACTCGTTAGACCAGCATTGATTGATTATCCCTGACTGCCTGGAGTGCAGTTAAGAGTCAGTCACTGTGGGTCTGGAGTAAGAGGCCAAGTGAGGATCGCATATTTCTTTCCCTAAAGTACTTTAGTGAACGAGATGGGTTTTTAATGGCAATCAACAGTGGTTACATGGTTGTCAATAGACAAGCTTTCAATTTCAGATCTTAATTGAAATCGAACTTCCAGAACATTAGCTGACATTCTGAATACGAGCACAGTGGCATTATCATTGTGACACCACCTTCACTTAAACCAAATTTTGAAGGGTTGAATTTTGAGGGTGTGTTGTATAATCTTCGTTTGCATTCCTACTGTGTTTAGAATGTTGAGAATGAACTGATCGAGGTGCTTAAAACAATGAAATTGTTTAAAACTATAATATCTCTGCATCTGTATTATCTCTCCCGGTGGGGAAATCCAGACCAAGAAAACATGACTTTAAAATTAGAATGAGGTAATTTATAAACAAAATCAAGATTTTTTTATTGCCCAAAGAGCACTGAAAATTGGAACTCACTTCAAACACTGAAGATGCTTCAATTGAAAGGATCAAGACTGTGCTTAACATATTTTATTTGGTAAGGATGGATAGAGTGGACAAGGCATACCTACTGTTCCTAATGGAGAGAGTAATTACAAAGGAGTATAGATTTAAGGTGATTGGAAGAAGGATTAGAGAGGACATGATAAAAAAAAACCTTCATTACCCAGAGGGGGGAGAGCATCTAGAAGTTGCTGCTCAGTTTGGTGTTGAAGTGGAAATCCTCAATTCATTAAAGAGGAAATTGAATCTGCATCTGAAGGGCTGTAACCTGCAAGGCTACGTACAAGGTGCTAGTAAATGGGATTAGAATGGGCAGATAATTTATTTGGCCAGTGCAGACATGATGGGCTGCATGGCCTCTTTCTGAGTTGTTACTTTTCTAAAGTTCTACAGTTTTCAGGCCAAGGGATCTGGATTAAAGGTAGACAATAATATTATCAGCCAAATTTAATTAAATGATGAACAAGGTTCAAGGGGCTGCATATTTCCATTTTTCGATTACAGTTCGTTGATTCCATCATGGAATTAGAATTTGCATTCACATCCTCTGGATTACTAATCCAGTAACTATCTGAGAGCTCTCCAATGTGAAGTGTACATTCCAAGTTAAACCAGTCTGAATCAAGTACACAAATGCTGCCTGAGATCCTAACAGTGACCATTTTGTTAATGTTAATAACTTCCAGGTTTTCGTGACCCATTTTATTCCAGGCACATGTGCAGCAAGCTTAATTTTATAAAGCACTAGATTCACTTTCTTTTCTGAGAATATCAGCAAGAATTCAATTATAAGTAACAACTTCCAGTACTTATTGCTGATTTATCTGAACCAGACTTTCGTGTAAGTACTTACAGGTAAAACTTATTAAAATTTTGAATCCACATGCCATACTTCAAAAGATTTTAAAATTAATTTCTGGCTTCACTGAGGTCAGAACTTGATACAATTGAAGGATTTAGGTTTGAAATCTGGAGATAACATTAGCAGGATTCTGTCCAGATGACTTATGGGATCAGAGCTGAGAGTGAAGACCTAAAGACAGTTTTCACTGCAGATGCAATTTCCAAACATCTGGATTCATGCTGATCTTTATAATTGAAGGTTACTTTTATACAGAATGGAAGTTAGAGATTAATTCTTCACAGAATATACTGGAAAAAAACACAGCAGTCCAAAAATTTGTTTGCACATGTCTATTTTTCAGTTAAAACTGGTACGAAAGGATCCAATACAGAGTGCCACGAATGTGTACTCAGTGTGGCATGAAAGGGCACTGTATGCACTATCGGTCAAACTGTCCTGTACTCAATCATGAAGCACACTTAAAGCTGGTACTAGTTCCATTTCCAATACAAATCAGTGTGTAAAATTTGATCTCAGGCCACTTGCTCAAAATAATTCATGACTAACAAGCGAAAAAAGACCAAAACGAAAACAGAGCTTCATTGATACACTGCCACGGGCCACCAACAGAAAGGTGGGAGTGGGAGTAATGTAGAGGATTAAGGTGACAAGAATTAGGAAGCTCAGGGTCATGTTTACAGGCTGAGTGGAGGTGTTCTACAAAGTGGTCATCCAGTATGCATTTGGCTTCCCCAGTGCAAAGGAGACCATATTGTGAGCAGTGAATACAGCAGACTAAAATGAAGGAAGCAGAAGTACATCAATGTTTCATTTGGAAGAAATCTTTGGTCCTTTGGATGATGAGATAGAAGGAGGTGAACAGGCAAATCTTTATTGCAGGGGAGGTCAAATATTAAGGTAGTGAAAACTTCTCACAACTATACAAGGAATTGGCGAGACTGCACCTAGACAACTATGCACAGTTTCAGTTTCCTTCCTGAAGGAGGGATATAGTTGCATTGGAAGCAGCTCAGGGGAAGGCTCATGTCAGACCCTGGGCAACAGGGTTGTTTTTCTTTTTCCCTTTAATTTTTATTTATTTATGGAAAGCAGCTTTCTAGCTGGGTTAATATTTGTTGCCCATCTCGAGTTGCCCTTGAGAAGATGAGCTGCCTTATTGATCCACTGCTGCCCATTTGTTGTAGGTGGACCCAAAATTCTAAAAGGGAGGGCATTTCATGATTTTTATGCAGGACAGTGAAAGAATGATGGTATATTTCAAATCAGGATGGCTTGAAGGGGAACTTGCAGATTGTTGTATTCCTATATATCTGCTGCTATTGTTTTTCTAGATGACAGTGGTCATAGGTTTGGAAAGTGCTGTCGAAGGAGCTGTGGTGAATTTCTGCAGCAAATCTTGTAGATAGCACACACTGTTGGGGGGGTGCGTGGAGGGGGTGAAAATTTGTGGATGTAGAGCCAATCAAACAGACTGCTTTACCTTGGATGGTGTCAAGTTTCTTCAGTACTGTTGGAACTGCAGTCACAGTATTATGTGGGCTAGTCTAATTCAATTTCTGGTCAATAGTAACCCTAGGGAGTTGGTTGTGCGATTCAGTGCTGGTTATACCATTGATATCTAGGGAGAATGGATAAATTCTTCCTTTTTGGACACAGTCATTGCCTGACAATTATTAGCACCTCAGTCACTTGTCACTTCTTAGCTCAAGCCTTGTTGCATTTGGACGTGGAGTGCTTCAGTATCTGAGGCGTTGCGAATGGTGCTAAAGATTGCACAATCATCTGCACAACATCCTACTTCTAACTTCATGATATAGAGTCTGTTGCATTTTGTGTTTTGTGTGCGTCTGCGTTTTGGATTAAGAGAACATACTTCTAATTCTTGATTATAGTTTAGAGGTTAGCCAGTGTTTTCCACTTCTTTTAAAAGTTAGTATTTTACAAAGAACAGATTACTTTGAGTTCATTAAACATGCCTGGAAAAGGTCTATTTTCTTCGAGACAAAAGGGAATCAATTGGCTATTTCGTTATTGAACAAACTGTCATACAAATGTGGCGAAGATTGTGCCACTATTTAAGAAGGTCTACAGGGAACTACAGACTGGTGAGTTGACATCAGTGGTGGGCAAGTTGTTGGAAAGGATTCTGAGAGACAGCTTCTACATGCATTTGGAAAGGCAAGGATTGATTAGGAATAGTCAGCATGGCTTTGTGTGTGGGGATATCGTGTCTCACAAACTTGGTTGAGTTTTTTGAAGAGGTGACCAAGAAGATAAATGAAGGCAGAGTGCTAGAGACGTCAACAAAGTTCTGCATGGTAGACTGGTTAGTAAGGTTAGATCACATGGGATCTGGGAAATCTAGCCAATTGGATATAAAGATAACACAGCGTGGACCTGGAGGAACACAGCAGGCCAGGCAGCATCAGAAGAACAGGAAAGCTGATGTTTTGGGTCGGGACACTTCTTCATTGAGTTATAACCCCTCCTCTGATGCTGCCTGGCCTGCTGTGTCCCTCCACCTCCACACTGTGTTATCTCAGACTCCAGCATCGGCAATTCTTTCTATCTCCAATTGGATATAAAATTGGCTTGATGGCAGGAGACAGAGGGTGGAGGTAGTGGGTTGTTGTTCAGACTGTGACCAGCATTTTTCCACAAGGATTGTTTCTGGGTCCACTGTTATTCATCATTTATATAAATTATTTGAATAAGAATGTAGGAGGTATGGTTAGTCAGTTTGCGGATGACACAAAAATTGGTGGTATAGTGGACAGTGAAGAAGGATATCTAAGAGTACAATGGGATCTTGATCAACTGGGTCAGTGGGCCGAAGAACGGCAGATGGAGTTTAATGTAGATAAACCTGAGGTGTTAGTAAGACAAACCAAGGCAGAACTTACACAGTTAATGATAGTGTCCTGGGGAGTGTTGCTGAACAGAAAGACCTAGGTGTGCAGGTACATAATTCCTTGAGAGTGGCGTCACAGGTAGACAGATAGACAGGGTGGTGAAGAAGGTGTTTGGCATACTTGTCTTCCTCATTCGGAGTATTGAGTACATGAGTGGGGATGTCATGTTACGGCTGTAAAAAACATTAGTAATGTCAAAGTACATTTTGAATATTGCGTACAGTTCTGGTCGCCCTGCTATAGAAAGGATGTTACCAAACTTGAAAGGGTACAAAAAAGATTTACAAGGATGCTACCGAGACTGGACAGGTTGAGTTAAAAGGAGAGGCTGGATAGGCTGGGACTTTTTTCCCTGGAGCATAGGAGTCTGAGGGGTGACCTTATCGAGGCTTGTAAAATCATGAGGGGCATAGATAAGGTGAATAGCCAAGATATTTTCCCCAGGGTAGGGGAGTCCAAAATGAGAAAACATAGGTTTAAGGTGAGAGGGTAAAGATTTAAAACAGACTTGAGAGGCAACTTTTTCACACAGAGGATGATGCATACATGGAATGAGCTGCCAGAAGAAGTGATATAGGAGAGTACAATTGCAACATTTGAAAGAAATTTGGACATGTATAGGCTTAGGTTCAGAGGGATATGGGCCAAAGGCTGGTAAATGGAACGAGTTCAGTTTAGGATGCCTGGTCGGTATGGATGAGTTGGATCGGAGAGTCTGTTTCTGCCCTGTATGACTCTACGACTGTATGACTCTAAATGGTGTGACAAGTGAAATAGTAGGATTTGACTGCCAGTATACTCTATCTGCCATTTTATTGGACACTCACATAACCTATCTATATCTTTGCAAGCTCTCTATCTCTTCATGACAACTTAATTTTCTACCTATCTCGTTGTCATTAGCAAAATTAGCTATCTTACATTTACTTCATTGATCCAAATCATTGATGAAGATTTTAAGTATTGGAGGACCTAGAACTGATCCCTGTGGCACTCTTAATCATGACAGTTTGCCAATCTGAGAATGACCTATATATCCCACTCTCTATTTTCTGATAGCTAATCAAACTTTTATCTATGTTAATTTATTATACCTGACACAATGTGCTCATATCTTGTGCAGAAACCTGTGATTTGGCACCTTGTCTAATGTCTTTTGGAAATCCAAGTAACTACATTAACTAGTTCCCCTCATGGTTGCTACTTTATCAAATACTCAAATAAATTAGCTAAACACAAACAAAAAAGAAATTGCTGGAAAATCTCAGCAGGTCCGGCAGCATCTGTGGAGAGAAATCAGAGTTAATGTTTCAGGTCCAGTGACCTTTCCTAAGAAAGTTTTCGGTTTTTATTTAGTAGTTAAACACAAGTTCTCTTTGATAAAACAACATTGGGTCTGCCTGATAAATCATGAATTGCTCAGTATCCTGCTACAACTTCCTCATTAATAAATTACAGATGTTAGGGTAATTGGCTTAGAATTTCCTGCCTTCTGTTTCCCTCCTTTCTTGAATAAAGGTGTTACATACGATATTTTCCTATCTGCTGAGATGGCTGCAAAATCTAAGGAATTTTGGAAGTTTGTAACAGAAATGATTGTAATGAGATTAGCTAGGTGCGCCTCATAGAATATGGGTTCCCTGATTGGGGCTGTTAATCTGGTCCAATTAGGGAACTCTGGCTGACAGATATAACAGGAGTGTCAGACATCCTGTTGACTCAATGAGCTGGCTCTGAGGGAGCTGGATCAGTGTCAAGGACTCTCCACCTGTAACTAAACAGTGACTTGGTGACAGGATATTGGCCACTGTGGAGTTATTTCAGTAACTAATGCATCTACAATCTGTACCACCAGTTCCTTTAAAACCCTAGATGCAGGCCATTTGGTTCTGGGGACTTTGCAGCTTTTAAATCCCCTTTCCTAACCTCTTTGCTTTGGTAATGGTGATTGCTCTATGCTCATCCCTCCTTATCACATCTTCATCTTCGATTATCTTTGGGGTGTTATCCATTTTCCACGATTATAGTCATCAATTACCCATTCAAAGCTGCCACCATCTTTTGTTTTTCTTTATCAATTCCCAGACTCAATCTCTAGGGAGCAAAATTAACTTTAGTTACTCTTTCCTATTGAAATACTTTTAGAAATTCTTTCTGTTTGTTTTGATATTATGAGCTAGCTTTGTCTCTACTTACTGTCTCTTTTTTACCTTATTGGTCATTCTTTGCTGGTTCTTAAAGTCTGCCATGCAAAGTAAAAGCACATGGCATAGAAGTTAACATACTGGCTTGCACAGAAGTTTAGCTGGGCAGCAAAAAACAGAGAGGATGCGTAAAAGAATCTTTATCTGTTTAGCAGGGCATGACAAGTGGAGTCCGACAGGGATTGTGCTGGAGCCTCAACGTTTTACAATTTATATCAATGACTTAGATGAGTGGATTGAAGGCATAGAAGCTAAATTTACAGATGACACAAACATGGGTAGGAATATATGTTGTGAAGAGAACATATGAAGGTTGTAAATAGGTATAGGTAGGATGCATGAGTAGGCAGGCAGATTACATTGTGAGAAAATATGAAATGGTTCACTTTGGCAGGAAGAATAAAAATGAAGAATTCCAAGGTGCAGAGGGGTCTAAGTGTTCTGGTCTGTAAGTCACAAGATGTTAGTATGCAGGTACAGGAAGTAATTAAAAAAACTAATGCATGCTATCCTTTATTACTGGGATAGTTGACTATAAAAAGCAATGATAACAGAAATTGCTGGAAAATCTGGTAGCATCTGTGGAGACAAATCAGAGTTAACGATGCAGGTCCAGTGACGGTTCTTTGGAACTAGCGACTGGACTGAAAACACTAACTCTAATTTATCTCCACTTGGCCTTAAATTTTGTTGCCAGCCCTGCTGAGATTTTCCAGCAATCTCTGTTTTTGTTTTAGATATCCAGCATCTGCAGTTCTTTTGGCTTTTATAAAAGCAGCAAATGTTATGTTTCGTTTCTGCAGGGTACTGGTGAGACTGCATTTTGAATATAGAGTCATAGAGTCATTGAGTAATACAGCATGGAAACAGGCCCTTCGGCCCAAACTGGTCCATGCTGACCATGGTGCCCACTTAGCTGGTTCCAATTGCCCACATTTGGTCCATATCCCTCTAAACCTTTCCATTCCTTGTACCTATCCAAATGTGTTTTAAATGTTGCTATTGTACCTGCCTCAACCACTTTCTCTGGAAGCCCATTCCACATACACACCACTGTCTGTGTGATGAAGTTGCCCCTCAGGTCCTTCTTAAATCTTTCCCCTCTCACCTTAAACCTATTCTCTCTATTTTTCAATTCCCCATCCCTGGGAAAAAGACAATATGCATTCATCCTAGCTATGCCCCTCATGATTTTATACACCTCAATAAGGTCACCCCTCATTCTCCTAAGTTCCAAGAAATGAAGTTCTATCCTGGCCAACCTCTCCCTATAACTCAGGCCTACTAGGCCTGGCAACATCCTCGTAAATCTTCTTTGCACACTTTCCAGTTTAACTATGTCTTTCCTGTAAGAGGTGACAAAAACTGTATACAATATTCCAAGTGCGGCCTCACCAACGACCTCTACAACTGTAACATAACGTCCCAACTCCTCTACTCAATGCCTTCACTGATGAAGGCCAGCATGCTAAATGCCTTCTTCACCACCCTGACCACCTGTGACACTGCTTCCAATGAACTATGTACTTATACTCCTAGCTTTCTCTGTTCTGCAACCCTCCTCAGGACTTTACCATTTACTGTATAAGTCCTACCTTGGTTTGACTTCCAAAGTGCAACAACTCACACTTATCTGTATTGAATTGCATTTGCCAATCCGCAGGCCACTTCCCCATCTGATCAAGATGCCTCTGTAATTTTTGATAACCTCCCTTGCTACCAACGATACCTCCTAATTTTGTATCATCTGCAAACTTAATAATCATGCTTTGTACATTCATATCCAGTTAATTTATGTAAATAACAAATAACAAAGGTCACAGCACTGACCCCTGTGGCACACCACTAGTTGCAGGTTTCCAGTCCGAGAAACAACCTTCAAGCATCACCCTCTGCTTCCTACCTTCGAGCCATTTTTAAATCCAATTAGCTAGCTCTCCCTGGATCCCATGCGACCTAACCTTCATGATTAGCCTGCCGAGCGAGATTTTGTCAAAGACCTTACTAAAGCCCATGTAGACAACATCCATTTCCCTACCCTCTTCTATTCTTTTGGTTACCCCTTTAAAAAACTCTAAAAGATTTGTCAGACATGACTTCCCACGCACAAATCCATGCTGACTATCCCTAATCAGACCTTGACTGTGGTTTTGGTCTCCTTATTTAAGGAAGGATGCAAATAATTTGGAGGTAGTGCAGAGGAGGTTTACTAGATTGATGTCTGTAATTAAATGGGTTATTTTATGAGGAAAGACTGGGCTTGTTTCTACTTGAGTTTGGAAGAGTGAGGAGTGACCTGATTGAAGAATGTAAGGTGCTGAATAGTTTGGACTAGGTGGGAATGGAAATTCCATTTCCACTTGTGGGTGAGTCCAGAACTAGCAGACTCTGTTTTAATTTTGGCGGTTGCCTTTTTAGGGCTTTGGTGGGGTCATTGAGTACCTTTAAGATGGAAGTGGATAACCTTTGATTCCCCTGTCAAATAAGAATTTATCAAGGGTAGAAGGGAATGTGGAATTCAAAACACAAATAGATCAAGCATGATCTGATTGAATGATGAAGCAGACTGAGGCACCTACTTCTGCTCCTAATTCATTTGTTTACATGTCCAATTCTCTAATCCACCACCAGTCTTGGTGCATATGTACAGGTTTCTTTCAATTTAGTACTAACATTAATGTCCTTAATCATGTACGATGCACCTTCTAAGGACCCTTTCTTTATCTTTGCTGTGCATTATTAAATATCTCCTCAAATGTCTGCCAGTGCAATTCTACATTCCCCCCTTTCAAATTAGTTTCCTAGGTCAGCCGAGCCAGCTCTGTTTCTATATGCTTTTTTTAATTTTAAAGCAAAAGTCATAGATTCACACTTCTTTCTTTCAAACTGAACATAAAATTCTTTCATGCATGGTCATTGATATGTAGAAGCTCCTTTGTCATGAGGTTATTAATTAATCTTTTCTCATCATTGAGCATGATCAACACTGAAGTCTAGGCGCGAAATGTCAGCTTTCCTGCTCCTCTGATGCTGCTTGGTCTGCTGTGTTCATCTAGCTCTACACCTTGTTAACTGAGGTTGATAGGTTTCCACATTTTCACATATGAAAAACACCAAGGAATACGGGGATATTGCAGGAAAAAGGTGTTGAAGTAAAAGATCACCCACGATCTCAGTGAATGATTGAGAGTGTTTGAAGGCCTGAATGGCCTTCTCCTGCTACTATTTCTCATTGGCACATTATCCAATCATAATTTATGCTGTAGTTATTTAAAAAATACCCTGGTTTGACCCCACTTGTTGCACTGTAAGGAGATCTGGGTACCACACCTTAGGAAGGGTATATTGGCCTTGGAGGGTGTACAACATAAGTTTACAAGAATGATACCTGGACTTCAGGGGTTAAGTTATGAACTGGGATAACACAAATTAGCCCTATTTCCTCTAGAATTTAGAAGGTTAAGAGGTGATCTCATCAAAATCTTTAAGATACTTTAGAGACTTTTAAGCGACTCTTAGCCACATGGAGGATAGTAAAATGTAGGATATGCAGGGTAGATTGTTCCTAGTAGGATAATAGGTTGGCACAACATCGTGGGCTGAAGGGCCTGTACTGTGCTGTACTGTTCTATGTCCTATATGATCATGAAAATACAGGGTAGATAAACTATTTCCACTGGTTGGAGATTCTAGAGCCAGGGGGCGTACCCTGAGAATTAGGGCCAGACCATTCAGGAGAGATGTTAGAAAGTACTTCTACGCACAAAGGGTGGTAGATGTTTGCAATTCTTTTTCCACAAATGGCAGTTGATGCAAGGTCAGTTGTTAATTTTAATTCTGAGGTAGACAAATTTTTGTTAAGCAAAGGTATTAAGAGATGTGGGCCAAAGGCAAGTATATGGATTTAGGCCACAGATCAGCCATGATCTCATTCAATGGTAGTAAAGGCTCAAGCAGTTGAATGGCCTACTACTATTCCTACATTCTTCTGGTCGACAGTAGACCGCTTCCCCACTGGTTCTGATATGTCCTACTCTAAGAAATTGGTCTGAAAACACCCTAGCACTGTTTTTCTGTGTCTACCTTTCCCAGCCTGATTCTCCTAATTCACATGTCTACTACCTTACAGTGCAGTTCTTGCTCCATTTATTTCTTCCTGTATGCTCTGCCCTACAAAATACCTACTGATAGGGGACTTGTAAACCACTCCCACCCCTTTTTACTTTTGCTATTTCTTATCTCAACCCAAACTGATTCTAAATCTTAGATAACAAGGTGTAGAGCTGGATGAACACAGCAGGCCAAGCAGTATCAGAGGAGCAGGAAAGCTGACGTTTCGGTTCTGGACCTTTCTTCAGAAATGGGGGAGGGGAAGGGGATTATGAAATAAATAGGGAGAGAGGGGGAGCCAGATGGAAGATGGATAAAGGAGAAGATAGGTGGAGAGGAGACAGACAGGTCAAAGAGGCGGGGATGGAGCCAGTAAAGGTGAGGAGTTAGGGAGGGGATAGGCCAGTCCAGGGAGGACGGACAGGTCAAGGAGGCGGGGATGAGGCTGGTAGGTAGGAGGTGGGGATGGGGCTTGAGGTGGGAGGAGTGGATAGGTGGGAGGAAGACGGACAGGTTAGGGAGGCGGGGACGAAATGGGCTGGTTTTGGGATGCGATCGGGGGAGGGGAGATTTTGAAGCTTGTGAAGTCCTTGATCTTCCTAGTTAAAGTCATCATCCAATGCTGAACTAATGCCGTCCTTAATTAACAGAACTACCCCTGCAATTTCTCCCAGTTTTCAGTCATTTGGATATATCAAATACCTTCCTACATTCAGGTCCCAGCCTTGGTCACCTTGAAACCATGTCTCTGTAATGCCTGTCAAGCCAATTTCCCCTCCCCCTACCACATCCCAAAACTAGCCCAGCTCGTCCCCACCTCCCTAACCTGTCTTTCCTCCCACCTATCCCCTCCTCCCACCTCAAGCCCCACCCCCATCTGCTACCTACTAACCTCATCCCGCCCCCTTGACCTGTCCGTCC
Source organism: Rhincodon typus (assembly GCF_021869965.1). Lineage (NCBI taxonomy): Eukaryota > Metazoa > Chordata > Chondrichthyes > Orectolobiformes > Rhincodontidae > Rhincodon > Rhincodon typus. The sequence continues at coordinate 53,900,386 of NC_063348.1, forward strand.
TCCCTGGACTGACCTATCTCCTCTCTACCTCCCCACCTACACTCACCTTTACTGGCTCCATCCCTGCCTCTTTGACCTGTCTGTCTCCTCTCCACCTATCTTCTCCTCTATCCATCTTCTATCCGCCTTCCCCTCTCTCCCTATTTATTTCAGAACCCCCTTCCCCTCCCCCATTTCTGAAGAAGGGTCTAGGCCCAAAACATCAGCCTTCCTGCTCCTCTGATGCTGCTTGGCCTGCTGTGTTCAACCAGCTCTACACCTTGTTATCTCAGATTCTCCAGCATCTGCAGTTCCTACTATCTCTGAAGCCATATATATTTATCTCTTGTTACAAATGCTGTGTGTATCCAGACACAGGGCCTTAATTTTTTTCAACAATTCTTGGAACCTTTGATCTTATCTGTTGATGCATTTTATATTTGTATGTTCTACCCCTTCCTGTTACATATTTGTAATACTTACATAAATTGCTGCCTGATTCTATTAGTTTGTTGTTTCCCTTTATTTCACTATATTACCCGTTACTTGATCTGTCCTGACACTAGTTAGTTTAACCCTCTGTACCACCAGTTATAAGAATCACAGCATGATACAGGTGTAGGCCATCCTAACAGCTCCCACTTTCCCAAGTTCTGGTGCTGGTGTCCCGTGAATTGAAATTTATTTTTGCAATATCGATCTTTGAGCAATACATCCATCTCTCTAATTACTTTTACCATGTACCAATGTGCTTGGCTCAGGTAACAATTTAGATAATTGCCCTTGTGATTCTGCTTTTTAATGCAGACCATAGCTGCTCAAACTCCTCCAGCAGAACCTCCTTCTGGTTCTACCTATGTCATTGATACAAACTTTGGCCATGACCAGTGGATCTTTCTCCTTCCGCCACAAATTCCTCTCCAGCCCAAAGCCATCTCCCAAACCCAAAACAACCATTTGGATTCTTGCTCGGGGCCACAGAGAACTGTATCTATTCCCCTGACTATACTACCTCCTATATCACTCAATTGCTCATATTTTTCAAGCTCAAATGTCTTTGTGTATCACAGTCCCCTGGTCAGTTAGCTCAGCCACTTTGGAGACCCTGTTATCATCAAAACAGCCTGAAGAAACCTCAAACCAGGACTGAAGTTTCAGCATTCGTCCATTCCAGGTCCCCTTACGTTCTTCATCTGCAGTCACCCCTTCCTCTCCCTAATCACAAGCTGAAGGAAAATACCCTATCCTAGCCAACAAGGTGCAGGGCTGGATGAACACAGCAGGCCAAGCAGCATCAT
>NC_063348.1:53902162-53907264 GCF_021869965.1 Rhincodon typus
TGTGAAGTCAAATCTCAATTCTAAATCTAAGCTTTTAGAGTGACTGAGACCCTCAAATGAAAGCTTTAAACAAAGGATCAGGTTACACAAAGTGGTATCCAATGTGTATATAATCATGTTATTGTGAAATGCATACTTGCTCAAATTTTGTTGCAACACTTATTTTCGGCAATGTAAAGGCTTGAGTTAACAAAGATTGAAATCTTAAATTAAAATTCTTGTCATAAAATGTTTTGCAAAAATGAAAGAAATTCAGGGTAACCCATTGACCATCATGTGTATATGAAGACAAACCAATCATAAATTCTAGCTTAAGGCATGAATAAGTGTGCCAGAAATACTGTATTTAAGTGGCACATATTGAAAGTTTGTGCAGATTTAAAACTTCTAATATATGTTTGATGGATGAGTATACAACTTGCCACATACTTCATCAGCCTGCGATATTTTCTTTAATGAATCAATACTTGTCTTTATATTCACAGCGTCTGCTTCTAAAGAAAATTCCTTGCAAAGCGAATGCCGCTTCGGGTTCTTTCTTTGCCCGTGACAATACTGCGAACTTCCTTGCCTGGTGTAGAGAAGTAGGGGTGGATGATACTTTTCTTTTCGAGTCAGAAGGTTTAGGTATGTAGTCAGTTATGTTTACATCATGACATGCCATATTAGAATTAACTGCAATATGGAATATCTTGAAGATTGTATTGTGATAGGTTGAATAATTTCTGTGATGTGCACTGGTTCTTTGAGTTCGAAGTGAAAAGCTTGATTTAGTTTGATGAGTGCATTGTCTATATTGCCTGGAGAATAAATGAGCCTTTGTGCATCTGAGAAACCTCTTTTCTCAAAAAAGATAAAAGTTCACTTGACAAAAACTGACTGCAGTGTGTATCGTTCAAGTAACTGATACGCTTTTTTCTAGTATTAACGGAACTATTTTGCACTATTGTTTCCAACTGACAGCTTGACATACTTATCACTTCTTTTCTCTGACATACTAAAATGCAACATGAAACTGTCAGTGATCTCAAGAGGAATAGCCTCAATAGTGATTATCTGCACTTTGACACTGTTGGCTCAAATATTACTTTTTTAGGACATACCGCCAATCGAAGGAGCCTTCTTCATTGTGAGACAAAGAAGACCTGAAGCAGGGATTCTGATAAAGGTTCCACCTCAGTTGGTGTTGGAATGCTGTGTATTATATGATTTGTTTGATCAGTGTTGTAATTTGTGTCTTTTGACTGACCTTGCTGCCTGATTTCTTTCAACATCCATAGCTCTATCCCAGTTACTGTGCACGAAAACCACATTCATTTTCACTTTGAATTTGATTTATGCATGTGAAAACAATCTATGTGTTGACTGAACCTCTAATATTCCACAATCAGTACTCTAACAGGACTTGTAGTTTGACCAAAAAGATCCCACTTGATTGGATGGAATTTAGTTACAGTGAACTTATGCTACCTCCTTACCTGCATCATTTCAATACCCTTCAGTTATGTATTAACATCAGGTATTTATTTGGAGCAGTATTTTAAGAAGATTAAACTCTTCACTTTTTGTTTACCTAGAATTCAAATTGAAAACTAATTAGAAATAATAAAACCTGCATTAAACTCTTTACATGTCGAAATATATTTTTAGATTTTAATACGTACAGGATTTTAAAATGTACAATACCAGTAACTTTGGATAGTAATTGGGAGCAGGAAAACTGGCTAGTTCTTTTGTTCTTCGAGCCTCAGGTTGAAGGAGATTAAAGATCATTGTGGTGTTTCACTGATACATTTGTTTAGATTATGCAGGGAATTTGTGTACTATTATTATAAAAAATATAGTTAATTAAAATACACAAAATCATATTGCATGTCTTTAGCAATATAAATACTCAAACTGAAACAAAATATAGTGAGCTTGTTGTAATTCTGTTACTTGAGGAAAATTGTATCAACAAGAGTTTAGTCATTTTTCTTTTAGAATGAATGCTGCTGGATTTGTTGCTCAATCAATGATTGAATCTATTCTGAACCAAGTGTAAATAGTGCACAATGTCCAATATTGGGGCCTAACATTCTGTGATTAAAGGACATCTGAAAAGTGCCCAAACCAAAATTTGGTTTGGCCTTTTCCCATCTGGTTGCCTAAAATAGGAATTAGCCACTGTTAATAAGTAACCTTGGAACTGCTTTGAGAAATTAAGTTGGTTTGAATGAAGCAGTCATTAGTACTATTTCTGTCAGGTTCTCATAGGTATGGATATGGCCAATGTCGCACTTGCCAGCAAATAAACGAATGTGAATAAAATGCAATACAGAGCCGATTTGAGAAAGTGAACACCTACTCATGGCTCAAATTTCCAGTGATCTTCTCTCACTATCATCCCACCACCAGGGACTTTCTTATTTGTACGTGACCTGCCCACAGAGGTGCGGCAGCTTGTTGTGGTTAGTTAGTTAATCCTATGGACTAATTTTTGAAAAAAAAAAATTTTTGTATAGGATATAGATATCAATGGCAAGGCCAGCATTTGTTGCCCATTCCTAATTGTTCCTTGAATTGATTGGATCTCTAAGTCACTTCAGAGGGTGGTTAAAAATGAACCTCATTTCTGTGGGGTCGAGTCACACTTGGCCAGACCAGTAAAGATGGAAAATTTGTTACTCTTAAGAGTATTAATGAACAATTTTTTTTTTACAACAATCAACCCCGTTTACAGGGCTGCTATTAAGTTAGGTTTTAATTCCAGATTTTTTAATTGAATTCAAATTTCACTATATTCTATAATGGTATGAACCCATGTCCCCAAAACGTTAGCCTGTGACTCAAGATTACTCGTATGGTGAATAAATTTTCACAATCTTTGGTTTCTGCTTTAAGGTGCATGGTAAATGAGCTAGCATCACTTTTAACCAATGAAAATATTTAGTCCTACCAAACATTACCCAAGAAGTGTTTGTTGGCCTAGCATTTCTGATGAGTTAAACATTAAAGTGCTCAGTCTATTTTGTGTGATATTTATTTGTGATAAGTTTATTATTCAAAACAAATCAGTTCTGCCCCTTTCTATTAAGACAGTGACAGAGTCTGCCAGGCTTCTGGTAACTAAAAAAGTGAAATACATTGATGGTGATGCAATTTTCTGTGGCAGTCTTAGTAACGATTTGCTCAAATAAGGAAATGCTTTCTATCCTTTTTCCCTTCAGTTGCAATACAATCATCAAATCCCTATGGTGCAGAAGCAGGCCATTTGGCCGAACGAGTCCAGTGCAGACCCTCTGAAGAGCATCACACCCAGACCCAGCACACCACCCGCCCCCCCACCTTAACCGTGTAACCCTGCATTTTCCATGGCCAATCCACCTAACCTGCACATCTTTGGACTGAGAGAGGATACCCATGCAGACATGGGGAGACTGTGCAAACTCCATACAGATAGTCGTCTGAAGTTGGAATTGAGTGGAGTCATTGAGTAGCACCCGGGTCCTTGGCACTGTGAGGTAGCAGTGCTAACTACTGACACCCAAACTGAAAAGCAATACTGCTGGAGGCTGGATTCATCTTTGATCTGACAAGAGCTTTCAGAATTGATACCACCAATTGATATCACCAGTTCACAGAACAATATTGGCAATGGTACTTGCCATCAGTTCAGAAGAATGTGGCTGCGATGTGGTGATTATAATGCCCTGACAGCAACCATCAATATTCATCATTAGAAAAGCTTTCCATTCTATGAATATGCTGATCATCTGGGAGCACACCCTATCCAGGGCCTGTCACGACTCAATTTTAGCTACGATTCTTGATCTGAATCTGTGAAAGTGCTGTTGATGATACAGCACCACATCTGAGGCATATATTTTGAGTAAAATCTATTGGTATTTTCTTTTCATGCAAAATGGTTTTCTCTGGATCAGAGATAGTAGGAACTGCAATGCTGGAGAATCCGAGACAACATTTCTGATGAAGGGTCTAGGCCCGCAACGTCGGCCTTCCTGCTCCTATGATGCTGCTTGGCCTGCTGTGTTCTATGGATCAGGTCTTGGTTAAGATAAAAGGCGCAGTTAAAAGTTAGTTTTTGACCTATGACATCTTTTTTTCTCATTCATTCATGGGATGTGTGCATTGCCAGCTAGGCCATCCCCCCTTTATTTGAGGGAGGTTGTGGAGAGTACGCTGCAAAGATGAGGGATGCTGTGTCTGGGTTATACAGCAGTGCATCACCTGAGTCGATGGAGCTTCCAAATCTCATTTTTGGAAGGTCATAACCTGGCCTTTGTAGAGGCATGCGATGTTGTATCTCTCGTCAGCGTCAGTCTGAGGATTCCTTATTGTGTCATTAGCCAACTCATGAGGGAGTAGCCTTGGTCAGTGAGCAGCCAGTCCTGTATATACACAAGGGGCTTTGAAAAAAAATGCTGCTTCGTATGAGTGCTCCAGAATGTTGGAGTCAAGACAGGCCCTAGATAGTGTTTGCTCCCAGGTGATCTGCACATTCATAGAATGGAAGGCTTTTCTAATGATGAACATTGATGGTTACTATAAGGGCACTCTAATCGCTATATCATAGAAATTGACTGCACACTACACCTGTGGAAAATCTGATCTATCAATAAAACCAACAACCTAGCTCCCTGTAACAAACTAACAAACTAGCTCCCTGTATCCAAGGCGAAGGAAATAACTTGGCTCTGTTTTAGCAAAGAGAACATCAGTTACTGCCTGGAAACATAAATGAGCGGATACTTGCAAAATTCTGCAGAGTTTTTCAGTTACTCCTTTAAACCAACATTGGATTGCCTCCCAGGCCATCCTGAATTGCCTTCATCATTGCTTGTCAGAGAGTTGCAGTTAGCTGCATTGAAGCCTGTTGATGCAGTTTCTGGCCAATGCTCACTGTTGACTGTTTTTTATTCACTTATGGCATGTAGGCATCACTAGCTGGATCACAGTTTACTGCCCATTCCAAGTTGCCCTTGAGAAGATACTGCTGCGCTGTCTTCTTGAACCACTGCAGTCCCTTTGTTGTAGATAGATCCACAATGCCATTAGGGAGGGAATTTCAGGATTATGAGCCACCAACAGTGAAAAAATGG
>NC_063348.1:53907364-53918531 GCF_021869965.1 Rhincodon typus
TGTGCATCAGAGGTGGGGGGAGTGGGTGTTTGTGGATGTGGTGTCAGTCAAGTGGACTGTTTTGTCCTGGATGGTGTCAGGTTTCTTGAGTGTTTTTAGAGCTGCAGTCATCAGGCAAGTGGGGAGTATTCCATCACTCTCCTGACTTGTGCCTTGCTGTTAGTGGACAGAATTTGGGGAGTCAAGAGGTGAATTACTTGCTGCAGTATTCCTAGCCTCTGAACTGCTCTGGGAGACACTATTTATATGGTGACTTAATTATTAATATGTTATTGACAGTGGGGAATTCAGTGATGGTAATGCCATTGATTGCCAAAGGATGATGTTTAGATGGTCTTTTATTGGAGATAGTCATTGCCTAGCATTTGTGTGGCGCAAATGTTACTTGCCACTTTTCAGTCCAAACCTGGATACTGTTCAGATCTTGCCACATTTGAACATGGACTGCTTCAGTATGTGAGGAGTCACAAATGGTGCTGAACATTGTATAAACATCAGCGAACATCCCCATTTCTGATCTGATGATAGAGGTCATTGATGAAGCAGCTTGTGATGGTTGGGCCTAGGACACTACCATGAGGAAGCCCAGCTGAGCTAACTGACTTGCAACAACCATATTCCTATGTGCCAGGTATGACTCCAACCAGCAGAGAGTTATCCCCCTGATTCCACCTGACTCCAGTTTAATTCGGGTTCCCTGATGCTATACTCAGTCAAATTTGACCTTGATATCAAGGGCTGTCACTCTCACCTCACCTCTGGAATTCAGCTCTTTTATCCATGTTTCAACCAAGGCTGTAATGAGGTCAGGAGGTGAGTGGCTCTGGTGGAACCCAAACTGGGTGTCATTGAGTTGTCCTTGATGTCGCACTCTTGCTGGCTGAATTGCAGCTAAAGCTGCAGAAACTTTCATCTCTGGTTCATTGTGTGCTGCAAGATGCTCAGAAGAATGGCTGGTAGTTCTAGCAGATCTTTGAAGATAGGTATTTCATGTGTGCAGTCATTGTTTTCTTTGATCATTGCCCTGGAAGCTTGCCCCATGATTCCCTTGTTAAGTCCTATACTTGGCAATGTTTCACACCTGGCCTCTTCCCAAACCAGCATATGAACCATAAAAATCTACATCCAGTATGGTTTCTGAGGCCAGGTCCTTGTGACCACACTTTCAGGTACACGAGACAGTGCGCATGTCCAGGATAATTAAAGGATGTCAGTGAACCCTTCACAATGCCCCATCCACAATTGTCAGCTACCTCTCAAGGAGGTTCCAGGGGGGTTACATCTCCACCTACTCTCCAGTCTTCCCCAAAGCTGACTGGAGCTTCCAGCTGGAATGTTAAAGTTTGCAGTTCTTGTTAGTGTTGGCCTGCACCAAGGATGCAGCTGAAGGACTGAATGTATCTCCTTTGCTCCTTATCATGTGCACACCTGAGCCAGTGCGAGGTGGCGATCAGGCCGTAGTGTACTTTGGCTCCACAACTCATTCGAATGTGATGCCATGAGTTGTGTTGATTTGCTAGTTATATGGGAATTGAACTCAGCCAACCTTGATTCTCCATCCATTGGACTCAGAATGAATAAGGAGGAGCCCTTCAGACAGCCCAAAATCTACATTACAACTCTCCACCCCAGCAATAAAAGGTTACTCACCCCACTTTGGGTGGAGCATCTTGCAATCTAATGAGAATTGCAGTCAAGAATTTTCAGTCAAGTTGTTAAGATCCACTAAAGGACATATTCGATCAGATGACCAGAAGCTATGGCAAAGCAGTATCTTAAAGGACAATAGCAAAGTAGGGCAAGACAAAGGTGGAAGGAGGCATGACCAGAGTTTAAGTCCGAGGCAACTAAATGTATGGCCATCATGGTGGAACTGTTAGAACTGGGGATAATCAAGAGCCCAGTATTAGAGGAGCGCAGGTATCATGGAGTGTTGATGGGCAAGTGGACATTTCAGAGTTAACAAGGGGCAAAACCATGGACAGATTTAAAGACAAGAATGAGAATTTAAAAATCATGTTATTACTTTTCCAAGGGCCAGTGAAGATTATCAGAATTGGGGATTGTTGCAGATAATGATATACTATTCCCTTTGAATCACAGTTCCTCAGATATCTAAACACATTGAACTAAGCTTGGATTGATATGTGCCAGTGTACTATTGTGCCACGTAAGTGCCTGGAATTGACCATTCTAATAAAGGGAGAGTCTTGCTGCCTCACCTAAATATTTAATGGCATTAATCATGATCACATCTGGGCTATGTGACTGACCAGAAACTTAGCCGGACCAACCATATAATTGCTGTGGCTGGAGAAGAAGCTTACATCTGACTATTCTCCTGGGTGTAATTCACCTGAGGAGTCCCAAAAGTCCACTACCTACAAGACAAGAAAGAGTAGTGTGATGGAGTACTCTCCCTTTGCCTAGATGAGTGCAGCTTCAACAATTGAGGACTGGAACTGAAAAACTGCATGACTTAGCTCTCACTGGAACTCAGTTTGTGATCTTGAGATGAGCGGTTAATTGCGCGATACTAAAGTATTTTAGTTTTACAAATATTCTGCTTTGCTGTGTAATATTAATTTCTTCAAGCATAATAGATTTGCGTGAGAAAAAAATTTAAATCCATGATTTTTAGTTTTTTTTTTGAAATTGTAAATTAAAGTTATGTAAACTTGTCCAAGGACAATACAGCCTGCAGTCAAAAGTTAAAAGGAACATGTAGCATGAACATGAATTCAAAAACAAGTCATAAGGTGGAAAATACTATAATTAATTGAAGTATAAATATTATAAAAATAATTTGCACAGCAGTGCTGTTTAATAGTTAGCATTAAAGTGCTAATTGTTCTTCATGCCTTATGTTTACAGTCCTTCATAAACAACCCAGAGAAGTCTGCCTGTGTTTGCTGGAATTGGGAAGAATTGCATCCAGGTAAATTTACATTTCTCTTTTCTTTATAAAGGTAAACATGGATCATTTTCAGTCAACTTACTACTCAATCCAGTGTGTGCTGCCAGCCTCATTCTGCTCATTTCTGGAATAGAGATCTGAATGGCTACACAAACTTCAAGATTGATCATGGTGACTGGCACAGAAATTATGGTGATAGCCTTAATGGTAGTGAAAGCCTGCTGGGTTCTGGTAACCATGCATTGCCTTTCAAGGGTGTCGATGGACTGATGCATCAGTGATGATGTTCAACAACATCCATACAGACATGACGTGCAATATTGAGATATTTATTGTACTAACACAATCTGCTGAGTTCGCGACCTTAAATTTTGTCTCCCTTTGCATGGATCTGAGTGCACCTAGATGGCAGGCTTCACGGTTTTCAGTTGAGGCAAAGGGTGTGGTTGAATATGGATCCTTGGTCATCCACAAACGTTGTGGTAATCTAGTGCTTGAACTCTCAAGTTGAAAATGTGCCTGCTTGTTCCAGATGACCTCATACAACATAGAGCACAGAACATACAACAGCACAGCACAGGAACCGCCATTCAGCCCACCATGTCTGCACTGACCATGTTGGCTTCTTAAACAAATCCCATCTGTCTGCACATGGCCAACATCCCTCTATACCCTGCCAGTGCATGTGTTTGTCGAAATGCCTCTTAAGTGTTGTTAACATATCAGCTTCTACCACATTACCCTGCAACTCACTCCAGCACCTACCACCCTTTGTGTAAAACTCTTGCCTTGCAGATCTCCTTTGAACTTTATTCCCCTCTCACTTTCAACATATACCCCTAGTATTTAACATTTGAATTCTGAGAAAAAGACTCCAATGATCCACCCTATCCTGTCTCTCATAATTTTATATATTTCTATCCACATCTGACATGTGGGAGTCTTTTAAAATTCAGTTGACCAGAGTTTAGGACCAGCATGTTCCTGTGAGGATGAAAGATAAGGAGGGCCAGGTTCAGGAACCCTGGATTACAAGAGATATTGAAAGTTTCATCAAAAAGAATGGGAAGCCTATGTAAGGTTTAGGAAACTGAAATCAGACCATGCCCTTGAGGAATATAAAGGAAGCAGGAAATAACTTAAACAAGCAATTGGTAAGACTGAAAGGGGCCATGAGATATCCTTAGCAAACTGGATTAAGGAGAATCCCAAGGAATCTTATATGTATATGAGGAGCAAGAGGGTAGTTAGGGAAAGGACTTTCAAGGACAAAGCAGAGAATATTATGTGTGCAGCCAGAGAAAGTAGGTGAAGTCCTTAACGAGCACCTCGCATAGGTATTCATCAAGTAGAAGGACATGGATGTTGGTAAGATTAGGGAGGGGTATGTTAATATTCTAGTGCATGTGGAAATTAAAAAGGAGGCTGGTGTCTGGCGGTGTACCACAAGGATCAGTACTGGAACCCTTATTGTTTGTTATTTACATAAATAATATGGATGAAATGTTTGGGGAATGTTAAGCAAATTTGCAGATGACACTAAGATTGGTATAACGAAGAGGATGGTTAAAGGTTATAGGAAGATACAGATGTAGCAGATTCTATCTAACTCTAATCAGTCTCAGGTGGTGCACTTTGGAAGAAGAAACAACATAAGGAAGTATTTAATGAATGGCAGAACACTAGGTAGCTTAGAGGAACTGAGGGATCTTGGGGTAATTATTCACAGATCCCTGAAGTCGGCAGAACATGCGAATAGGATAGTTAAGAAGGCATATGGGACACTTGATTTCATCAGTTATGACATAGAGTATAAGAGCAAGGAGGTAATGTTGGAGTTGTATAAAGTGTTGATCAGGCCACAGCTGTAGTACTGCGTAAAGTTCTGGTTACCTCACTACAGGAAGGATATGACAGAACTAGAGGGGGTACAGAGGAGATTCACTAGGATTTTGCTTGGTATGGATAAACTGAGCGACAAGAAGAGACTAGATAGGCTTTGATTGTTTTCTCTATAGTAGAGAAGACTGAGGAGGGACGTGGTTGACGTATACAAGATTATGAGAGGTATGGACATGGTGAATAGAGAGCAGCTATTCCCCTTGGTTGAGGGGTGAATCATGAGAGGGCTTAGTTTTAGGGTAAGGGGCAGGATAGTTAGAGGGAATTTGAAAAAAAAGCTTTTTCACTCAGCGGGTGGTGGGAGGCTGGAATGCAATTCCTCAGAAGGCCGTGAAGGCCGGAAATCTTACAACCTTTGAAAAGGTGAGCACTTCAAATATCATAACATTCAAGCTGGTTTGTTGTTCCACAGACGTTTCGTTACCGTGCTTGGTAACATCCTCAGTGCAGCCTCTGATGAAGCGTTGGTGCGTTTTCCCGCCTGGTTTTTAAACTCTGGGGTCCGTTGCGATGGATTGCCTCTTTTCCGGGTTTCCTCCGTAGTGGAATGTATATGGGGTTGAATTCAATGTGTTTATTAATAGCCTGCTTCGTGGAGTGCCATGCTTCCAGGAATTCTCGTGCTTGTCTCTGCTTAGCCTGTCCCAGGATCTTGGTGTTGTCCCAGTCAAAGTCGTGGTTCTCCTTGTCCTTTTAAAAGGACAACAACACACTGCAGCAACATGGAACTACGCCAAGAGGAGGAGGAATACCTCTTCCAAGTGTTCAAGGATAATGGATATCCAAAGAACTGGGTCAGGAGATGCCTACGGGAACAGCATCAGAAAGATTCTACATGCCCTGACACACTCATCACACTACCCTACATTAGGAACACATCAGAACTCACCACAAGACTTCTACGACCGCTGGGCATCAGAGTGGCACACAAACCCACATCAACCCTACGACAAATGCTCACCCGAACTAAAGACCCACTCCCCGCCATGGACAGGACCAATGTCATCTACAAGATCCCCTGCAGAGACTGCGAGAAACTCTACATCGGACAAACAGGAAGGAAACTAACAACAAGAGTACATGAATACCAACTGGCTACAAAAAGACACGACCAATACTCACTCATCTCAATCTACATGGACAAGGAGAACCACCTATAGCGTTGTGAAATAATGTCAATTTGCTATATCCCCTAATGTTCACTTAAAAAATTCAAAGTTCCTGATTTGGATACATATCTTTGTCAAAACTAATAATGTCTCCCTTGGATTGTGTCCCATGTCCCAGAATTCACCAAAACCATCCATTTGTTTTTGAGATATATTATTTGCAGAGAGAGACTTAACAGAGGCAAAAATCTTACCTCTGCCCATCTGTAGTGACAGTGGTAATAAAGCAGTTGACTTAAGGCACACGCAATTAATTAAGCCTGAGTTGATAATTGTAATCCCTGTGCTTCAATGCATTGATACCAGACAATTGAGTTATAAGCACGACTTCCTTCATCCATAGGCATTCTGTAATCTGAATATGGGATAGCCATTGACAGGTCTAATGGAAGGTCTGTAAAGTAAATGGGGCATGTAAGTATGCTTTGAAGCTTGAAGGAGTAAGAATGCTGCTGCTAGAATTGAGCACCAAAGGTATTATAACAAGTGAATTAAAATAACCAGCTGCAAACAAAAAAGAAACTGTCTGCAAAGGAACTTTTTAAAATTCATTCATGGAATGAGGGCATCACTGGCTAGGCAGCATTTATTGCCCATCCCTAATTGCTCAGAGGGCAGTTAAGAGTCAACCACATTGCTGTGAGTCTGGAGTCACATTTAGGCCACAACAGCAGTTTCCTTCCTTAAAGGACTTAGTGAACCAGATGGGTTTTTATGACAATTGACAATGGATTCACAGTCACCTTTAGACTCTTAATTCCAGATATTTATTGAATTCAAATTCCAACATCTGTCATGATGGGATTTGAACCCGGGTCCCCAGAACATTATCTGGGTCTCTGGATTAAACAGTCCAGCAATAATACCACTAGGCCGTTGCCTTCCCATTGTTGCAAGATCAGAAAACCTAACTTTTAGTAGTGGAGTTCTGAGGTGTACAAATTGAATGTCTTGAGAATATCACAGAAGGAAGTGAGTAGGGTAGCTATAAGTATAATTAGATATAAATTAAATATAACGTTAATATATTATCGCTATTTGGGATCTAGGATTCTAAAGTGAAAGAAAAATGGATTTTAATTTTCAGTTTGGTGAAGGTCTAACTTGTTTCTTTTATGGTCAGAAAATCATTTTGATCAGTGAGTTAGAGATAATCATTTCCAATAAGTCATGTGATTTTAGCTAAATGACCAGGAAATCTAGGGAGATAATTACTAAGGTATGTTTTGACTTGAGGTTTATAGTGCCTAGATGGCGAGAATAGGTTTATGCAGGGAGTAGAGGTGTAACAGCTAGGCTGCTGTTAGGCTAGCGGTCTCTAAGCAGTTAGGGCTGAGAAGAAATCTTGAGTTGCTTAGAAGACAGTGAAAAGAAAGCACCAGGAAAGAAAACTGTGGACATATCAGTGAAGAAGGCATCTTACAAAGCTGTTGAAGACATGAATTTAAGAATCCATGTTAAAGAATAAGAGGGCTCAGTTAGCAGTTTGATTAAAAGGTGACAGAGGGGTACAATAAGTAAAGAAAATAGCAAAAAAAAAGTACAGTCATTTATCAAAGGAAACTGATTACAGCCATGCCAACTGAGCAAGAGTGATGTGGAAGTACCGGTGTTGGACTGGGGTGGACAAGGTCAGAAATCCACGACACAGGTTACAGTCCAACAGGTTTATTTGAAAATACAAGCTTTCTGAGTCTTACTCCTTCTTCAGGTGTCAATGAGACAGGTAGTATCAGACACAGAATTTGTAAGTAAAAGATTTAAGAACTGAGCAAGAAGGTTTTGCGTGGAGATAAAGATGACTCTTCACAGAGGTTTGCGTGTTGCTAGGGATAAAGTGAGGAACCTTTCTTGCTGGTGTTTGCAATGAGCGCATTCTAATTGTTCTTGTCTGGTGTAACATACATTGTGTTTTCCTTTTTGTCGTAACATTTATATTCTTTTGATGAATTCTATTGGCAACCTTTGGGAAGATGTTCAGTGACTGACCTCCTGTGTAGGCAAAAAGAAAAAGAAAACTTATGATCTATCAAACCAGGCTTCATCCTGGAAGGTGACTTGTCCGTTATTACCATCAACTGGGATCATAACAGTATTCATTCCCTTTGGGCTTCTCATGCTCCTTGTAGTTGGATTTCCACAATTAGCTACAATTCCTTACAAAGCAGTACATACATTTTATCTTTAATGATAATGTTGCTAGTTTGGTCTTTACTATTGTATTTCAGAATGACTGAATTTAGAATACCCAAGCAAAAGGAAATAAAGTTTTTTTTATGTCATGTTCTTTCTGGTTAATAATAACATATTTAGACAATTTTTAGTCCCACAACATCATTTCTCTTCTCTTGACCAGTGAGGAAAGATATATACTGTATTTAATATTTGTCACAAACAAGAATTGAAAGATACACAAATCTTCCATTACCATCAATTACTCGGTGAGATTTTCTGTGGAACGAAGTATGAAAAATTGCTGGATTAATTAAATCAAATTGAGGAAGATTGAGGAGAAGCTTGCACAGAAGCAGACTGTTTGTGTCGAGAGTGAGTGTGAAGCCAGGTATAGGAAGAGGCCCAGTGAGAGTAAGAAGATTTACAACTTGTCAACCCCTCCAGACATACAGGAAAAGGATATATTCAGTGCATGTAGTCACAGTGGTGCAGCTAACTTTTCACTAAACAGGCCACATGAGCTATTAGCCAAAAAAAGCAATCAATTAGTGGCTAGAGTTTCATGTATGCAGAATGGAATTCTTTTGGATCGATACAACTTGAAGCAGTTACTGTTTCATCCCTATTTACTTGGGTACCTTAGCTACCATTTACAATGAGCCAAATTTCTGTTTTTATTTCCTAACTACTGCTGTACATACCTATGGTGTGAATCAATAACCATGACAAGAATCGCTGAAACCTGCCTTTTATAATCTTTGTGTGTTAACACATCTCCAGCTTTTTCCAATTTACAACATTCTACGTTCTACTTGAGTCCAAATGTGAAATGGCATTGAGAATTGTTTCTTTTTTCTTTGTCTTTTCTTGTTAGTGCAGCTTTCATATCACAAATAAGTTGATAGAAAATCTAATAGCCAGTTTATATTCACAATCGGAAGTCAAAGAACACCAAACATCTGCTTGTATTCAATCCCTGCTTGTCAGTTTAAAGTGGCGAGTCTGTGTTTCAGATAGTGTCTGATTTAGAATGAAACAATTCTGAAATAGATTTTGTGCTTGAGTCAGGTCAGAGGTTGTGGAATGGGAAGTCAGTACAGATATATTCTTTGCAATTATTGATCACTTTTTCATTCCTTTGTGTGCATATCAATTTCTATTTTCTTATATGTGCCTGCACAAGTATTGATGGGTGGAGATGAGTAAAGATTTGTAATACAAAACTGTGGCCCTTGTTCCAATGAAAATGGAATTTGTTTGAACTCAGTACTGAGTTCAAGTGACCCTGCTGAGTTCGGGTTTGCAATATGTGGGAGTCAGGTCTTGGCCTCTTTTCTTTCATCCCAGTGAAAATAGGGTCTGTCTGAAATGGGGATAAGACTTCCGGATTCGGGTCCCATCTGCCATTTTGGAAGGTCCCCTGAGTCTCCATGACTCCATAAACATCCAAGATTTTGGGTCTAGTTTCTTAACTTCATCAACTGGTTCGGGTAGTGGAATAATACTGTTGACAGTATCAGCTAAAATGGGGGCCAGAGAGGATACTTGTGTGGCGAGCAGTATCGTGGAAATAGGGCTGTGTGAACAGAAGGTGAATCTCATAGACAAAATGAGCTTGGAGAGAGTTTTGATAGGAGAGGCGTTACAGAAAGATGAGAGGTCAATGTAAAAACAAGGGGGAGTTTTAGGGGAATTTTGGCTTGGTGGCTAGTAGAAACAGAGGAAACAGCAAGGGTAGCTGATCAAATATTCTTAATGTTAATATGAAAGAGGTGGGAAAGGTTTCGGGAAAAGGATTTCAGAAGGACATAAAAAACAAATTAAAGTACTCACAATACTAAGCTGTTCTGTTAAGAGAGCTGAGTAACCTGGCAATTCCACAATTGTGTCAGACCTATGGAAAAAGTCAGAAATTGGACTTATCTGTTCTGTGGGTGCTATGAATGTCCTTAGAGTTTCAAATAGTTTCCATAATTCAAACATGGTGATGGGAAACACATTGTGCAGATAGCATTTTGATGTAGACATTTGTATGCATACAGTGACTGTCCACTGGAAACATTCAGATCATGATTTCAAGCAGCAAGCAATGTCATTTTGGGGTTTAGTGCTCTGACCAAAGCCCTGTCTTAACTTTGCATGGTTGAATGTGTTCATTGGCAATACTATTGAATGGCATTATGCTTACAAAATTTTTGGTAGATTTTTTCTAGCTGTATTTTCTGTGAGTTTCTGGTATTTTTATCATTGTTTTAAATTGCAAAGGTCTACAGGGAGTGTGTGGTCAGCACTGAAGAATGCTTTGCAGATTTCTAAGTTTCCACGCAAGGCAGTTACTCCCAGATACGGATGTAATATTAGGCATTCTCTTGGGAATACAGCATCACAAGGAGAATAAATAGAGACTCAAGCATGGCAGGAGAGGCTGCTACAAGAGAGAGGAAGATTTGATGGAGAAGGGCTGTCAACAGAAGGCTATATTTGCCCTGGGTATTTGTGGAAAAATTCTCCAACCGAATTTCCAATAGAAATGTTGTGTATAAAATGTGTGCTTCAATAAAGATATCCCATTAAAATCTGCCACCTACTGCAGCCACAGCTGTAAACTCAGAGCAAGGTAAAGACCATTGGCAGTGGCATGCATATTATTGTGATGAGAGCCTGTGCATCTGGCTTCTTCCTGAAGCTGGAGATAGTTGCTTCCTCTCATAGATGCAACTCTATTCAAAGAGAGCTCTGCACATTTCATTCTGTGGTGCCAGAGCCAAGCTAACAGATTGAGAATGTGACTTTGCTAAGATATCTCGATTCCCCACTTGGAAAGGTGCCATTGGCTTTGTGGGCACCCCATGTCAACCTTGTCATACACCAAACTGAAAAAGATTCCACTCTCTCAAATGTCCAGCTGCTATGTTATCAAGGCAGCTAATCCAATCTGCAACATTCATAGAATCCCTACAGTGTGGAAACAGGCCCTTTGGCCCAACAAGTCCACACTGACCCT
>NC_063348.1:53919031-53932162 GCF_021869965.1 Rhincodon typus
TAACTTTTCAGAACTCCTCCAACACTGAAACACAGTATTTCCAATCACCCTGTGGCAGCCAAAGAAAGGAAAAAGCTCTTCATTTGCAATTTCTTTCATCATCATGCAGCTGTGGGTGTCTAAGAGAAGTTCAATATGGCAATTCAGAAACCACATCTACGTTAGGATCTGAGTGAGTAATCTATCCATTCTACATGTTTCTACTACATGCATGACATATCTGTGCTGGCACGCTTATAAGCATGCTGCTATGGGGGCCATCCTTGGAAATGGCTCAGCCAACATTTTACAATCTCCAGTCTTTCGTTGTACCTACAAATTTATAGACTTTCTGTTGTAGAAGTTTTCTATAGATGAAATATATATAAAATGTATGCAGTTGGTATAAGAATACATTTAATGAACTATTAATGCCAACTTAATGGCAATATGTTTTAATGGCATCATTCGTAGTAACTGCTGATTCTATATCATTACATTTTAATTATAGTGGAAAATCAGAAAGGAACTCCTGATCTGCAGAAAGGAAAGGTAAGATTTCCCTTAGGAGTCCTGCAAACATTCTCTTAAAAATTGAGAATAACCAGTTACAAACTTTAACACAGTTTCTGATGCATTGGATTGGAATTCCTGGTATTTTATACATTTGCAGATCTGGTGTGTTGTGGATCACAAGCAAATATTAAATTTTCTTCATTTTTTATTATTTACAGATTAAGCCTCTCCACAAAGGATCTGCAAATGCTGGTAAATAGCAGTAGCAGTTTAGCTGCAAACTACCTATTTCCATGTCATATACCTGAAATGACAGAGAAATCCAGATAAAAAACAATTACTTATCTTGATACACTATCCCAGCATAACAGTAATTGTCTATGGCACCCAAACAGTCTTGTGCTATGGGTGAAAGTTAACAATAAAAAAAATTCTGAACTATGATACATCTCTTACCTTGGCAGCTTTGTTTTCACTACTATTTTCTTTGAATTTCTCTTGTAATGTTTGTGCAAGCTGACAGAGAAGTGCTCCATTATCCAGCTTTTCCATAAAATTTTCTGCGGTGATCTCTTTCCCTTAAAGAGAGAAAAGTAAAAATTAAAACTGATGATTATTATGTTCTGTTACTTCTCACCTGCAAAGAAGAAAGTACATAAAAGGTGCACCTAGTTGCTCCTGTCAAGATAGTCCTCATTGGACATCTCACATGACTCTGCCACAGTCTTTGCATAGCCCATGTCATAGAGTCATACAGCATGGAAACAGACCCTTCGGTCCAACCAGTCCATGCTGACCATAATCATTCGGCCCCCTGGTTAGATTCTGCCCTGGTTGTAACTTTTATCACTGGAATAATGCCTATGTACTTGCTAAATCTTATTTAAAATTTAAATATCACCAACTTTTTTTTTAAATTTGCCTAACTGTTTTTGTGGTTTTTTTTAACAATATGTTATGATGGTAATGAAACAAGCTACTAAAATTCTTTGAGGAAATGTATCCTCCTAAAATGACCAAATGATGATCAATATCGCTCCCTTGCTGCAGAGGTGTGCTTGTGCTGTTGGGGAGGTTTTGAACTGATTTGACAGCGGATTGGGCACAGCGCAGATGTAAAGTGGGAACAAGGTCCAATCAGGCACAGAAGGAATACAAGAACAGTCCAGTAGGCGTAGAAGACATGGCAGGATAAGACACATGGGAGGTTCAGAAAGCTAAATTCTATCTATTTTAAGCTCAAAAATCACACGACACCACGTTGTAGTCCAACAAGTTTACTTGAAAATGCAAGCTTTCGGAGCTCAGCTCCTTCCTCAGGCGTAGTGTGAAAGAGAGGAAATAAGACACAGAATTCATAAGCAGAAAGATAACAACCCTAAAACTGACCGCCTCTTGTTGAATCTTTAATCAGTTAGGAAGGAGACTACTGACTGACATGCAAAATCTAGATTCCTCTCAAGTCATTCTTCTGAGATAATTAAAGATTTTATCAATGTATACAAGAGGTGACATCCCAGGTCAGACAAGTTATTTTAAGTTTGAGGTCTTGCTTAGAATCTGTCTATGTTTTAAACTGGGGTCAGGTTTTTTTGGAGCAAAACAGAATGTATCTGCAACTACATAAACATCATGGATGAAATAATTCATTTGTATGTCTGTGTCTATGTATGCACGTGTGTCTGTTTCTCTGTATGTCTGTGCTTCTGTGTGTGTGTATGCGTGCACGCGTGCATGCTCGCATGTGTAAGAAAGAGAGAGTGTGTGTGCGTGTCTGTGCTTTAGACAGTGCGAGTGTGAGGGAATGTGTGTGTGTGAGAGAGCGTGTGTGTGTGTGTGAGTGAGAGAGAGGGAGAGGGGGTCTGTGTAAGTGTGTGAGTGTTGTGTAAGAGTGTGTGAGTATGTGTGCATGTGCGTGAGTGTGTGTGTGGGAGTATATAGTGTTGTGGGGTCAACTGTAGTGCAACATGAACCCAAGATCACAAGTGAGGCCATCCTCATGGGTATGGAAGTGGGGTTTCAGCCTCTGCTCAGTGATTTTGCGTTGTTGTGTATCCCAAAATCCACCTTGGAGGACGCTTACCCGAAGATCGGAGGCTGAATGTCCTTGACCACTGAAGTGTTCCCCCACTGGGAGAGGACACCCCTGTCCGGTCATCGTTGTGCGGTGTCCATTCATCCGCTGTCGTAGCGTCTGTATGATCTCATCAATATACTATGCCTCGGGGCATCCTTGCCTGCAGCGTATGAGATAGACAACGTTGGCCAAGTCACGTGAGTATCTGCTGTGTACACGGTGGGTGGTGTTCCCAGGTGTGGCGGTAGTATTCGTGTCGATGATCTGACATGTCTTGCAGAGGTTGCCATGACAGGGTTGTGTGGTTTTGTGGTCGATGTTGTCCTGAAGGCTGGTAGTTTGCTGCGAACAATGGCCTGTTTAAGGTCTGGCGGTTGTTTGAAGGCGAGAAGTGGAGGCATAGGCATGATTGTGGTGAGGTACTCATCGTCATCAATAATCTGTTGAAGGCTGCGAAGAACATGGCGTTGTTTCTCCACTCCATGAAAGTACTGGATAACGAAAGGTACCCTATCGGTCGTATCTCGTGTCTGTCTTCTGACAAGGTCTTCTCACTGCGGCACGACGGAATTGGCAATCAATGAGTTGAGCATCATATCCTGTTCTTATGAGGGCATTCTTCAACATATTCAGGTGTCTGTTGAATTCCTCCTCCTCTGAGCAGATCCTGTGTATGCATACAGCTTGTTAGTAGGGGATGGCTTTTTTAATATGTTTAGAGTGGAAGCCAGAGAAGTGTAGCATCATGAAGTTTAATGCAAGAAGCCTGACTGGTGAGGTGGGTGAATTTACAGCAAGTTATTGGCATGTGGTAATATGATATTGTTGCAATCACTGAGACATGGTTGAAGGAAGAATAGGACTGGTAGCTCAATATTCCAGCGTATAGGAGTTTTGGGCACGATGGTGGGGGATGTAAAAGAAGTTGGTGCATTGCATTATTGATAAAGGAAACCATCACTGCAATAATGAGGGAATATGTCCTAGAAGGGTCTTAAAATGAGGCCATCTGGTTAGAATTTATGAATTTAAAAAGGGATAATTACTTTGCTGGGATTATACTACAGGTCTCCCAATAGTCAGTGAGAGATACAGTAGCAAATATGTAGGCAAAACACAAAATCATACGAGAGACATATGGTTATAGTTGTGGGGCATTTCAACTTTGCTAACATTGAATTAGGAGAAGACCAATTTCAATATCATTAAATAGGATCTGGCAATTATAAACTGGGAGCAGCTACTTGCAGTTAAGTCTTCAGTTGGAAAGTGGGAATATTTTTAAAAACTATGTAGTGAGAATTCAGGACCAGTGTTTTCTTCTAAGAGTGAAGGGCAAGGGCAGCAAGTCCAGGGAGCCCTGGATGTCAAGGAATATTTACAGTTTGATAAAGAAAGAAAAGAAAGCGCGTATCAGGTACAATGCATTAAAAACAGGGGAGGCCCTTCAGGACTATAGTGAATGTAGGGGGTTGCTCAAAAAAGAAATTAGGAGGGCAATGGGGTGCACAAAATATCTTTGGCAGATAGGATTAAGGAAAAGTAGTCGGCATTTTATAAGTATATTAAGGGTAAGATGATTACCAGGGAAAGAGTGGGGCCTATGAGAGACCGAAGAGGTAATCTGACATGGAGCTCGTGAACATTGGTGAAGTCTCATGTAAATGCTTCTCATCTGTATTCACAGAGTTAGGATAGTGAGGTTCTAGAACATGTTAAGTTTAATAAGGAGAAGTTATTAGATGCTTTAGCAGGTATAAAGTTGCATAAATTCCAGTGCCTGTATGATGATCCCAGGCTGCTATGGGAGGCAAAGGGAGGAGATTACTGGTGTCTGGTGCAGATATTTAATACTTAGTTGGCCACAGGTGAAGTACCGAATGACTGGAGGATAGCTCATGTGGTTCCTTGGTTCAAGAAAGGGAGCAGGGATAGGCCAGGTAATTACAGACCAGTTAGTCTGATGTCAGAGGTAGGGAAATTATTGGCAAAAGTTTTGAGGGACAGAATTTATCAGCACTTGGAAAGACAGGGATTGATCAGGGATAGTCAGCATGGATTTATTATCGGGAGATCCTGTCTGACTAATTTAAATGAGATTTTTGGAAAGGTGACTAAATACATTGATGAGGGTAGTGCAGTTGATGTGGTTTACATGGACTTCAGTAAGACCTTTGACCAAGGTTCCACTTGAAAGGCTGGTCCAAAAGGTAAGAACCCATGGGATACATGGCAAGTTGGCAAACTGAATCCAAAAGTGGTTTGCAACTAGGAGGCAAAGGGTGATTGTCAGCGTAGTTTTTGTGATTGAAAGTGATGTACCACAGTGATTGGTGTTGGGACCTTTGTTGTTTATAATGTACATTAATGACTTGGTAGTGAATGTAGAAGGTATAATTAGTAAGCTTGCAGAAAACATGAAGATTGGTGCTGTTGTTGACAGTGAGGAGGATGGTGTCAAGCTATGGTCTGACATTGATCAACTGGTAAACTGGGAAAAACAATGGCAGATGGAATTTAATCCTGAGAAGTGCAAGCTGGTGTATTTTGTGAGGGCTTATAAGGGAAGGACATACACAGTGAATGGTAGGGAGTACTGACGAACAAAGAGAACTTGGCGTACGAGTTCATAAATCCCTGAAGGTGTTAATACAGGTGGTGAAGAAGGCATATGGGATGCTTGCCTTTCTTAGCTGGGGCATGCAACATAGAATCAACGAGGTCTTGTTACAACTTTATAAGATATTGGCTAGGCCACAGATGGAATACTGTGTGCATTCTGGTCACCTCGAAAAGACATGATTGTACTGGAAAGGATGCAGAGAAGATTCACCAGGATGTTGCCTGGGATGAAAAATCTCAGATACGAGGAGAGGCTGATAGGTTGGGTTTGTTTTTCTTGGAGCAGAGGAGGCTGAGAGGGGATATGATTGAGGTATATAAAAATATAAGAGACACAGGCAGGGTAGATTGTGAGAATCTTTTCCCCAATGGCAGATGTGTCTAAGACCAGAAGGCACAGGTTTAAGATGAGGAATAAGTGGTTCAGAGGAGATCCGAGAAAAAAAAAATTCCACCCAGAGGGTGGTGGAAGTATGGAACATGCTGCCTGAGAGGGTGGTAAAGGCAGGTACTCTCACAACACTTAAGAAGCATCTGGATGAATGCCAGAGCATATTAAGCTATGGATCAAGTGCAAGTAAATGGGATTAGTGTAGTTTGGTATTTGTTGATTGGCATAGACATGGTGGGCTATGCTGTATGACACTATGAACTACCTATGATTCTAACATCCCATATCACAATACTGCCCTTTAACGATAAAGCATATTTTAAATCCTCAGTGCTTGCTCCAACTGATCTTTGCAGATTCCTCAAAAGTGCTGTGTATTGTCTTTGAACAATAATTCACTTCAGTTTCTAATCATCTTTATCACAATACGATTGCCCTTCACACTACTTTTCAGTTCTTTTTCAGTTCATCATAATTTCCTTACCATTCTTTATCTCAACGCAGAAGAACATTCAATGTTTGAGAAACTCAACAGGCTTGGCAGCATCTGTGAACAAGAGTTCATGTTTCGAGTCTAGCAACCCTTCTTAGAAGGTCTGTAAACTCTGTTTTCTCATCACAGATGCTGTTAGACATGCTGAGTTTCTCCAGCAATTCTGTTATTGCTTTATTCAGATATCCAACATTTGCTGTTCTTTGTTTTTTTCAATATTTGAGGACTTTCTGAGGCTTGCCTTATGGATTGCAATTACATTCCATCAGACACTGCTCCCAAATATTTTGTTGGGATGGCCTGGCTATAAATATGAGCCCACTTTAGCCTATCTCCCAATTTTCTTGACTCTTCCTCAGCCTTGAATGACTGCTGCTCATGTTCATTCAGCCATTACATCTCTTGGATCCCCTCCCAGAATTTCTCTGCATTACATCATGCCTATCAGCCTAGAGAAGCTTTCTGAACACTTATTTATACTACTGTTTTAGCCTTATATTGAATTTCTATTTTTAACAATACTTTTAGTTTTCATTAGTGTCCCATTTCATGCTCAGACATGTAAAGCATTCTGATATACTTTTCCGATGTCAGAAGTTCTGTACAATTGCAAATTGTTATCCTAATTTTTCAATTACTCCGGGGAGAATGCAAAAATACATTTTGAATACTGCGCATTCACTTTGAAATGAGGGCATGAGATGTTACAATGCCATCACAAGACACTGTAACACGAAGCAGGCATTCAGCAAAGGCCTTCTACAGAATTAAAATTCTGGGTCGTTGTCAACGGAAAGGATAAAGAACACTTGGTTTGAAATACTCTGCAGGTCTTCAGTAATGTTAGTATGCTGTCAAGACACACAGTTATATTGAACTGCTATAAACAATACCAGAAAAAGATTCAGTTACAATAATCAAATCAAAATAAATCAAAAACCCACCTAGTCTAATTATCCTTGCAAAGTCCTTCTCACTTATATCTTGTGAAATTGTCCATGTAAAGAGATCTGGCCATATTGAGGAATTTTAAGGTCAATGTAATGATTATAATAAGGTCAGCTAGCTGGACATCATAGAATACGAGTTCCCTGATTGGGGCTGTTAATCTGGTCCAATCAGGGAGATCTGGCTGACAAAAACGGATGCATGTCAGGGATGTTGACTCAATGAGAGGCAGTGCTATTGTCAAAGGCTATGCATTTGTAAGTAAAAGGTGATGAGATGCCAGCCTCTGAAGAGTTGTTTCAGTTAATATAAGAATTTTTCCTGTAAGTAAGAAATTAAAACATGAAAATAATTTAGTTTTTTAAAAGGCTAAATACTGTTTGCACTGCATAGCCATCAGCCCTTGCATGAAAGGATTTGCCTATTCTTACAGCAATAAGAGAATCCCTAACAAGGGAGATATGAATGCAAATTCACAGAGCTGCAATTGAAAAAAATATTTTATGTTAATATTATTTTGTACTACCGAAATCAGAATCAACTGAAATTTTACAAAGCTAGTCCAACTCAAAAAATGCACCATAATCTTAAATGAAGGCCAGCTTTCTAATTTTTTTATTCATTCATGGGATATGGATATCACCAGCTGAGCCAGCATTTATTGCCAATCCCTAGCTGCTTTAGAGAAGGTGGTGATGCCACTCAATATAATGGAGGGTGCTCTCAATGTGAAGACAGGAGCTCATCTCCACAAGAACTGTGTGGCAGGGGTGGTCACTCTTAGCGACACTGTCATTAACAAATGCATCTGTGGCAGGCAGATTCCTACTTGTTGGTTCTCACCCCACCTGCCACAGACCTAGTTGAGTAGCAATATCCTTTAGTACTCAACCACAACGGTTAGTAATGTGCTGCTGAGCCATTCTTGATGATGGGATATTGAAACCCCCACACTGAGTAAATACTGCACCTTTTCCACCTTGAACACTTCCTCCATATGGTATTCAAAATGGAGGAGTACTGGTTCATCAGCCAAGAGGGATTGTAACATGGAAGTCAGTAGGAGGTTTCTTTGCCCATGTCTGAGCTGATGTCAGGAGAACTCATGGGGTCTGCAGTCAACGTTTAGGACTCCTAGGCTTCCCTGCAACTGGATATCACTGTTATCACCTCTGCTGAGCCTGCACTGCCAAAGAGACAGGACATATCGAGAGATGGTGATGGTGTTGTTGAGATATTGTGTGAAAGGCATGGCTATGTCAGGCTGTTGCTGACTAATCTGTGAAGCAGTTCTCCCAATTTTGGTGCTGGCCTCCAAATGTTGTCAAGGGGGACTTCACAGGGTTTACGAGGCTGAGTTTGCCTTCATAGTTTCTGGTGCTTAGGTACTCGCCATCTGGTTAGTGGTTGATACAACTGAGTGATTTGTTAGTTCACTACAGATGACAGTTAAAAGTCAACCACATTGTTGGGAGTCTGGAGTCACATGCAGGTAAGATCAGTTAAGGATGTCAGCTTTCCTTCCCTATAAGACATTAGTGAAACCCCTGGGTAATCAACAATAGTTTCACAGTCATCGTTAGACTTTTAATTCAAAATATCATTGAAATTCAATTCCATTGTATTCCATGGTGGGCTTTGAACCTGGGTTTCCAAGACATTACCTGGGTCACTGGACTAGTAATTCAGCAAATACCACTTCCAATCATCTGCCAGCTAGTTAAATAAAATTTGGACATCATGAACCCTCGGGGTCTGACCCCTTTAAAATCATTGAGGGATGGATCTTATATGGAAATAAAAGTTTTCTTAGAAGTCAAAGAAAGACAAATATATCTGTAAACTAACATTGTTATTACTCTTATTTGGTCCACAATGAGGCTGAATTTAACTACAATTACGTTGCTACCTCTATTTGTAAGAAGTTAGTTATTCAACCTTAAGAAATAAAATAAACTTTGAGGGCATCATTGGAATTTTCAATTTGCTGAAACTCAGCAGCTCTCACAGTAAAGGTATAATTATTGGGGTTCAGTGACAATAATCGTCTCCTTACCTGGGTTGGAGTCATCTCATTCACTCTGTCATCTTCACTCAGGAATTAAGGTAAATGCTACTTTAATAATTGGGAGATATTTTATTTAAAATATTCTACAGTAAGAGTAATTGATTTTTAAAACTGGATTGATTGTCTAATAAAAATAAGATTACATTTTCTTTCTTTCGCGGTAAATTTTCATGTTCCTACTGACTATTTTCATTATACAGTGAATTATTTGCTTGGCTCTTTAATAAACAGCTATGAAATTTAAAATTTAAATTGTCCCAAACTGTCTTCTGTATCATTAATCTGTGTGCATAACTCTTTACTCTATTGGTCCGGGGTTAAATTATTGAGGAGTTGAAGGGTCTGGGCCCGAAACGTCAGTCTTTCTGCTCCTAGGATGCTGCTTGGCCTGCTGTGTTCATCCAGCTCTGCACCTTGTTGTCTAGGAGTTATTCCCGGTCCCTAATAATATTCAGGATGTTATAATCTGTCAGAAACTTGTTAAGAGTTATCCATAGGTTGGCAATTCTCACAGTCAACTACAATTACGTAAGGAGGTCAGACCTTCAGACTTATTTAACATCCTTGAGATTCTTCTTGCTCTACCTATTATTGAGGGGAATCATCTGAGACATATATCAGATCTAGGATTGTCCCAGAAAGGGGCTAGGATTATAATTCAACACAATCTGGAAAAATACCAAAATTCAGAATGCTTCTCATTCATGTCATTTTATCATTTCAGATACTGAATCATTCCTAACCTGCATGACTTGGAAAACATTCTGGCATTGACTGGTAAGTGACAACTTACACTCTTTGAACGTAAGTACCAAGCAATGAACATCTCCAACACAAGAGAATTTTACCATCTCTCCTCAATATTCAGCATCACCATCATCAACATCCTGGAGATTACCAACAATACAAATACTGTTGCTGCAAGTGCCAATCAGTAACTTGCAATTCTCTCGCAATTATCTCATCACTTATCATTCCAAAGACTGGCCACAATCTACAAGGCCCAAGTTAGGAAGGTGAAAGACTATTCTCCGTTTACCTGGATAAGTGCAATCCCAATAATGCTCAAAAAACGCACACCATCCAAACAAAGCAACTTTCTGATCTACATCTCATACATCGTCTGAGCATTTAGTCTCTCTACCACTGTCAAAATGTTGCAGTATGGTATACCAGCTACAAGATGCACTGCAATAACTGGCCAGGATTCCTTTGATGGTGTCTTCCAAAGACATAAGCTCTATCAGTTTGAATAACAAGGGCAATAAGTACATGGAGACATCACAACCTGCAAGTTCTCCTCCAAGGCACACACTTTGAACTAAATTGCCATTCATTCACTGATCAACATACTGGAACTCCCATCCTTAATAGTGTTGTTATCGCAGCTTCTCAAAGACAGTAAGGAATGGGAAATACATGTTGGCCTTGCCAGCAAAGTTCACATCCCGAAAACGAGATTTAAAAGTAGCTAGACTTTCTAAACATAGCCTATGAGTGAGCAGCATTATTCTTTAAACAGGTAAAAGAAAAATAACCATAGGATTTACCTCTCAGATAATTCCATTGCTCATTTCTAATGATACACTTTGCAGATATATATTTTGCATATACAACTGAAGTTATTTTTATTTATCAGTGCAAAAATCAGTGCAAATCCAAATTTTGAGCAGTTCAAAATGTATTGCCACTAACATGCTGGAAATTCAATTAAGTATAACACTCATATCAAAACGTCCAATCTGACCAAAGACACTATTTCTTTGTAACACTGGTACCTAATAATTGTCTCTAGGCAGGAAGTAACTTCACTTTGCAAAGCTATATTGTGTTTATGTTGATACAGAAATCAATAGCACTCCAACATATTACTTCTTTTACTATGTCAAAGGAACATATTGAGAATATTATCTCTAACTGCTTAGAAATATAAATTTACAGGAGTATCAACAACTTGTTTCAAAGATAAGTTTTTGACTTTAACAGAATAATTCTTCCTCGGGAGAAAAATATAGAAAACCAGATGATGTGACTTTGTATTTTTGGGCTTTGCAGAAAATGAACACAATTGCTTTCCTATAGTTGTGAAAAATCTACCTTGAGACTGCACAGCAAGAATAAAATTCTCATCCTGAATAATTGCATTCCATATTGCAGATTTTTGGATTCTCTTTCAGGATGAATGCCAGTACAAATACTGCTGAGAAAGGGAGGTAATAAATTTTAACATTTTGGCCTATTAAAGTGTCATTCATATTAAATGAATATTATCTATTACTATGTAATACTTTTTGTTTGTTCTACACTTCATGAATAATAACACACCTTTTCCATCTTTAAAGTTATTGTTTTTATTTGCTGTATAATATTCTAGAGTTCTATTTATTTATCTATGTTTAACTGACCAGTCTTCAGCTGGCTTGCTGCCTATCCCATCTGCAGCCAATGAAAAATTTATAAAGTGTCAACTTTCAGCTGCCTGCATTTCATTCCTGCAAAAGGTAATATCATTCTTTACCAAAATGCATATTACCATTGAATAGAACAGAAGGATAGCCAGTTTGATTTGGAAACAAACAAATGTAGATCCATTCAAGCATTGATTAGCTAGAATTTAATTAACAGCATTTTTTGGCAGTGATATTACTTTAAGTAATTTATAACAACCTGTGGTATAAATAATAAAATAATTGGGGTAATAAAAAATTTTCCATCTTAGTGCAGCTGTTCCCCAGTTAAGAGCCCCTTCCTCCTCTTAAATGAAATCCTTTCATTCTCAACTATATTCCGTTTCCTCAGACATTCAATGGATTGTGATCCATTTCCAGTTTCTGAGAACTGGTTTAACACAAGACTTAAATGTTTTTATTCAGGTGACATTGTGGAGTGGATCTTGGATGTAAAAACAGTTTCTCTTTACACATAAAAGGTTTGGTTACAAAAATGCCACAAATGAAAATACCAATGTTTATCATATCAAATAACTTCTCTTTAAGAGCTTATTTGGAATTATACATCAAAAGGTGTTAACATGAGAGGCATGTTGAGGAATTTTATACAGTTCTGTGATAATAAGTACTGTAATGCATATCAAATGGAACAGTAAGAGGCTATCACATTTTGTTATATTGAAAACCTGGGCAGTAGGTACTAGACTGTTAGTAAACTGGCCTTTTTATTTGCTTCAATTGATGGGATAAACATCTTTTCTCCCTCCTGCTTATGCGAGTCTGTTGCAAAATAACAGTATAATTTAAATGCACTTCTGAGTATTCATAGGCCTTGGTCTTAAACTGCATGTTTAAACAATTTTAGTCAGAGACAGCACAGGATGCCTATATTGTGGGAAATGTAGTGAGAATCCTTCAAAGTGTTAAACAGAGTTGACGTTCCTTTTAATATGCAGGTGTTCAATATTGACAGTGGGAAAAGTACAATGTACCATGTGCTTACCCTATTTCTGGACCAGGAGGTCTGGGTTCAAGTACTACCTTCTACAAATCTGTGCCTTAGAATTTCTAAATAGGTTGATTAGAAAATATCTGTACCATGTGTGAGCGCAAATATCACTCACCTTGATGAATATAACATCCAGCAAAGCAAAACATTTACAAATATATGGGCTCCAGATTCATGATCATTGAGGCAAAATGGAAAGTTAAGATTCAATAAACTCTTTCAAGAATTTGGAAGAAACTTCCATTAAACCACCATTAAGACAAATATTCATCATAAAATGCAAGTGTTTGGTTATTCATCAACCTATACATCAGTAAAAAAATGTGGTATACTGCATCCGCTGTACCCGG
This sequence comes from Rhincodon typus, assembly GCF_021869965.1. NCBI lineage: Eukaryota > Metazoa > Chordata > Chondrichthyes > Orectolobiformes > Rhincodontidae > Rhincodon > Rhincodon typus. The sequence goes on from NC_063348.1 coordinate 53,931,935, forward strand.
TGTGGCCTCCTCGACATCGGAGAAACCAAGCGGAAGCTTGGGGACCGCTTTGCGGAACACCTACACTGGGTTCGCAATAAACAATTGCACCTCCCAGTCGCGAACCATTTCAACTCCCCCTCCCATTCCTCAGACGACATGTCCATCCTGGGCCTCCTGCAGTGCCACAACGATGCCACCCGAAGGTTGCAGGAACAGCAACTCATATTCCGCTTGGGAACCCTGCAG
>NC_063348.1:53932262-53975440 GCF_021869965.1 Rhincodon typus
GTATCTCCTCCCTAACTCCCCACCTACACTCACCTTTACTGGCTCCATCCCCGCCTCTTTGACCTGTCCGTCTCCTCTCCACCTATCTTTTCCTCTATCCATCTTCTATCCGCCTCCCCCTCTCTCCCTATTTATTTCAGAACCCCCTTCCCCTCCCCCATTTCTGAAGAAGGGTCTAGGCCCGAAACGTCAGCCTCTCTGCTCCTCTGATGCTGCTTGGCCTGCTGTGTTCATCCAGCCCTGCACCTTGTTACATCAGTAAAGTCATTCTTGTTATTGAATGTTTTGCATATTTATTCAGGGTTTTTTCCTTTAATCAGGCACATAAAGAAAATGGCTCCATATTAAGAATTACTGTTTTAAAAACAAGTGGATTCAAATTTTTGTAAAGTTTGCAGGCTGCACAATATAAGAGTTTAATTAACAAGAGAATTTGCTAGAAGATAAAAAATAGTATCGAATATAAAGGGTTCTCATCGACAGAATAAGAATTCAAAGAAATATTTTTAGCTCTTCACAGACAAAAAGGGTGTCAGAGTGCAGTTCTTTATTCCATCATCTGAGTTATTACAAAGAGACACAGAAATATGTTTAGCATAGGATTTTAAAATATCCTAATAATATCAATCTATGTTTTCAGGTGACAAAAACAGAAATTGCTGGAAAAGCTCAGCAGGTCCAGCAGCATCTGAGGAGAGAAATCAGAGTTAACGTAATATAACATAATAACCCTCAGTTCTGAGGAAGATGCACACTGGTGTGTTTCTGAATGTCCTCTAGGGAAGGAAATCAGCTGCATGTGACTACAAACTCACAGCAATTACTTTCCCTTTTTAAGTGCCCTCTGGATAATTAGAAATATATTCTGGTCCGAAACATGTCATCTGATTTCTCTCCATAGATGCTGCCAGATCTGCTAAGCTTTTCCAGCAATTTCTGTTTTTGTTTCTGATTTACAGCACCTGCAGTTCTTTTGGTTTTTGTGTTGTCACGAGTTCTCTGCAGGTCCAATTCACAGCGTCACAACATCCACCATGGATAAGGCAAGGGGACAGGTACTGAATGCATACTGGCTGCTACTAGGGTCAAACCCAATACTGTTGGTAGCCACCGAGAGTCATAGAATCCCTACAGTGTGGAAACAGGTCCTTTGGCCCAACAAGTCCACACTGACCCTCAGAGCATCCCACCCAGACCCATCCCCCTATAACCCACCTAATCCACTCATCCCTGAACACTATGAGCAATTTAGTATGGCCAATCCACCTAGTCTGCACATCTTTGGACTGTGGGAGGAAACCAGAGCATCTGGAGGAAACCCATGCAGACACGGGGAGAATGTGCAAACTCCACACAGACAGTTGCCTGAGGATGGAATCAAACGCAGGACCCTGGTGCTGTGAGGCAGCAGTGCTAACCACTGAGCCACTGCCATCCAATTAAAATTCTTCATCTGATGCACACTAGCCAGCCAATCAACCGAGCCAAATCAGCCTTCAGGTTGCTATGGCAGCATTCACTGTTGTATGCAAGTTGGAGCCTGGATCTCTGCATAATCATGATAAATGCTCCAATTTCTTCTCCATCACCTGGCTGACCAAAAGTCTCTCCATCTCTTAGTTGGTATGTGTTGGTAGGATTTACAAGTTGACAGTCAATCCAGCCATGTTATGAACTCACTTTCAATTTCTGGAGTGGGACTTTCAGAGATCAGAGGTAGAGAAGCAACCACTGTGCCACATAACCTCCTTCAGTGACATGGATTGAGAAAAATTCTAGCATTTAAATATGATCTCAACAAGTTACTGAACACTGCCATTTAATGCGGTGCTGTTACCAGCAACTTTAATCAATGACTGGGATTTATCCGGATATTTAGTCACAAGTAGAAACAATTTATTTCAGCCTAATAGAAAGTTTTTGTTTTCCTGTTGATTAAACACTTAGTTTAAAATACCCTATAATTTAAAGGTGAGATTTCACCTGAATTCAACTTAAATTCAGAGCCTGTAATTGTTAAATGGGTTGAAAATTTACCTAAACTAAAGTTATTTAGTTGAGATTTTTACATTTAAAGTAGAATCTACAATAACCATCACTTATGCATTGCTAAAGATTAAAATAAATTTTCCAAACAGGAGGAATTGATGCAGGTAATAGACTTCTAATAAGAAAAGTTAACATGTTGATTAATGCTTGCATAAAGATATTGAATGAGTATATGCTTTTGAAAGGCAAGAAAAATGAACAAAATAAGAATATACAAAAATGATCAATTAACATTGAAATTTTATTCATTGAATGATAAGATGCAGAATGTATCTAAGCAGGGTTAAATATTACAATGCTCGCTTATTGTATTAAGTACATTAAAGGTACAGACAGACTTCAATGATCTTTATCTCTTTGCCTGTACTAACTCCTATCTAGTAGGACTTTTAAATAAATTTGATAGGTCCATGACAGTACACATTGTACATTTTTTAAAAATGTACTGGTTCACAGGAAGAAGACGTTGCTGACCATGCACTCACAAATCTACCAATACTGAAATATCTGTGACTCTGATAAATGACAACTGATAGTTTGTGTTCATTGCAATACTAGCAAGATTATTACACACAGCATTTCCAACCAAGATAACAGAAATGGAAAGTTTATTGGAATGAGGACATTATATGCATATCAGGGACACAGAACACTGAGAGAATGTTAGCTGGCACCAGCATATAATGTTGTGAGAGAGTGGTCTATTGTTGTAATGGTAGTGCACTTGTCCCTTGAACCACAAAATATGGCATCGAGCACAACACTAACATAGGATAATTGCACATCCACAGACTGGGTGGAATACACATTTCTCACATTTGTCATTCCAACAAACCTCCTTTTCCTTTTATCTTAGATGAAATGCTGTTTGTATTAAGTGACAAGAATTGAAAACTAAGGAACAGAGGTTCTTGGGCTAGCCATGTAGTACATGTGGTTTACAGTGTCACCAAATAGTCATGTAACCCTGCATATATTGGAAATTCCTTTGGATATGTCACATATTTAGGGTGAGCTTGCCAATTGGATACAAAACTGGCTTAATGGCAGGAGACAGCTAGTGATGGTGAAAGAGACAACAAGGTGCAGGGCTGGATGAACACAGCAGGCCAAGCAGCATCATAGGAGCAGAGCAGCTAGCTGCGAGAATTAATGTGAATTGCAGGACACATTGATCATCGACACTTTGAACGCACTTTGCGGCCCCGGGTTCTTCCCGGGGCTATGCCTGTCTGAGGGTCGCTTGAAAATCAATCGCACTCGCCCCTGGCTGGCGAGAGCGCGGCTGGGAGTGTCGCAGAGGACGTCGTTCCTCTCTGTCTCCCTAAGTGCAGACTCCAGAGCCCTCCGGCGTCGGAGCGCTCGACCTTTTCCCACGCCCTGCTCGTTCCCCCGTCGCGTCGGACGCCCGTCTGGGCCCCGCGTGGCGTCAGTCTGAGCTGCGGTCGTGGGGCCAGCACGGCTGTCGCCTTTCCCAGCACGGCTGTCGGTGAGCCTCTCTGCTCCTATGATGCTGCTTGGCCTGCTGTGTTAGCCTCTCTGCTCCTATGATGCTGCTTGGCCTGCTGTGTTCATCCAGCCCTGCACCTTGTTGTCTCGGATTCTCCAGCATCTGCAGTTCCTACTATCAGTGATGGTGAAAGGTTGTTTTTAGTGCTTCAGGCCTGTGACCAGCGAAGTTCCACAGGGATTGGTGTTGGGTCCACTTTTCTTTGCCATTTACAAAAAATATTTGGATGAGAATATAGAAGAAATGGTTAATAAGTTTGTAAATGACACCAATATTGTTGTATAGTGGACAGTGAAGAAGGTTATCTAAGATTACAAAGAGATCTTGATCAATTGGGTCAATGGACTAAAGAGTGGCAGATGGAGTTTAATTTGGATAAATGTGAGGTATTGCATTTTGGTAAAACAAACAAGGGCAGGACTTATACAATTAAACATAGGGCCTTGGGTAGTGTTATAGACAGAGAAACCTAGGGGTTCAGGTACATAATTCTTTGAAGTTTGCATCACACATAGATAGGGTGGTTAAGATAGCATTTAGCACGCCTACCTTCACTGTTCAAACTTTTGAGTACAAGAATTGGGATGTTAGGTTGAAGTTATACAGGACATTGGTGAAGCCTCTTCGGGAGTACTGTGTCCAGTTCTGGTCACTGTTATAGGAAGGAAATTATTAAGCTGGAGAGGGTTCAGAAGAGATTTACCAAGATGTTGCATGGAATGGAGGGTTTGAGTTATAAGGAGAGACTGTACTGTACAGGCTGGGACATTTTTCACTGGAGCATAGGAAGTTGAGGGGTGATCTTTAAGAGGTTTATAAAATCTTGAGGGGTATAGATAGGGTGAATGGCAGGTGTCTTTTCCCTAGGGTGGGCGATTTCAAGATTAGGAGGCAAACTTGTAAGGTGAGAGGAGAAAGATTTTAAAAAGACATGAGGGGCAATTGATTTTGCACAGGAAGTGGTTCAAGGGTGTAATGAAATTCCAGAGATAGTGATGGATGCGGGTACACTTACAATATTTAAAAGACAGTTGGATATGTATATGAATAAGAAATGTTTGGAGGGCTATGGGCCAAGTGCAGGCAGGTGAGACTAGTTTGGTTCGGGATTATAGTTGGCATGCACTGGTTGGACCAAAGTGTCTGTTTCAATGCTGTATGACTCTATTAGTCTGTGACTTGATATATAAACTACCTGCTTGGAATGCTTTCAAATAGCTCCATTGACTGTTGTTACTCAATAACCAAGCTTTAAATAGACACTTCATGACTGACAGTCCCATTTTCTGATAAGATACTCAGGGCATTATATACAGGGTCACAGTTAAACTTATAGAAAGCATCCACATGTTCTTGGAATCACATTGAAAATTACATAACTTCATTATCCATTACCTAAACAGTCAACTTAACATGTCTGCTCAAATATCTGCAGTTGAGTTTCAACTCTAGACATAAAACCCATGACCTTCTGAATCAAAAACAGAAAAGGATTTACAATGGTGCCATACAACCAACATTCTAGTGTGTTCTTTTTTTGGTTTATACAGTCATTTTACATTTGCCAGTCAGAAGGTGCAGAGGTTTTGAAGAAACAGATTTTACAATGCATTGCATCCACTTGGACTGCCTGCCAGGAAAAGCAAGAAAGATAGACTTAGCCTACAGGATGTATCTTTTTTTAATTCATTAACAGGATGAGGGTGTTGCTGGCTAGGGCCAGCAGGCAGTTCAGAGTCAACCACATTGCTGTGGGTCTGGAGTCACATGTAGGCCAAACCAGGTAAAGATGGCAGTTTCCTTTCCTAAAGGACATTAGTGAACCAGATGGGTTTTCATGACAATTGGCAATGGATTCTTGGTCAAAATTAGATTCTTAAATCCAGATATTTTTATTGAATTCAAATTCCACCATCTGCCGTGGCAAGATTTGAACCCAGGTCCCCAGAATGTTATCCGGGTCTCTGGATTAACAGTCCAGCAATAACACCACTAGGCCATCACCTCCCCTAAAATCCAAATATCGAGACTGCATGAATCACTGAGCACAGGAAAGGATAAACACTTGAGAACAGTATTGGAAATGTTGCTGGCCAGAGGGTCAGGTCTTCTCTTTCCTCGATTGTAGAGCTGAGAGCTTAGGCCATCACAAGCCCAGCTTATAAAACAAAACACTTTTAAGTGCAGTTGTCTATTGGTATTACTTCAGTCTATTCACAGCATCCCCTAACATATTGCCATGAGTATGCAGGTGTCACTATCCACATCTGCAAAGCAAAGACTTCCCAGCATTGCAATACACAATGGAGTGTATACCAAATACATTGGCACTTGCATTGGAAACTATGGTAGCGCAACTCCAGTCCAGTTGAAGTACATCTCACCATTGTTTAACACACACTCAGTTCTGAGGAAGGGTCACCGGACCCGAAACGTTAACTCTGTTTTCTCCTTCACAGATGCTGCCAGAGCTGCTGAGCTTTTCCAGCAACTTTGTTTTTGTTCCTGATTTACAGCATCCACAGTTCTTTCGGTTTTTATTCACCACTGTTTAAACTGCTTCAATAGAACCCCTGTGCTCCAACATCCAACAAGTCCTTTTTCAACTCACTTACAAGATATGGATATCACCGTCAACATTTATTATTGATCCCAAATTGTGCTTGAGGAACAATTAAGTAGTTTGCTGGATAATTTCAGCTGGAAGTTAGTAGTCAACCACATTGTATATAGGCCACACCAGGCAAGAACAGCAGAATTCATTTCCTAAAGGGTATCGGTAAACCACAGAGATTTTACAACAATACAGAAGATTGATGATCACCTGTTATTGCTACTATTGAAGCATTTTACTCCAAAAAGCAACAGGGCCTCTTGTCCATCTAGAGCTTTTAGAGGGACAATTGGGGAAATATAATTGTGAGGAATCAAAAATTCATTTTCCTGATGACGAGTTAAAATTTTGTTCTAAAGTCGGGTTGGCTTTTCCAAACTCTTATGCATTCATGAGCATGTTATGAATAATCATTAACACCACAGCCAACTAATTATACTCACAAGTGCAATCTCATCAAAAATGGGAAACACGTGTTCACAAACCTGTCTATACATATAGGGTATCAACCTGGTGAGGTAGACTTTTTCCTTCAAGCTCCAGTAACTACAAATTACTTAAATTATTTGACTTCTTCATAACCAAAGTATTTCTTTGCTGAAATGTTTACAAAGTAAGGGGTCTCCATGGTAATTGGCTCATAAAAAGTATTAATCTCGCTTAATGTTGTTAAACGCATACAGTGTTGGGGTGAAACGTGACCAGTCAACAAGCCTGTTCAAGTGAGACTGGCTGATGCCATCAAACCTGACTAGGGCTGGCAAGAAGGACTGAACTCAAAGGTGGTTCAACTCAAAAAGCCAGTTTTTGTGGGCGTATCTGTGTCCCATGCAAGCCTTTGACGAAAAGCAATCAAATATGTACATTGTCCTAGTTGTGATGGAAGGCCAGTCACTTGATAGTAGCTGAACTCATAGATTCATTGACTATTACAGTACAGTAGGAGGCCATTTGGCACATCTTGTCTGCATGAATCAACAAAGACCTGACTACACTAATCCTATTTTCCAGTGTTAGGCCTACGGTCCTGGAAGCTATGGCAACATATGTGAATACAGAAATACTGCCTAAATGCTATGAGAATTTCTGACTTAACCACTCTTTCAAATAATTAGTTCCAGACTCCCATCACCCTGTTAGTAAAAAGACTCCTCCTAAACTTTCATAGAATCCCTACAGTATGGAAACAGGCCCTTTGGCCCAACAAGTCCACACTGACCCTTGGAGCATCCCACCCAGACACATCCCCCTATAACGCACCTAAGCTACACATCCCTGAACACTACAGGCAATTTAGCACAGCCAATCCACCTAACCTGCACATCTTTGGACTGTGGGAGGAAACCCACACAGACATGGGGAGAATGTGCAAACTCCACACAAACAGTCGCCCGAGGGTGGAATTGAACCTGGGTCCTTAGTGCTGTGAGGCAACAGTGCTAACCACTGAGCCACGGAGCCACATGCCACCCCGTTCTCTTAACTTTCTACCTCTTACCTGAAATGCCTTTGCTTAATGATTCCTTTACTAATGGAAAACATGTCTTCCTATCCGCTGTCCATAATCCTTACAATCTTACACACCTCTATCAAGGTCCTTCTCAACCTTTGCTGCTCCGAGGAAAACAATCCCAGCCTACTGAATCTTTCCTTGGAGTTCAGATCCTTCAGCCTAGGAACCATCTTGGTAAATTTTCTTTGCTCCCTCTCTAGTGAAATCCACTTCCTGTATCATAGACAATTTAGCTTTTGATCGTGTAGGTTCCTACCTTTTTGACCAGTCTGCCATGAGGGACATTATCAAATGCCTTGCTGAAGTCCATGTGGACCACATCAAACCATTACCCTCACCAACACTACTGATTACCTCCTCAAAAGATTTGGTCAAATTTATCAAACATGACCTTCTTGTAATAAATCCATCTGACTCTGACAAGTGCAGATATATTCTGACCGTCATAGTTCTTTCTAAAAACTTTCCCACCATTGAGGTTAGACTGTCTCGCCAATATTTCCCTGCTCTATCCCTTCTTCCCTCTTTTTAAGAGTGGGACAATGTTAACAGTCATTCAGCCCCCTGTCATCCCACCTGTGGCCAAAATGGATTGCAAAACTACTACCAGGATTGCTGATATCTTCTCTATTGTCTCCCTCAACAGCATGGGATACATCTCATCTGCGCCTGCAGATTTATTCACTTATAAGACTGTTAAACTCTCTAGTACCTCATTTCTCTCTGTATTAATATTTTCGCAGTACTAATAATTCACAGTCCAATATCTGTGTTCTCCTTTTTCATTATGAAGTCTGAAACAAAATATTCATTGAGGTCTGTGCCCACATCTTTCAGGTCCACATGGACATTGTCTTTATGGTCCGTAATGGGCACAAATCTTTCCCTAGTTAGCCTCTTGCTATTTATACATACTTTTTAAAAAAGAAACTTTGAATTTTCCTTTATTCTACAGACCAATGCTTTCCCATTGCACACTCTTACTTCCAAATATTCTTTTGAGCTGCTGAGTGCTGTAGCCTCCTTCTATGTTTTAAGTGTGAAGCCTGGTAGAAGTGTGAGAGATAATCACTGTGGTGAACTTAGTACTACGTCGGTAGCTGTAATGCGCACTTTACAGTGGCAAACTTACAATGCTAATTCACAGTCATTGAAGCATAAAACAATGAGGACATGATGGTACATACCATGGCCAAGCAAAATAGATCATTCATCCTCCATCAGCACTGAGGCCAGGTTTTTTAGAGCTACCCAAGGGAACTGATCTCTGCAGCCACCTCTGTCCAGGCTGTCTTAATAAGTCAGCATGGTATCTTATTGCCATCCATTGTCAAAAGAATTTCTCATGTGTCCTGGACAGCTTGCAGGAAAATCTCTAGGGAGGAACCACTGAATCTTGGTGCAAATTTGTTGTGATCTCTGAAATTGCAAATGTGGATAGGGTTGATGAGCAGAAAATGAGTGATGCTTCTGGCTTACAGGGAGTAAAGTGTTGGCTAGATACATTTTAAAATATGGAATCTGGATGTTGGAACCTGGAAGGTCCTGAGGGCTTAATAACATTGTGCCTATAAAAATTTGGCATTTCACCAGTGCAGGCATATAAGCTCAGAAGAATGCAATTGTACATGAAAACTCAACCCACACCCATGCTGAAGTGCCTTCCTGTATTAGATTTGCTTTCACAATTCATCTCAAGCAAAGAAAATTCAATCCTCACATTTCTTCATTCTATTGGTAGACCAGAGGGAGAACATGATGATGCAGGGCTTCACTAACTTTGCTGCACAAGTATCTACTCCCACACACATGGTGAGGGAATATCCAGAAACAGATGCATAACTGATAAATACATGGTTGAAACCATCAGCTCCAAAGGTGATAACCCATCTCCACCCACGCACAAATGGTAGTAGAAGGATTTGGAAATAGGCAGGACCAATCAGGCTACAGCAGCAACAGATGCTACGTAACTAATGTGATGTAATGAAGAAGCATAAGGTGATGCAACGCTGTCTGAATGTCATATTGTTTGTACTGACACTCAGCAGCGAGCCACCACACTTAAAAGGTCATAGAATGTTAAAGCACATAAGGAAACCATCTGTGTCAGCTATCTGCATTCTCTTGATATAGAAAAGTGAGCTACTTTTGAACTAATTTTGATGATGAATGTAACAAAATATGACCCACTAAGACTGTTCCTTCTGAACATGAGACAGCAAAATTATTGGTTGCCAAGTTGAACAAAGTAATGAACACTTTGTTTTTGATTACATGTGCAAGGTGACAAGGGTAACTCTTCAATTTTCTAATTTTATTACTTTTCTAAAACTTTTTTTATCTGTTACAAAAGGGGATACAAATAACTACAGAGAAAAGTCTCTGAAAACAAAAAAAAACTTTGCAAGATTTATCTATCCCTTAAATACAATCAAATCAAACAAAAACTCAGTTGTGAACAGATCACTTTATAGGTAGGGTTTCCAATGGTCACACAGATATGAAAGTATTGGGCCGTAATTTCTCAGGTTAACATCCTAACCAGGATCATGCTGATGTTGTCCTACATTAGTGATGCAGCTGGAGTTTGCTAAGCCACAAGGAGGGTATCTCAGTTAGATGCAACAGGTAGATAAAAATGTCACTTCAAATTCATCTTTAGAATCCTTTTCATTTATGGCTATGTAAGGTCCAGAGTGGAACGACAATAAAAATTCAATGGGCTGATTCTTGAGAAGACTGCATTATCCTGTGCGGAAACAGTGTATAGCCTTTGCATAATCTTGGATTTAGAAAAATAAGAAACAATATAAAATTCTTAAAGGACTTGACAGGGTAGATGCTGAGAAAATGTTTCCCCTGGTTGGGAATCTAGAGCACAGGGTCTGACTCAGAATAAGAGGTCAGCCATTTATGAGTTAGATTACGATATATTTATTCACTGAAAGAGTTGTATATCTTAGAGATTCTGACCTAGAGATCTGGATGCTGAGCCATAGAATATATTCAGGTCAGAAGAAGATAGATTTTTGGTTATTAGGATATTAAAAAAGGATAGTGCATGAAGGTAGAGTCAGGAAATCAGCCTTGATTCTGTTGAATGTAACAGCAGATTCAAAGAACCAAAGGCCTACTCCAGCTAATGTTCTTATGTCAGTTGCTGGAACATCTCCCCACCCAGTGGCTCCATGCTCTGCAACTGCACCAATCTCTGACTGTTATGTCTTCAGCTCCTGAGCAAGGTGGCCAATCTAGGATTTGTTTGGACAAGTTACTGTTGTGTTCAGGGTTCTGGTTCTTGTACATTCTAGTATACTGCCATTGTCACAGCCCACCAGTCTTTATTAATAATAAGAGTGCTATTAAGAGTAACAGGAACTCCCAGTGTGGGAGCCTATTATCCGGACCATTTCCTGATCTTCACGTCTGTCTTCTAAGGGACAGTTGAAGGTTTTAGATCTTGGAATGCAACCACGAAGTCACTCCCACCAAAAAACACTAAAAATCTGACACATTTGGAACTCCACCACTTTCTAAGAAGGTGTAAGTCTCTCATCAGATTCACAGTGGGAGACTGAGCAAATCTACAATGAACGTCCTACGATAAAATTAAAAGGTAATTTGCCAATCATAGAAATCTGAAACACAACATATAATACAGTATTAACTAAAAGAATACAAGTATATATGTGGAAATATGAAGCATCTCTGAAGAGAAGTAAAGGCAGGTTATGATATTTGTATATCTGTCCTTCCTTCAGTAAACCCTAAAATTCTGATTTTGTTTAGAACCATTTTTTCTCAGAACTTTCACTGATGATTTTAAAAGTTATACTGCACGTGGTCAAATCGCTTATGCAGAAAAAAAAGTTTAAAGTGCATAGTTTTGAGGACCAATTTTCTGAAAAATATATTTGATCTGGCAAATGACACAGCAGTGCAACCTCAGGAGGATCAACTACGCTAAATTAACCAATAGGAGATTCTATTATTTGAATTGAGAATTCGCAAGTATTAGCTTGCCCAGAGGCCTGCAGCCTTCATTTCAAGCACCAAAGGTTTTGCTTTGAGCTTTCTTACAGACCACAGACCATACGATATAGGAGCAGACTTAGGCCATTCAGCCCATCGAGTCTGCTTCACCATTCGATTCTGGCTGATATATTTCTCAACTCCATTTTCCTGCCTTCTCCCCGTAATCCTTGACCCCACTACTAATCAAGAACGTATGTTCTTAGCCCTCACAGCCTTCTGTGGCAATAAGTTCCACAGATTCACCACCCTCTGGTTGGAGAAACACCTCCTCATCTCAGGTCTGAAGTGTTATACCTTCATTCTGAGGCAGTGCTCTCTCTCTCCTGTTAGAGGAAACATCCTCTCCATGTCCACTCTATCCAGACTGCTCAGTATTCTGTAAGTTTCAATGAGATCACTCATTATCCTTCTAGACTTCATTGAGTACAGACCCAGAATCCACAACCACTCCTTATGTGTCAAGCCCTTCATCCTCAGGATCATGTAAATATCCTCTAAACCTCCTCCAACGCCAGCACATCCTTCCTTAGATATTGGCCCAAAACTGCTTATAATATTCAAAATGCTGTCTGATCAGAGCCTTATACAACCTCAGCAGTACATTTCTGCTCTTGTATTCTAGACCTCTTGAAATGCAAGAATCAGAAGCCTTCAATGTAACATTGGCAAATTGTTCAGAATTTGATTGAAAAATCTTCACCCTACTCCAGCAAACCTGCAATTGGCTTAGGAGTCTATTGCACCAGCTGTCTTCTGGCAGGCCCTGTTTGGGATGCCCAGTGAGTGCCCAATGTTAGGATACTGTTATAGACCCTACCAAATGCCCTCAAAACATTCAGAAGATAGTCTAGACTCTACCTTTTTTCTTACTTTAAAGGTAAATGTAAGGTGTTATGTTCCAGATGCAATTCAATTGGTCAAACTGCTGGATTTAAAGCAAAACACATTTTATTCATCCACTATGGTTAAAATAGAACTAAAGAAAGAATGAATTGGAATAACAATTCTACTGGAAAACTTAGAATAATAGAAACAATAACTATTGCTAATTAACTGTTCCAATATAGCAACATCCCATAAACACACCCTTGGCAAAAGGCAAATTCAGAAAACAGATTGTCTCTCATTCAATTCCCGCAGCAGGAAGACAACCCCTGCTTTTGGCTGTAACCGAGAGAGGGAAAAAAATAGCTTCCACTTCTTCAAGACCCTATCAGCAACTGCTGAAAGCTAAAACTAAAAATCCTGGTTCTGTGGGAACTTGACCACACCCATTCAGGCTACTTCTATTGTTCCAACTTTTAAAAAAAACCCAAGGCCTAACAAGCTGTTGACTCTAGTGACTCTTTTAGACTGCTCAATACCTCTGTCTCAAAACTTTTCTTTTAAAAAAAAACACAGGACAAATACACCTCTTAAAGGTACAGTACTGTTACAGGCACCAACCAGCCAACCAGACAGCCGGCTGTACTGGACTTCGTATTAACCAACAAGATTAATTACTGACCTCATAGTGCACATGTCCCTGGTAGCAGTGACCATAACATAAATGAATTTTGCATACAGTTTAAAGAAGAAAAATTAGGGAATTAATTTAAACTAAGGCAATTATGAGGGCATGAAAGCAGAGCTAGTGAAAGTGAACTGACAACGTAGCTTAAGGGTTGTGCAAAAGAGCTTCAGTGGCAAACTTTAAAGGCACATTCCAGAAAGCACGGAACAGATTTATATATTCCACCAAATATGAAAAAGTCAAAGATACCTTCAAACTCAAGAAAAGACATTAATTGTGAAGATATGTGGCAGGTCAGAAAATTGGAGCGAATACTAAAAACATCATAAAACAAAGAATTACAGAATAAATAAGAGGAAAAAAATTAGAATACAAGAGAAAGTTTGTCAAAAAATTGAAAATAGGTAAAAGAAGTTTCTTCAGATATTTAAAGAAAGAAAAGAGTTATCAAATTAAGTGCTGGTCCTATAGAAAATAAGCTAAGGGAATTTGTAATGGAGGATGAAGAAATGGCAGAGGAATTGAACAGATATTTTGCGCCAGTCTTCTTTAGAAAGCATACAATGACGTCCTGGAAATAAAAGCAAATCTGGAATTGAAAGTGAGGCAGGAACTCAAGAAAATTACAATTTACTCAGGAGTGCTGAGTAGATTGTTGGAACTACAATTTGACAAGTCTCCGGGTCTTGATAGATTTCATTCTAGGATCTTAAAAGAAGTAGCTAGTGGCATAGTTGATGCATTGGTCTTAACTTTCCAAACTCATTGGTTTTGGGGGAGGTCCTTTCAGATTGGAAAATAGCTAATGAACTCCTTTATTCAAAAAAGGAGGGAGGCAGAGAGCAGAAAACTATAGGCTAGTTAGCTTACCATCTGTCTTAGGGTAAATATTGGAAGCTATCATTAAAGACATTATTACAGGGTGCTTGGATAAGTTTGTGTTAATCAGGAGCCAACATGATTTTGTAAAAGGGAAATCATGCTTAACTAATTTATTGGAGTTCTTTGAAGATGTAGCTTGTACTGTGGATAAAGGGATCAGTGAATGTATTGTACTTAGATTCCCAGAAGATATTTAATAAGGCACCACATCAAAGGTTACTGCAGAAAATAAAATCTAATGGCTTTGGAGTGACATATTGGCATGGATAGAAGATTGGCTGACAAACAGGATGCAGAGAATAGGAATAAATTGGTATTTTCCAGGCTGGCTGGATGTCACAATGGTGTGTTACGGAGTTTAGTGATGTTTTACAATTTATATAAATAATATGGATGAAGTGTTCAATGGCATGGTAGCTAGATTTGCTGATAACACAAAGATAGATAGGAAAGTGTGTGAATAAGACATAAGGAGCCTACAAACGGACATAAATAGTTTAAATGAGTTGGCAAAGATCTGGCAAATGGAGTACAATGTGGAAATCTGGGAAGTTCTTAATTTTGGGAGAATAACAAAAGCATATTATTCATAAGGTGAGAGATTGCAGAGATCTGAGATGCAAAGAGATCTGAAACACTAACAGAAATTACAGAAAAGAAATGGAAAGCAGAGTTAATGTTTTGAATCCAGTGATCCTTCATCAGTACTGAATCTGAAGAAGCGTCACTGGGCTCAAAATGTCAACTTTGCTTCCTCTTCACAGATGCTGCCAGACCTGCTGAGTTTCTCCAGCAATTTCTGTTTTGTTACAGATCTCCAGTATCCACAGTTCTTTGTTTTATTGCAGTCATCTGGGTGCCCTACTGCATGAACTGCAGAAGGTTAGTTTGCAGATGCAGTGACAATTCAGGAAAAATAATAGAATGTTACATTCTGTTGTGAGGAGAATTGAATGCGGGAATGAGGAGGTAATACTTCAGTTATACAGGGTATTGGTGGAATTACATGTGGAGTACTTCGTACAGTACTGGTCACTGTACTTATGGAAGGATACTAATGAATTGGAAACAGTTCAGAGAAAGTTTACTAGATTAATGCCTGGAATTAGCAGATTGCCTGATGAGGGGAGGCTAGATAGGCTAGGCCTGTACCCTCTGGATTTCAGAAGAGTCAGATGCAACTTAATTGAAATACATAAGATTATACATAATATAATACTTTCTGGGTAGAGGCAGAAAAGATGTTTCCTTTTGTGGGAGAATCTAGAACTAGGGTCATTCAAAATTAAAGGATCAGACTTTTAAGACAGAGATGAAGAAAAAAATTTCTCTCAGAGTATTGTGAGTGTTTCAAATTCCCTTCCTCTAAAGGCAGTGGATGCAGAACCTTTAAATATTTTTAAGGCAGATTGTTGATAACAAAGGGATGAAAGATTATTGGGGGTATGCAGGAAAGCAAAGTTACAGTTAAAATCAGACCAGCCATGATATTATTGAGTGGAAAAGGAGACTCGAAGGGCTAACTGGCCTACTCGTGTTTCTTATTTATATGCCGTTTGAATCTTTACACAGCAAAATGAAAGGGAGAACCTAAAGCACCCTCTTCCTATTTCAATACCAATGGTCAGTCTGAACCTCCTACAGGTGGAGGTCAATTTGAAGACAACATAAAGCCTGGAGATCCTTGGTATATCATAGGCAAAGGTTCATGTAACAAGTCTTCACTGCTTTGTAATCTTCACCTGTAATGAAGGGTGCTAGTGGCCAAGTGCAGTGAAGAGAGAAGTCTACTTTCCAGTCTTCCCCATTAGATGGTTGAACTTAGACCTTTAAAAGAACATGTATTAAACTTAAATAACTTAATATAAGCCAATGATGAGTATTACTGTCTGGTGGTCATAATGATTGGTGCATGGTTCCTTCTTCAAGCCAAAAACCATTGCCCTAAGCTTCTGAAACTTGCAAAGCTAACTACACTGTAAACATTAATAAAACAAGTAGACCTGCCAATGGCATTCCTCACAAATAATCAAGAATTCAAAGTGCATAACGTAACTCAATTTTTCAAGACAAAAGAGGCTTGGTGATTTTATTGATAATGTGCGAGACATATAGATATAGAGGAATTGAACTCCCGAAATAAACAAATACAGCGCATGATCTGGTTTAACAGAAATCTAAACTACAATATTCAGCTATTACCTTTAATAGCTTGCTAGCAAAATAACTCTACAAAAGGAAGTTAAAAATTCTAACTAATTATTTTAAATAATTAGAATTAAAAATGGAACTATGCATTGGAAACAGATAATGGTGTCAAGATTCAACCACCACCAAGATTATTGTAAAAAGAGAATCAATTTCTGAAACAGAGTAGATGAACGATCGGGATATTTCCTCTGCAGTATTTTCATATGTTTACACTCTACTTCACAGAAGCAGATATGTTCCAGGAGAGTTCTGCTCAATAGTTGAACTGCTTTTAAAGCGTCTGAAAAAGCTTAAAATAGTTCAATTTTCAACAATCATTTGAATTAACATTAAAAGTGTAATCTTACCTAGTAAATTTGTCAACCATAGAGCCAAGTCTTCCTTCATTGGTAATAAACTAGCCTCATGCCTGCTCGCCAACCACTGACTGTACTGATGCACATCAGACAGGCTTGGCCCCGGCTCCTTCGGACTGAATGTGCTGCACATCTTTTCTTATCCACTTGTTCTATCTAGCATGAAAGAAAAATAAAATGTCCGTGATGCTATAGAAGGGACAACAACAGGTGATGATGTGCCAAGCATAAACTTTATTTTACTTCAGAAATATTTTGGTACTTATTTTTCAATAGTTGAAATGAATGCAAAAACAAAGAAGCAAATAAAGGTACATTGATTCCAAAACAACAAAACATAAATTACCATTAGTTTCACTCACTGTAAAGAATCATACATCAGCAGTTACTTGAGAATCAAAAAAGGATTACATCATTTCTAAAAGAATCAAACTACTTATTTTAATAGTGTATACCATATTTTAAAGTTTTTAATATAGTATTTTAAGTTTTACCGTGATCCCAAACAGCAGGACTTAGCTACATATGGCACTAACAATGTTGCTGGCTAAACAAACTTCCAATTAGACCGTTTTTCCTGTTTCAGAACAGTCCTCTTTGTACCTGAATGTGAGCTTACATCTCAAGTTCTAAGCAGCATTATCAAAACCAGTGACCTGGTTTAGTACAGTTTACTGTACCCCTAATGGCATGCAGCAGTCTGTTTCTTTTTCAACAGCATTATAAGGCATAATCACTCCCCTCCAAACGAACAGTGGGTTTTTACATAAGCCTGCACAGTAGAGCATTCATTCCATCTTCTCCGTAAAGAGCAGTGTTACAATGTTTGGTCTCATCCGTAATTTAAGCTATCAAACTGATATTTACGAAAGGGTTGCGTATGAAAGGAGCAAGCAATCATAGAGACTCTGCAATTTCTCCAGCACTTCTTTCAGTAATTAGTCTATCATTGCCATTAATACCGTCTATATACACAGAATGAGTCCAAGTTAAGCTTCCTTAGTGTAATTAAGTGATTAGTAACACAATGCACTGAAATTACTTTCTTATTATAATCGGTATGATGTGATATAATAATCTGAAAACTTTGGAGGATTCAATGGGCAAAATGAGTGCATTTTTGAGTCTGTCGCTTACTATTTTTCCTTCATAAATGCACTAACGTTGCAGGAACTCATTTTGAGGTTTCACGCAACAACAAAAAAACTTACTAGGACAATTCAGTATTTAAGAATTAACGCGTCCAATTTAAAAAAAAGTGTAAAGGATTCCCAAAGCGATATCAAAACAGCGACTGTAGTCACACTGTCGGATACTTCGTACATTTTCATTTACTTGGGGATAAAATTATACATTCTCAATTGTTTCAAATTGTAAATTCAGACTGCGACTAGCTTCGCAATACGCCAAAATGCCGCCTTCTATCGTATACTGTAGCGTCGTGGAAGCTCATCATTGCAGGCGAAACACTGCGCTGCTCCTCACCCAGTACAAGCGGTTCTGTTCTGGAGCTTTCACTCTCTTTCTTCTGCAATGCTACACTCTGCGGATCGACCTTCTCCTTTGCACGTGTGAATTAAACAACACTTTTCACAATCGGTCTCCTGCATGACGAATTCTTCAATTCATTAAGTGTGCGTCTTCGTATGAAGCATCCTAGCCGAGCTGATGAGAAGAGGAGCACAAGACATTCCTTACACAATCACATCGTCCTGTCAAACAAGAACGGAAGTCAGTGGCTACAAATACCTTTTCCACTACCAAACACACTGTCAATGATTTATCCCTGAAACGCGTATAGGTTTCAACATCTGGCAAATTCAGATTATTTGTACATTGCTTTCACAAATTGTTTTTCCTATGTTGAGGGTAGGCGAATATAAAATAATCTTTTTCACATAAGTTGCATGACACTGGGCTTTTATGCTAATTAACAATTTGGCCATGCAAAAAAAGGACATTAGTCAACCGTTATCGCTGTCCGTAGATCCAGTTTCAATTTTGTGCTGACTCATTTTATCTTACTTCAGTTTGATTTTTTTAAAAGAAAAAAAGATCTGGCACAGAATTCTGATGTGGTTATCTTGCAACAATAGATTAAATAATTGGCAACGTGTTTGTAATTCGTGGCTATGTGTTTGCAACTGGGTGTCTGGGTTACATAGCTGCCTGGCACGTCCAGTGATTCAGATGGTCAGGAATGAGTTTTTGATAACATTTTGAAGGTGAGCACTGGTGGCCTCAAAACATTCTTCCCTCACCAAAATTGCTATAAATAAATTTGGTAGTCATTGAAACATTGCTATTTGTGAGTTCATCTGTTGCACAAAATGGCTGCTACTTCCTGACATAAAAATATTCACAAATCCTTAAAGTAGTCACTTGGAATTGAGGACTTTGAGATGTAGCACAATTCCAGTTCATTCCGTTTTTGAAGATTTCACTGAAACTGCAACGTTTTGTTCATATCATACAGATTTTAGAAATGAATGCTTCACTATAATCCAATCAACATTCCATCGCACTTTTTTCCCATGTGACATTACCCAATGGTGACACACTTAATTATTGAAAAGCTTCTGGATCTGCAAAACAATATTCAGAGAGTAGACAGGATATTCCTGAGCAGGCATGAAGTCTATTAAAGTCGGGACTACTACTTTTGGAGGCATGGTCATTTAAACAACACATATCTCTACCAGGCTATCATGTTCTGAGTATTTATGAACTCTCAAGTGGTAACTGGTTCATTGTTGGCAGGAAAAGAAGTTCAGCTTTGCTTCAAGGCTTGCATGTTTCAAAACAGTTAGGAAAGAGACAGAATTAACATGGATAACTCAGTGGAGCTGGAGGAACAGAGCAGGCCAGGTAGCATCAGAGGAGCAGGAAAGTTGATGTTTCGGTTTGTGACCCTTCATTAACATGTATCACAGATTTGGTAGACTGTAGCCCATCAACCTGGATTATCTATTAATTTTCTTCATGGGATTAGCTCATGGTTAAAATTAGGTTTTAGAGATTTGACTGATGAAATAATTGAGTCCACCATTGGAGGGTCATACATTTAAAATTATTGGCAAAAGAACTAGAAGAGAAATTAGGAGATTGTATGCTTGCAATGGGTTGTTCGAATCTAGAATGCACATTACTGCACTTGAAAGAGTAGAGGAATCTGATGTCATGTGAACTTAAAGTTTTTTGAGAAGATCTGTAGTTCAGGTTGTGGATGAAATTGTAGACTTGCTTGCTAAGCCAGTGAGTTTGGTTGCAGACGTTTCATCACCCTGCTAGGTAACATCGTCAGTGCACCTCCATTGAAGCGTTGGTGTTCATCCCACTTGTTATTTATATGCCTCAGTTTGCTGGGGTGTTGGGTATTACTTCCAGTTTTGTTTTTCAGTGGTTTGTATATCAGGTCCAGTTCAACGTGTTTGCTAATGGAGCTCCGGTCGGAATGCCAGGCCTCCAGGAATTCCCTGGCATGTCTCTGTTTGGATCATGCTATTATGGGTGTCCGAGTTAAATTCATGTCCCTCTTTGTCTGTGTGTATTGAGACCAATGAGAATTGGTCGTGTCTCTTGGTGGCTAGTTAGTATTCGTGTATCCTTATCATCAGTTTTCTATGACACCATAGTTAAATAGTCACAGGATAAATTCAAAGGGAGGATAAGGGATGAAGTGAATTCAAATAGTTGAATGGGGGAGGTGATGGCCTAGTGGTATTATTGCTAGACTGTTAAACCAAAGACCCAAATAATGTCTGGGGACATGGGTCCGAATCCTGCCACTAGCAGATGGTGGAATTTGAATTCAATAAATATCTGGAGTTAGGAATCTAATGATGACTGTGAATTGATTGTTGGCAAAACCCATCTGGTTCACTAATGTACTTTAGGGAAAGAAACTGCCATCCTTACCTGGTCTGGCCTACATGTGACTCCAGACCCATAGCAATGTGATTGACTCTTATCTGCCTGCTGGGCAATTAGGGATGGGCAATAAATGCTGGCCTAGCCAGTGATGCTCTCATCCTGTGAATGAATAAAGGGAAAGGTGATGACATTTGGGGTTTTCTTGACTGGAGGGAAGGGAAGATTTTAAAACAAATCCTGGTGATTTGGATAATGTTATTGGCTAATATTTTGTAGTTTACTTTTTTGTTGTTTCGTCACTGGGTCTTAGGTTGGAATCCATACAAATTGCTGAGGTGGAAGTCTCTCTCTCTTTGTTAACTCTTAGGATCCTAAATGCAATTAATTTCAATTAGGAATAGGTTAATGACATGAAACAGATCAAAATATGATCAAATTCAGTATCAAGTGTAATGACATGGTAGAGGGAACTTTATTCTGCATCTAAGCTATGGCAGACCTAAAACTGACCAAGAACACTCAGTCATTGCAGTCAAAGACAAATGTTCCCATTACACCTACATTGACATGGTTCTCCAACAGTATCTTAACATTCAAAAATAAAACACAATGAGGACTACACTGTAGATAACACAGTGTGGAGCTGGAGGAACACAGCAGGTCAGGCAGCATCAGAGGAGCACGAAAGCTGACGTTTGGGTCTGGACCCTTCTTCAGAAATGGTGGAGGGGGAAGGGAGCTCTGAAATTGGGCGGGGGGTGGGGTGGGGCGGGGGAGGGTAGGTGGGATGGTGATAGGTGAGTGCAGGTAGGCAGTGGTGGGAATGAGGCCGGGGGTGGGGAGACGTGAGGGTTGGGAGCCCTCAACCCAGGGGTCTCAATGTGGACTTTACTAGTTTCAAAATCTCCCCACCCCCAGCCTCATCCCATGACCAACCCTCCCACTCATCCCCACCTCCTTGACCTGAGACAACCTGTCCGTCTTCTCTCTCCGTCTTATATGCTCCTCCCACCTCACTGACCAATCCCCACCACTGCCTACCTGCATTCACCTATCACCATCCCACCTA
Source organism: Rhincodon typus (assembly GCF_021869965.1). NCBI lineage: Eukaryota > Metazoa > Chordata > Chondrichthyes > Orectolobiformes > Rhincodontidae > Rhincodon > Rhincodon typus. The sequence continues at coordinate 53,953,891 of NC_063348.1, forward strand.
CCTTCCCCAGCTCCACCCCTCCTCTCTATTTATTTCAGAGCTCCTTTGTCCCTTCCCCATTTCTGAAGAAGGGTCCCGATCCGAAACATCGGCTTTCCTGCTCCTCTGATCCTGCCTGGCCTGCTGTGTTCCTTCAGCTCCACACTGTGTTATCTCTAACTCCAGCATTGGCAGTTCTTACTATCTCTAGGACTACATTGTAGATGGAACCAAAATAATGCTAGTACAGGCAGGTACAGCTACAGCATGTAAAAGGCATTTGGACAGGTACATGAATTAGAAAGGTTTAGAGGGATATGGGCCAAATGCAGGCAAATGGGAAAAGTGGTTAGCACTGTTGCCTCACAGTGCTAGGGACCTAGGTTTGATTCCACCTCGGGTGACTGCCTGTCTGGTGTTTGCACATTCTCCTTGTGTCTGTGTGGGTTTCCTCCAGGTGCTCCAGTTTCCTCCCACGGTCCAAAGATGTACAGGTTAGGTGGTTTGGCCATGCTAAAATTGCCCCATAGTGACCAGAGATGAGCAAGCTAGATAGGCTAGCGAAGGTAAATATAGAGTACAGGGCAGTGTTGGGGGCTGGGTCTGGGTCTGGGTGGGATGCTCTTCAGAGGGTAGATGCAGATTTGATGGGCCAAATGGCCTCTTTCAGCAGTGTAGGGATTCTATAATTCTATGATTTAGTTTTGAAAACCAGGTTGGCATGGAGAAGCTGGACCGAAGTGTCTGTTTATGTGCAGTGACTATATGAATACATAAGAACAAAGTACTGCAGATGCTGGAAATCTAAAACAAAAACAGAAAATGCCAGAGAAATTGAGTAAAGGGAGTATGTTAAATAAGAAAGTAGCACATTAATAACAAAGGAAAGATTGTAGTGAAAGGTAATTAGGTTGAATTAGAGCAAAAGCCCTTGCAATTGGTGAAGGCAGAGATAAATTTGGAAACAAAAGCAACAAACCATAGATATACATCTGGATAAATGAACAGAAAAGGTTTTCCAAGTAAGAACTTCTACAAACTAGATACTTAACTATAATTATTAATGAAAGCCATGAAGTATCAACAAATTAAGATGTGTAGATGCAAAATTAGTGATAATGAAAAACAAACAAACGTCAATCTTCAATAGCTTCCAATGGGATTTTAAAAATGTTAATATTTATGCCATCAGAGTCTTTGATTAAAACTGAAGATATATTTTTAGAATATTTTTATTCATTCATGGGATGTGGATTTTGTTTTCCTTTATTCATTAATGGGAGGAGGACATCACTGGCTAGGCAGCATTTATTGTCCATCACTAACTGCCCAGAGGGCAGTTCAGAGTCAACCACGTTGCTGTGGGTCTGGAGTCACATGTTGTCCAGGCCAGGTAAGGATGGCAGTTTCCTTCCCTAAAGGACATTAGTGAACCAGATGGGTTTCTCCCCCAATAATTGACAACGTATTCATGGTCATCATTAGATTCTTAATTCCAGATTTTTTTTTATTGAATTTAAATTCCACCATCTGCTGTGGCAGGATTTGAATCCCAGTGCCCAGAATGTTATCCAGTTCTCTAGATTAACAGTCCAGCAATAATACCAGTAAGCCATTGCCTCCCCCTGGTGATGAGCTGCCTTCTTTAACTGCTGCAGACCATGAGCTGTCAACGGATTCTGGACAGGATTTTGACTCAGCGACACTGAAGGAACAGCGATATATTTCCGAGTCAGCATCAAAAGTGGCTTGAGGGGGAACTTGCAGCTGGTGGCGTTCACATGTATATGCTGTCCTTGTCTTTCCAGATGTAAGTGGCCGTGTGTTTGGAAGATGCTGTCTAAGAAGCCTTGGTGAATTTCTACCGTTGTATGTCCACACTGCTGCTACTGAGCAGTGGTGGTGGAGAAAATGAATGTTTGTAGATGTGCAGCAATCGAGCAAGCTGCCTTGTCCTGGATGGTGTCAAGTTTCTTGACTGTTGTCGGGGCTCCATTCCTCTAGGCAAGTGGGGATTATCCCATCATATTCCTACTTGTGTCTTGTGGACAGAACTTGGGGAGTCAGGAGATGAGTTATTTGCTGTAGTATTCCTAGCCTCTGAGTTGCTCTTGTAGCTACTATTTTGCCAGTCCAGTCCAGTTTCTGCTCAATGGTCAGCCCCCAGTATGTTGGCACTGGGAGATTCAGTGTTGACAATGCCATTGAATATTAAGGGACAATGATTACATTCTCCCTTGTTGTAAATGGTCATTGCTTGGCATTTGTGTGATGTGAATGTTAATTTTCAACAAGCCTGGATATTGTCCGAGTCTTGCTGCATTTGGGCATGGACTGCTTCAGTACCTGAGGAGTCATGAATGACTGAACATTGTACAAGCATCAACAAATGTCTCAATTTCTGACTTTATGATGGAGGGAATGGCATAGATAAAGCAGCTAAAAGTGGTTGGGCTTAGGACAGTACCCTGAGGAACACCTGAAGATACATCCTGAAACTGAGATACTTCACCTCCAACAACAACAACCATCTTCCTTTATGCCAGATATTACTTCAACAAAGTTTTCCACCTGATTCCCATTGATTCCAGTTTTGCTAAGGCTCCTTGATACCACAATTGGTCAAGTGTGGCCTTGAGATCAAAACACCTCTGGAGTTAACTTCTTTTGACCATGTTTAATCCAAGTTTGTAATAAGGTCAGGAGTTCATAGAATCATAGCGTCCAATTCAGCCCATTGAGTTCACACCAACCCTCTGAAGAGCATCCCACCCAGATCCACACCCCTACCTTAGCCGTGTAACCCTGCATTTCCCATGGCTAATCCACTTGTCAGGACAATCAGAGGAAACCAGAGCACCCGGAGGAAACCCATGCAGATGTGGGGAGAATGAGCAAACTCCATACAGTCGCCCAAGGGTGGATTCGAATGCAGGTCCCTGGCACTGCTAACCACTGAGCCATCGTGCCACCCTGGTTGAATGGCGCTGGTCGTGACGGTTTAATGTTCAGCAAGGTTATAATGAATGAAAAGTAAGGATAACTTTATAAATAAAGGCTTGCAATGACTAGCTAGAGAAATTTTAATGATATAAACTGGTGAATGTAGCACAGAAAGGAGGCTTTCTTGATTTGATTTTAGTGGAAATGTGTGGTAGAGGATGAAACTATTTAAAAGCAGCTGTATAAGTCACACAGTAATATTGTCACATGGCCAGTTGAATAAGTAAGGGTTTTTCTATTATGGAACGGGATCACTGAAAGTTGAATAAAACATATGAAAATAATTGTAGATTGCATCTTAAATTTGCATGTTAAAGTGAAGAGAGGAAGAAAGTCTTTTGGTGTGATGATTGAATATTTATCTAAGTTTAGAGTTTAGAGTTTCAAGTGACAACTGACATGCTGCCCAATTGGTAAGATAACCTTTCACCAATCAGCTCATGGAGGGTTAACAGGCAAGTAAGATTGAGTATCGCACCCTTTCACAAGCCTCCAATGCCCGCCAATCAGGCTCTGGCAGTTCCTTTGTCCCAAATCCTGCCCCTCATGGGATCTGTAGGTGAGAAGGTATGTCTTCATGCTTCTTACAAGGTATGTGTAACAGGAACAAGACAAATGCGTCATCAGGAAACTAGCAGCCTTTCTTGCCCACAGAGCAGGCAGGTGATTGGGGTGGTAGTGAGTTGAGGCCCTCAGGTGCCATTAATTGACTACTTAAGGGCTTTAATTCTTGTGTCAAAAAATACCTCTGAGCCAGGAGCCCCAGGTTCAGATCCTACCTGATCCAGAGGTATATAGTAACATTTCTAAACAGGTTGATTAGAAAATATGTAAAAAAAGAAGTCACCCATTGAAATAACTGCAGGGGTGGCATGAAACGATGAATTTCTCTTCTGGGAAAACTCATCCCATTATTTCTCATGTTGCCTTCTCCACAAAATGGAAAATTCCATCCTTCGTTAAAGAAATAATATGCAGGCATTATAAGTCTAATGGAGAGTATCAAAAATCCAGATGTGCACCTTCCATGATTACCCAATCATTTTTCATCCAGCAGTAACTGATGTGAATTTCATAGACCATCATGGCATTTATGGAGTTAAAAACAGCTTTGCTTACAAAGGAATGTTCCATTCAATTTCGACATGGCAATTTGCAACAATTAGATGGTTTGTCTTAAGGGAAAACAAAGGGTGGGGGCTAAGCCATTCCATTCAACGGTAGGCATTCCATTTGAGTTGTTGAAATATGTATTTAGCAGTTTCTTCTGAACAGGCAACTATTTAAATTCTCAGTGTTCAATACTGTTTCTAAGGTATTTAACAGCCTGCAGGGTGTTCTTTTCAAATCAGTGAGTCTGGCTAAAGCCTTTGCAGACAGTGAGTGTAAATAAAAAGGGGAAGAATGTAATTGGAATCATAAGACGGGAACTAGGATTAGGCTACCCAACCTGTCTGGCCTGCTCATCCATTCAATTAGATAATAGCTCCATTCCATTTACTTTGCTTTGTATTCCTGATATCCTTGTATAACAAAAATCTATCCATCTCAGTTTTGAAAGCTCTAGCTACCGAACATCCACAACCTTTTGGCGAAGGCATTTCCAGGTTTCTACCTGGTATGTGGAAAGTTGCTCCTAATCTTACTGCTGAATGACATAGCTTTAATTTTGAGGTGATGCTTCTGTGTTCTCGATTCCTCTGCCACAGGCATAAGTTTCTCTGCATCTACCCCATTGAATTTATCATTTCAAACAAGAGGCTGAACTTTTGGCTGAGTCAATTTGGGGAGGGGGTGTCATGAGTGTTTCCCTTCATGGGCATTGGCAACTTTTCTGATGCAATTCTTCACTGCTCGCCTCATTAATTATACATCCCAGCTCCACAGCACCACCCAAGAGCTGTCTTGTGTTCAGCAGAGGTGTAAATATTCCGCAGTGTTGGGACCTTGCAACATTCAAGCTGGGGGTATCATATTCAGCTGTGCACCAGTTCAAAGACCGTTAGTGTGTTGCTGTTGAATTGGAAAGGACATGGCTGGGAAACAAGTTGCACATTGCTTCACTGACAGAAACTTGGAGGTCCAGGTGTACAGGGTGGTGGAGAGAAGGACCGTCCCCTTTCCCACAAATGCTAGGGGAGACAACGATACCAAACCACAGCAGACTGATTGGTGATGGCTGCCTGGGTCAGTGTTGTGTTCACAATCTGGAGGAATGCACAGCATTGCAGGAAGAGGGTTAATGATATCCTGTAATCTGCAAGGATAAGTGCCACTATCTTTTCTCTGCTACCTTACACTCAGGATAACTCTGTTACCCCCTCCCACCAAGGTTAATAGTACATCATTCTCAATATTGCACACAGCATCTTCCATCAGTAACTTTCAGTCACTTCATCCTTCTAAACTACTATTCCTTCCTATAATAAAACAAAGAACTGTGGATGCCGAAGATCTGAAAGAAAAACAGAAATTGCTGGAGGATTCTCAGCAGATCTGGCAGCATATGTGGGGAAAAGGCAGGGTTAATGTTTCAAGTCTGGTGACTCTTCATCATAACTATTCCTTCCTGTCCTCTGCACTTCCTACTCACTCACTTGATGTGCTTTACAGCTTTTCCAGCACCTGTATCAACACTAACAGCTGTGCCAGTCGCTTTCATCATATTCAATTCTTTCCTTTGTCTCACTGCAGGAGAAAATGTCTCATAAAAGGGCTGAAAGGTCCAAAATGGGTGATAAGGTGGCTAACATTCATTTCCTCACCTCCTTATGAGAGAATCTTTGAGCTTGCGGGGGAGGACAATGACTGCTTATATGGAAATGCCAAGAACATCAAGCTGTGGCAACACACTAAGATTCAGGGGGCTGAATTTTCCCAACGTTTGGCTGAGCCTAAGTGTCAATATCAGGATTTTTTAACAAAGACCAGTACAGCACAGGAACAGGCACTTCAGCATACCAAGACTGTGCTGATACACGATGACTTTCTAAACTAAAAACCTTTTCTCTTCTATACTGTCTATATCCCCGTTCCCTTTCTATTCATATATCTGTTCAAGATGCCTCTATTTTATCCACCTGCACCACTTCCTCTGGCAATGTATTCCAAGCACTTACCACCCTCTGTGTAAAAAACCTGCCTCTCACATCTCTTTTAAACTTACCCCCTTTTGCTTTACACCCCTGCCCCCCAGCAATTGACAGTTCTACCCTGGGAAAAAAGACTCGGCCTATCAATTTTATCCATTCCACTCATAATTTTGCAAACTTTTGTAAGGTCGCTCCTCATCCTTCAACGTTCAAGTACAAACAAACAATCTCTCCTCATAGTTAATACCCTCCAAAACAGGCAAAATCCTGAAAAACCGTTTCTGTACCCTCTCCAAATCCTCTACATTCTTCTGGTAGTGTGCTGACCAGAACTGTACACAATATTCCAAATGTGGCCTAACTAAAGTTTTACATAGCTGCAACACGACTTACCAATTTTCATACTCCCTGCTCTGACAAATGAAGGCAAGCATGTTTATGCCTTCTTGACCACCTTATCCATTCGTGTTGCTACTTTCAGGGAATGGTGCACCTGTACACCCAAATTCCTCTGTATGTTGATGCTATTAAGGGTTCTGCCACTTACACTGCACTTCCTCCTACATTAGATGTCTCAAAGTGCATCATCTTGCATTTGTCTGGATTTAACTCCATCTGTCATTTCTCCGCCCAGGTCTCCAGCTTATCTATATCCTGCTGTATCCTCTGGCAATCCTCCTCACTATCCACAGTTCCCTCAATCTTTGTGTCTTCCATGAACTTACTAATCAGGCCCCACCTACATTCTCCTCCGGATCATTTGTATACATTACAAACAACAGGAGTCATAGCGCTGATCCCTGTGGAACACCACTGGTCAAAGATCCCTAACATAAAAAGCACCCTTCCACCGCTAGTTTCTGTCTTTTACGACTAAGCCAGTTCGGTATCCATCTTACCAGCTCACCATGGATCCCATGTGACTTTACCTTTTCTACAGCATGCCATGAGGGACCTTGTCAAAAGCCTTGTTAAAGTCCTTATGGACAACATCTACTGTCCTTCTCTCATCAATAATCTTTGTCACTTTCTCAAAAAACTCAAACAAGTTTGTGACACACGACCATTCTCGCACAAAGCTTTGCTGCCTATCACTAATAATTACTTATTTTTCCAAATGTGAGTAAATCCTATGCCTAAGAATCTTTTCCAATAATTTCCCTACCATTGGTCTGTAATTTCCTGGATTATCGCTATTGCCCTTCTTAAATAAAGGAACAACATTGGCTATTCTCTAGTCTTCTAGGACATCTCCTCTGACTAAAGAAGGTACAAAAATTTCATACAAGCCCCCAGCAATTTCCTCACCTGCCTCTCTCAGCATTCTGGCATAGGTCCGATCAGGTGCTGGGGACTCGTCTACCTTAATGCTTTTCAAAACACGCACCTCCTCCTTTTTCATATTGATATGCCCGAGTGTATCAATGTACCCCTCTGGAGACACACCATCCACCATGTCATTACAGATCTTACCCACTTCCTCTGGCTCCATGCATAAATTCCCTCATTTGTCCTTGAATGAATGTACCCTTTCCCTTGCTACCCTTTTGCTCCTTATATTTATCTAAAACACCTTGGGATTTTCCTTAATCCTGTTTAGCAAAAACATTTCATGGCCTCTTTTAGCCTTTCTAATTCCTTGTTTGAGTTCTTTCCTGCTTTCTTTGCTTTCTTCAAGGGCTGTGTCTGTCTTCAGTTTCCTAAACCTTACGTATGCCTCCTTTTTCTTTTTCATTAAGCTCTCAATTTCTCTTAGTATCCACAAAAAAGTGTATAAATAAAAGCAAGATAGATTACAAGAGTAAATTAGCTCAGAATATAAAGACAGATAGCAAAAGTTTCTACAAATACACAAAACAAAAAAGAATGGCTAAGGTAAACATTGATCCAGTGGTTGGTTTCAAATTAACCTGGGAGACAAACTACGGGTCTTGGGAGTATTTCCAGTTTGTGTACCTTTGGGAGGCCATGGAACTGGGTGGTGTTTGTCCCTTCAAGTTTCATTGTTAGATAGTCCCTTCAAGTTTCATTTTTAGGTAGTCTGCTTTGTTGATCTATCCGGTCTGTTTGAATCTCTTTAGTGTGTAGATGATTTTATTTCCCAGTTGCGGTGTCGGGTCTGTTTCCACTGTTTGTATGTTTTTGTGTCCACGAATAGCATCTGTGCTTTAGTGAGGTAGTCTCATTTGTTAAGTATTACTGTCATGCGCCCTCTGTCCGCTGGTAGGATTATGATGCTTTTGTCTTTTTTTCAGTGCTTCTAGGGCCTCCTTTTCTGATGTGTTGAGAGTGTTAAGTTCGTTCCTCCTGGTCAGTGTTGGGACCAATGTCTGTCTCATGGCTTGTTATGTTTCCTCATTGATGCCGTTGGTCTTCAGTGTGGGTTCTAATGTGGCTAGGAACTCTGTCTGTGGTTATAATTGAGTCCACGTATTAGTACAGCTTTCTCTGTGTCTGTTACTTTTCTGTCAGATAGGTTTCTTATCCAAGTGTCTGATCTTTGGCTGTGGGTTAGTTTGGCTAGCTTTTCTTGTAGGATTTGTCTTTTCTTGGTTTTGGCTTTTGTTGACTGATATTAATGGCTCATTATAAGTCTGTTCTCCATTGTATGTTGGTTACATCTAGTTTTAGGGATTTTTTGGCACACAACTTCCCTGTTATATCTGTGGTGACTGTTGCGGACGTCGTTAATCATTACCTTCACCATTCTGCGGCCATTGTGTTCTGCTGTCCTATGTGCCCGTGGGTTGTTGATGGGAGGTTTGTATCTAACACTGCACGGTAGTATATGGTTCCTGAGGCATCCGTGTAGGAAGTAGAGTTGCTCACGAGTAGCGCTCTGTCATTTGGCGTAGGTTTTCCATTTCTGGGCCAAATTGAGCGTGTTGTGCCTGTAGGTGTTTAAGGTTCTTGAGTAGATTTGTAGCTCAGATTGTGAATGCTGTGGTTGGTTCGCTCACCGAGTTGGTTCATTAGTTTGCAGACGTTTCATTACCCTGCTGCGTAACATCATCAGTGCAGACTCCGATGAAGTGTTGTTGTGTTTTCCCGCTTATTATTTAAACTCTGGGGTCTGTTGGATTTGATTACCTCATTTCCAGCTTTTCTTTGCAGTGGTGTATATATAGGGTCTAATTCTACGCATTTATGAATGGCCTTCTTGGTGGAGAACCAGGCCTCCAGAAATTCCCGTGCTTGTCTCTGTTTGGCTTGTCCTAGGATCCGACATTGTCCCATTCGAACTGGTGGTTCTCCTTGTCTGTGTGTATGGAGACGAGTGACTATTGGTTGTGTTTTCGTGTTGCTAGTTGGTGATCATGTATTCTCGTAGCCATTTCCCTCCTGTCTGTCCAATGTAATGTTTGTCGCTAAGACTCCTATGGCCACTGGGCATCACAGTAGCACACAAACCTACATCCACCCTACGCCAACTGCTAACACGAACCAAAGACCCCTTAACCACTATGGACAGAACCACCATAATATACAAGATTCCATGGAGGACTGCGAGAACCTTAAACATTGGTCCTTTAGAGAATGAGATAGGGGAATTTAATAATGGGAAGTGAGGAAATAGCCGAGGCATTGAACAGGTATTTTGTGTTGGTCTTCACAGCGGAGGACATGAATAACATGCCAGTAATTGATGACAAGGAGACCAAGGTAGGTGAGGACCTAGACACGAGCATTATCATGAATTAGGTGGTGTTGGGCAAGCTAATGGAGTTAAAGGTAGACAAGTCTCCTGGCCCTGATGGAATGCATTCCGGGGAACTAAAAGAGATGGCAGGAGAAATAGTAAATGCACTTGTGGTAATTTTCCAAAATTTGCTGGACTCTGGGGCAGTTCCAGCAGTTTGGAAAACAGCAAATGTGACGCCAATGTTTAAAAAAAAGAGGCAGACAAAAGATGGAGAATTATAGGCCGATTAGCTGAACTTCTGTAATGGGGAAATGCTTGAATCTGTCATCAAGGAAGAAATAGCAAGACATTTAGATAGAAATTGTCCCATTAGGCAGACGCAGCATGGATTCACAAAAGGCAGGTCATGCTTAACTAACTCACTGGAATTCTATGAAGACATCACCAGCATAGTGGACAATAGGGACTCAGTAGATGTGGTGTATCTGGATTTTGAAAAGGCATTTGACAAGGTGCTGCACAAAATCCTGCTGCATAAGATAAATGTGCGCAGCATTACTGGTAATGTATTAGCATGGATAGAGGATTGGTTAACCAACAGAAAGCAAAGAGTGGGGATAAATGAGTGCTTTTCTGGTTGGCGATCAGTGATTAGTGGTGTGCCTCAGGGATCAGTGTTGGGACCTCAATTATTTACAATTTACATAGATGATTTGGAGTTGGGGACCATGTGTAGTGTGTCAAAATTTGCGGATGAAACTAAGATGAGCAGTAGAGCAAAGCATGCAAAAGATTCTGAAAGTTTGCAAAGGGATATAGATAGTTTAAGTGAGTGGGCAAAGGTCTGGCGAATGGAGTACAATGTTCATAATGTGAAGTAATCTGTTTTGGTAGGAATAACAGTAAAATGAACTATTACTTGAACAGTAAAAATTTGCAGCATGCTGCTAAGCAGAGGGACCTGGGTGTCCTTTTGCATGAATCACAGAAGGTTGGTTTGCAGATACAACAGGTAATTAAGAAGGCAAATGGAATTTTCTCCTTCTTTGCTGGAGGGATTGAGTTTAAAAGCAGAGAGTTATGTTACAACTGTATAGGGTGCTGGTGAGGCCACAATTGGAGTCTGTGTGCAGGTTTGGTCTCCTCACTTGAGAAAGATGTACTGGCACTGGAGGGGGTGCAGAGGAGATTCACTAGGTTGATTCCAGAGTTGAGAGGGTTGACTTATGAGGACAGACTGAGTAGACTGGGATTATATTCATTGGAGTTTAGAAGAATGGGGGAGGATCTTATAGAAACATACAAAATTGTGAAGGGAATAGATATAAAAGAAGCAGGGAGGATGTTTCCACTGGTGGGTGAAAGTAGAAGACAGCATAGCCTCAAAATTAGGGGAGCAGAGTTAGGACTGAATTGAGGAGAAACTTATTCATCCAAAGGGTTGTAAATCTGTGGAATTCCCTGCCCAGTGAAGTAGTTGAGGCTTCCTCATTGAATGTTTTTAAAGCTAAGATAGATAATTTTTTGAACAGTAAAGGAGTAGGGGTTATGGTGAGAGGATGGGTAAGTGGAACTGAGGCTACGAAAAGATCATCCATGATCTTATTGAATGGTGACACAGGCTCGAAGGGCCAGATGGCCTACTCCTGCTCATGGTTCTTATGTTCCCGAATCTGTGAAGGATGAAATATTTGTGGAGGATTTCTTTCAGTGAGCCTTGGTGGCTTTTCCCATACAATTCTCTACTGCTTACTCATTAATCACACACACGAGGTTATAGTCCAACAGGTTTATTTGAAGTTACAAGCTTTCAGAGTGCAGCCCCTTCATCAGGTGAAGAGAGAGAAAAGAGTGCACAGACACAGAATTTATAGGCAGAGAGATCAAAGGCAGAGAGTTCAAAAGATCGTACAACTGGTGTGAGTCGATTGTCGAATAATAAGACTCTGCGGGTGACCAAGGATGTTAGATGGTCTGAGTAAAGTGTCAACAGCTGAATAACAAGTGAGGGGATAACCTATAATCTGCATAAATGAGGCAGAAAGATAACTACAAAAAAATAAATACAAGGTGGTGCTGGAGACATAATAAAAGACTGGGATAACCTGATAGATATAAAGGTTGCATGCAAAATACTAAGTAATCCAAAACTGTACAAACTAATTAAGGTAGAGAGATCATAACAATTTATCAAGGTGATGGTGTCAAAACAGGACAGTAAGGAAGATTTTACAGCTACAGAGCAGTGAGGTCGGGTGACATGTAGCGTGACATGAACCCAAGATCACGGTTGAGGCCGTCTTCATGAGTACACAACATGGATATCAGTTTCTGATCGGCGATTCTGCGTTGTTGTGTATCTCGAAGTCTGCTTTGGAGGATGCTCACCCAAAAATTGGAGGCTAAATGTCCTTGACCACTGAAGTGTTACCCGACCAGGAGGGAACATTCCTGTCTAGTGATTGTTGCGCGGTGTCCATTCATCTGTTGTCGTAGTGTCTGCATGGTCTCACCAATATACCATGCCTCAGGGCATCCTTGCCTGCAGAGTATCAGGTAGACAACATTGGCCAAGTCACATGAGTATCTGCTGTGTACATTGTGGGTGGTGTCCCACGTGTGAAGGTAGTATCCATGTCAATGATCTGACATGTCTTGCAGATGTTGCCATGGCAGGGTTGTGTGGTGGTGTGATCAATGTTGTCCTGAAGGCTGGTAGTTTGCTGTGAACAATGGTCTGTTTAAAGTTCGGCGTTTGTTTGAAGGCAAGAAGTGGAGGCGTAAGGATGGTTTTGGCGAGATGCTTATCGTCATCGATGAGATGCTGAAGACTGCGAAGAACATGGTGCAGTCTCTCTGCTCCAGGGAAGTACTGGACAATGAAGGGTATTCTATCCGTCGTATCCTGAATTTGTCTTCTGAGGAGGTCATGGCGGTTTTTCACTGTGGCACGTCTGTATCTGTGTGCTCTTTTCCACAAACACTTCACTTGACAAAGAGGCTGCACTCTGAAAGCTTGTGATTTCAACTAAACCTGTTGGACTATAACCTGGTGTCGTGTGACTTTTGACTTTGCCCACCTCAGACCAACACTGGCACCTCCACATCAAACTTCATTAATGGCATTCTTCGTGCACAATCTTGTTACAAGCTGTGGAAATGTTTCCTACTGCTGGGACCTTACAGCATTTATGCCATCGGCACCACTCTTAAACACTAGCTTCACACTATTTCAAACTTTGCCAGATGGATCTGAAGTTGCCACCCACCTGAATGCACTGTTGACAGTCTGGAGGAACATGCAGCAATGCTGCAAAAAAGTTAATGATTTTCTGCACTCTGCAAATGTAAATACTACCACCTTCCCTCTGCTACTTCACACTCTAACTCTCCACCTCCCCCAAGGTTCGGGTTCTATCACTATTTCACAACATACAAATGAGTGCAGCATCTTCCTCAATGGTTCTCACAACTGCAATACCCTTAAAGTACAAACCTTTCCTGTCTTCTATGCTTCCCACTCACTTATTTGTGATGCTTCACCATCTTCCTGACTGAAGACAGGTCAACCTTCTGACTGACCAGTCACCCTTTGGTTTACAGGTTTAGTTGCATGTAATGTGTTTGCCAGATAAGCAGTTGCCACATAACGTAGTTGTGAAATTGACATAGCACAGTGCAGTTTACCAACATGTCCAGCACCTTGACTGTTCAATGCTGGCATGTATGAGAAGCTGCCTGGCTTTCTGTCCGCATAAAAAAAAGGCAAGGCAAGGCAATGCACAGATGCCATGAGCCTCCAAGTAACGACAAAGTAAGAGAATGCTTAAAAAGCAAGCTAACAAACCTAAGCTGTGTCCTATTTTGATGAATGAATGCAAAACAGCCTCAGAGCAGCATTCCAATATCATCTATTGTTGAGCTCCAATGTGTAAAATAGAAGTGCAAACTTGTACAATAGGTTAGCCCAAGATATGCCGTGATAATGTGGTGAGGCTGGTAATTTGACAATGAGGACTAAGGCTGTTGGCGATCATTCTCATGAAGTGCTCCCTAACATATTGGGGAAAGCTGGCCATGATGGAGGCCTGGAGAAGACACTGGTGACCTTCAGAAAGGTTACCACATTGACTTTCCAGTGACAAGTTGGCACCATTTTGTTTCTCATTAGTTCCTGAGAAAATTGCATAAATAATGGATGAGATTAGGTAATAATTAGATGTTAATGCATGAAAATAGGGACCTTTAGACTTGCCAGTGAAATTCTCATCTAGCCGTTGAAACCTTAAGGGGAACATCAGACTTTTTCCACTCAATGTCAAGAATATATTTTTTCTAGTTTTCACCATATTCTCCCAACTTTCTCACCATTATCCACCTCATTCTGTTGCTTTGAAAATTCTACACATTGTGATATGCTATGTTCCTCTCCCATTACCACCTCTGTGGATTTAAGCTTAACATGCTTAAGTTTCCACCCCCTATTGTGCAAATCATTCCCTCTTTTGTTTTATTGTAAAGGCTACTTTTGTTTTTTGGACTGCGGTATAAAATATGAGAAAGGAAACCAAGAAAAATTAGGAAGAAGTTGCTGCAGTTTTAAAAATGAGGTTACAGAATTTATTGTGAATTGTATCTACAATGCAGCCTATAAAAGCAGACTACAAAAACATAAAATGTAGCAGCAGCAGTAGGCCACTTGGCCCATTGAGTCTGGTCTGCTATTCAATAAGATCATAGATGATTTCCACTTTCAACTCCACTTTCCTGCCTTACTCCCACAACATTTGAGTTCCTCATTGATTAAAAATATGTCCATCCCAGCCTTAAATGAACTTAATCCAGCCTTGAAAGTCCTCTACAGTAAAAACTTCTACAGGTTAACTCCTCTCTGAGAGAGAAAACTTCTGCTCCTCCTTAAATGTGTTACTCTTTCCTTTGTGATTACTCCCTCTGGTAGTAGACTCTCCCACAAGGCAAAACAATCCCTCTTCATCCACCCTGTCAAATCCCCTAATAATCTTATAAGTTTCAATGTGTCTCCAATCATTCTTTTAAACTTTAATGAGTAGCAGAGAAGAAAATTAGATATATTGCCACCGTGTATATTAGTGTTCAGAACAGCTTTGTCCACAGCCTTTGATTGGATTTTCAATTGATCAGTGTTGTGGGCTCAGGAGGGAACAGCTTAGTAACAACACTTAATTGGTCCCTGGGCAAGTAGCTAGTAGTAATATCCAGCCTGCGAACAGAAAGTACCTATGTCTCTCTCACAACCCTCTGTTGAGAAGTAACAGAAAATCTAGTAGTTATTCTCATTCACCATTTACCTGTAAATTGTTTTCTGCAAATTCTGCCGTTGAAGGGCAAAGAGGAAAACCACCTTCAGGGATACTGAAAGAGAAAATCCTCAAACAGTGAATGAAAGACTGATAATCAGCATGCCCACAACCTCATGCCCTCATCAAAGAGTTGAAAGGAGTCGAAAGGATCTGAAGTAAAACAACTCATCAATGTCTATGATCCAAACTGGTGCTCAAACTGTAAATCTTCAACTTTAATTTCTTTCCCTGCCCATAATTCTTGTGTTTTGTCTTGTCTCTTTTTGTGTCTGTTTATATGCGTATGCGATTTTTCAGAAAGGCATAGATTTTAAGTTATAGAGTGATAAGTTAATAATTCATGTTTATTTCTTGTCATTGGTCAAGAAATGCTTAATTACAATAAATTGTTGTTTTCCTGTTAATGAAAAATTGGGATGCATATTCTTTTAATCTAACTTAGACAATTAGGTAAAATTGCATAAGTTTAATCAAATTTTCATATTTGTGATAACTCCAGGAATATTTAAGCTTGATTTCCAGTGCATAATCCCAATGGATCATGATATTATGCAGATATCTGAAGCCAGACCATCCTCAATGTCTTCTGCCTACAAGAGACCAGCTTGTCCAGATATCAGATCCTCCCCCACTTCTGAAAAAGAAGACATTGATCCCTCAAAGGATGCATGAGCAAGGTCATCTCCTGTACCCTCCACTATCTCAGATACTTCCAACTTGGTGGATTGTAAAGACTGTATTCTTTTATTTTCTGTTTTTTTTTCTTTAAAAAAGAACTGGAGTCTGAAATGAGGAAACAAAAAACTTTTAAAAAACAGCGTTGAAAGACCAGCTGCAGAGTTAGAAGGCAAGTAACTTAACACCCATGGTAGGCATCATGGAAACAATTGCTTTAAAAAGCAATAATTGCAGAATTGCATATGATTTGCAGGTGAAGGTTTTCACAGTTGCAGCTTTTGCTGGCAACAAGATTAGTCTATGGACTTGTAACCAGTTACTAATGACAAAGACCTTTTTGTCTGCCAACAACTGTGTGATTGGTTCTCTGGTACTGAAAAGCTTGAAGCTGGAACAAGCTCCAGAGAGTGAAGTGTGCAGTTCTTCCCAGCTCAGGAGTGGTCTGTTGTCTACAGTCAAAACCAGTAAACCTGAAGCTATCTTTCCCGCAACAGTTGCGGTAAGCTATGATTTTGAACTCGTAAGTCAGAGACTGTTTATAAATGTACCAGCCACCCCCCCGTCTCTCACCAACCAGGGGAAGCAACCAGAGAAAGGCAACTGAAGCAATGTGCTGGCCAACAGAAGAATCATAAAGATCATCTCATCTAAAGACCCAGGAACAAAGATGACTGAACTCTCTTTCCAAATTTTTCTCTTCTATCCATAACCTATTTCACCCTCTGTTTGTCTGTCCATATATGTATATGTAATGGGGAGTTTATAAGGCAGTTAATTAGTTTTAATCAGCAAAATTATATGCCCTCAGTCTGTAACTGCTCACCTTTACCAAGAATCTAATTACTAGTAATAAATACAAATTCTTGTTCAGTATAGAAAACTGGTCTATGGTAATTTATCAGTCTGGATCTGAAAGTCAGGGAAAGTGGGAAGTTTACATACTTCTTAAAATCTTTAACTTTTGTGATGACTCTGCTGGACACTGCCCATGGAGCATGCCCTGAGATGTTGGGGGAGGCTGGCCAAGCTGAATGTGTGGAGAGAATGCCAACAAGATGCAACAGCCTGGTTTCAGACTGATTTTCAGCTTGTGAATTGGTACCATATAATTTCTTACTGATAGTTTGGAGAATAGCAACCTGCATTTAAATAAGGCAAGATAAGCGAATAATTAGATTTTTCTTAAAAAAAAAAAAATCATTCATGGGATGCAAGGATTGCTGGCAAAGCCAGCATTTATTCCCATCCCTAATTGCCCAGAAGGCAGTTAAGTGTTCATAAATATTAGAGTAGAAGCAGGCAGTTCAACCAATTGTCTGATCCATCATTCAACAAGATCATGGCTGATCTGATAATCCTCAACTCCTTCCCTACCATTTCCTCTTTAACTGTAACTCATTGAGATAAAGGTCAACATTCTATTCACATTCATCATTAATTTTTTCACTTGTGCACTTGCTTCGAGCAATGTGTGTACCTGTATTCTTTAATCACTTGGCACCTCCACAGTTGTTTATTCCTTACCATTAAAAAAGTACGGTGATTCACCTTTCTTGAACCCAAAGTACATAACCTCATGACTGACTACATCAAAATTGAAATGCCATCTGTACTATTCAATTGTGTCCACTTTCTCTGTCCCTTCCAAACTTTTTGCTCACGTTGTTACTGTGCCTCCTAAATTAATGTTATTGGCAAACTTGGATATATATCTTGCTATTATTTCTTCCTAGTTATTAATATATGTATATGGTAAAATATTGACAGCCAAACAGATGCCAGAAGAACACGACTTCTCACATTGTGCCAATGTTACTGTATTTCTTGTATGTTACTGATTTATTGGGCTGAAGATCATTATTAGATAGAGAGCTGAATTTTACCAATAATCAGTTAAGTATCAATTTCACAAAGTTTCATGAAGGGCTTTCAATTGTGCACCTTGGCAAGTTTTCTGATGCAATTTTATGCTGCTCATCTCATTATGTTTTCACTGTGTCACTATATGGCACTGCACTCGTGCTATTGTGTTGTTACTAGTGACAGAATCTTTCAGGATCTCCCCATGATATTTAAATCCCACAGTACACTGGTTAAACTTTCGCAACTAAGAATAGCCCTTTTCAGCACACGCATTGGGAGGGTAAAACATAGAAAATAGTGACAGGAGTAGGCTATTTAGCCCTTTGAGCCTGCTTCACCATCATGGTCATGGTCATCCAACTCACTGCCCTAATCCCATTTTCTCCCGATACCTTATGACCCCTGTAGCCCTTAGAACTATATTTAGCTCCTTCTTGAAAACAGTCAACATTTTGGTATTAACTGCCTTCTGTGGCAGTGAATTCCACAAACTCACCTCTCTTTGGGTGAAGAAATTTCTCCCCATCTTAGTCTTAAATGGTCCACTCCACATCCTTAAACTCCGAGCCCAGGCTCTGCACTTTCCCAGTCATCAGAAACATCCTTTCTTACATTTATGCTGTCTAGTCCTGTTGGAATTTTATAGGTTTCTGTGAGATCCTCCCTCATTCTTCTAAACTTTCAGTGAGTATAGCACTAACTTCATATGTCAGTTCTGCCATCCCAAGAATCAGTTTGGTAAACCGCCATTGGACTCCTTCCACAGCCAGAACATCCTTCCTCAGTTAAGAAGACCAAAAGTGCACACAATACTCCAGATATGGTTTCGCCAAGGTTGATACAATCGCAGCAAGACATTCCTGCTTCTGTACTCAAATCCTCTCACTATGAAGGCCAACATACAATTTGCCTTCCTCACTGACTTCAGCACATCATGTTTACTCTGAATGACTGGTTACAAGGAAACCCAGATTCATTTGCACTTCCCCTTTGGCCATTCAGATAATAATCAGCCTTCCTGTTTTTGCTACCAAAATGGATAACTTCACATTTACCTACATCGTGCTCAACATTGACTCTGGACACCATGAAGTCTCATGGAAAAGAACAAAGAACAGCAACGCTGCAAATCAGAAACGAAAACAGGTTGGTATAGATGCTGAAGATGGAGTGGGAGGAGGGGGGAGGAGTAAACGACAGGTGGAGATAGAACGCTGAGAGAGAGAGAGAAACAGAAAAACAGGAAAGAAAAGGGAATGGGTAAAGGTCAGCCTGGGAGAATCAATAGCTTCAATTGAGAACCATTAGTGGCTGACAGTAGGTTGTCTGTGGTAGCAGCCTGTGTAATAACAAGGTCTGATTCGTCGGGATCCTCACTTAACACCTCACCAGCATCCAAATTCAAAAGATCATTAGCTGCCATTTCCACAGCCTCCAGCCAACCTTTTTCTCACTAAAATCAGTTCTGCAAAAGTGTCACTGGACCCTCTGCCAACTCTGTGTTCTCTCCACAAATGCTGTCAGTCCTGCTGATAGGGCCTATCAATGTCCACCACCAAGATAGCTTGGCAGCCACACTACAAATCAAACTGGTCATGTCAGGAATTGTCTACATCTAGTTTCTCTCCACCGTGTGCGAGAATAGGAAACTGCATACAAATGAGGGAAGATCCAGTACTAATCAGAAGTAATGCAATAAAAATAGGTCTCCTGCCATTCATTAGCAAGATTCCTATCTCAAACTTTGGGTAGAAAACTGGACTTTCTTTTCTCGACATCAAAAATCTCAATTTTCCAATCTTGCCTTTTTTCTCAATTGACTCATCATTGTCCATATTATTCAGGGGTGGAAAAATATAACTCAGTGCTTCTTTCTAAAGGTTTGAAATAATAAAGTTAAAGGGGCATGATTTCATTTGTATGCATGAATCCATTCTAAATGATTAGGGATTAGTGCAATCGTCTTGAAAGGTCAAGTTTGGAAAGCACTAAATATTTTAGTCCAACTTTACATGCATACTCATTAACAGCATTTAGTGCAGGTCTATATGGATTTATAGAGTCAACAACTGCTGAAAGAGAATTACATAAAAGTGATATTTAAAGGCATACGGTTTAATAGAGTGCCACAATAGAAGAAGAAAATTCAGAAAGCCTTTAGAAAATTCAAAAAGAATCTCAATATGTAAGCCTAAATATCATTTTGTCCAAAGAAACTGAGAATTAGGAAGTAGCATGTATAAGCAAAGGAAAAACAAACTACAAATGTTGGCATGAGTTTGCAAGTATTAGAGCTGCTGACACATAATCCCTGGTCTAAAAGAGGTTGAGAAGTTGCTGCATGAATTACAATGAGGGTTTCCTCTAGTAATTGTACCTATCAAAGATACTATTCTAAACAGATATTCAATAGAATCAGCCACGGCTGAACTGGTTCGAGGGGCTGAACAACATACTCCCATTCCTATTTCTTATGATCTTAGATTTTTAATCATTTGAAACTTTTACAAATTCCAAGTAACCTGCTCCTCAGCATAGAACATAGAACAGTACAGCACAGTACAGGCCCTTCGGCCCACGATGTTGTGCCAAACTTTTTTATCCTAAACCTAAGGTCTAATTAGCCTTCATTCCTACCTTTACTGTCATCCATATGCCTATCTAATAGACGCTTAAATGCCCCGAATGAGACCGACTCCACTACCCTCTCCGGCAATGCATTCCACGCCCCTACCACTCCGTAGTAAAAAACCTACCTCTGACGTCTCCCCTATATCGACCTCCACTCACTTTAAAACTATGCCCCCTCATAATAGCTACCTCCACCCTAGGAAAAAGTCTCTGGCTGTCCACTCTATTTATACCTCTGATCATTTTGTACACCTTTATCACGTCACCTTTCATCCTTCGTCGTTCTAAAGAGAAAAGCCCTCGCTCTCTCAACCTTTCCTCGTAAGACCTTCCCTCCATTTGAAGTCTCCTTCTCACCATTGCACTTTGGCTATGTTAAACTTTGTTGACTTATTGGCCAGTAACATTCACGCCACACAAATGCCAGGCAATGACCATCTCCAACAAGAGACAATCTAATCACCATCCCTTGACATTAAAGGGTGTTCACATCACTGAATCCCCCACTATCAACGTCCTTGGAGTTACCGTGGATCAGAAACTCAACTGGGTGTGTCATATAAAGACAATGGACACTGGAGCCAGTCAGGGGCTAGGAATACTGTAGAATAGGAATTCTATGGATTCTTCTATGGTTCTAATACTGTGGAGAGTAACTCACCTCCTGACTCCCCAAAATCTGTCCATGATTTACAAAGCACAAGTCAGGAGTGTGATGGAGTCTGCCCCACTTGCCTGGATGGATGCAGCTCCAACAACACTCAAGAAGCTTGACACTACCCAGGACAAAGCAGCCCACTTGATTGGCACCACATTCACAGCATCCACTCCTGCCACCACCAACGTTCAGTAACATAAGTGTGTACTATCTACAAAATGCACTGCAGAAATTTACCAAAGATCCTTAGACAGCACCTTCCAAACTCCTGACCACTTCCATCTAGAAAATCAAGGGCAGCAGATACAAAGGAACACCAACACTTGAAAGTTCCATTCTAAGCCACTCACCATCTTGACTTGGAAACATATCATTGTTCCTTCACTGTTGCTGGGTCAAAATCCTGGAATTACCTCCTTAAGGGCATTTGGATCAACTACAGCACACAAAGTGCAGCAGTTCAAGAAGGCAGCTCACCACCACCTTCTTAAGGGCAACTAGGAACACGTAACAAATGCTGGCCAGGCAGTGATGCCACAATCGACAAGTGAATAAAAAAAACTCTGAAATTTAGGGGGCTATTCACAGACTTTCTTTTATTCATTCATGGGATGAGGGTGTTGCTGGCTAGGCAGCATTTATTGCCCATCCCTAATTGCCC
>NC_063348.1:53975540-53988552 GCF_021869965.1 Rhincodon typus
GTTGCGCACAACCGGGTTGCGCACGTGTCGGTGCGAAAAGTTATGTGAGTGAACCAGATGCGATTTTCCCCTGACGATTGATTCACAGTCATCATTAGACTCTTAATTCCAATCTTTTTTCTAAAAAATTGAATTCAATTTCCACCATCTGCCACGGTGGGAATTTGAGCCCAGGTCCTCAGGACATTATCTGGGTTACGTGGATTAACAGTCCAATGATAATACCACTAAGCTATCACCTCCCCCTATGCATACAATGTCACACCAGGATCAAACATGGAACAGCATGGGTGTATACACTCATTTCATGTCAAAGATCAATAGAGAAATAAACAACAGAAAATATGAATACTCCTTATAAAGTTGGTATTTGAAGGCTGATTTCTTGAATCGATGCTGCCAGCAGGCAATACTTAGACATTTAAAAATTTTAAAAATTTTAAAAGTTAGTTTTATTCAGAGCACAAGGTTGGAAAGCAGGTTGTTTTGAAAGATCAATAGTCTTCTAATTGTTCTTTGAAGCAGCACTGAGAATGTATTCATTTGGATTTGAGAAAACTAATCACAAGTGGCCAATACTTCAGCACCTGCTTTGCTCATATGCACCAGATGGAGGTGACCTGCAGCACAGAGGCCTGTTGTGCATGGCATGTTATAATTTGACAGGAAATGATTTGTGCTATTGACAATTTTGGTACTAACTCTGCAGTAAGTTCATGAAAGGACCAAAAGTTACATTATTTAAGCTATGCAGTTTCAGCACCTGAATAATGCTACAATCACTGAACACACACATGGAGCAATATTTGATGAAAAACCCCAAAGTCTGCCACAAATTAATTTCTTTTAGTGGTCTGTTTGGTAGTTATAGGAACGAACTGTATTTTGAGAAGTGATTTGTTTTAGGTAATGCAAATTGTCTTAACACTGTACCCTGCTCCTATTCACATGTATGTTGCAAGTAAAATAGAATAGCTTCAAGCCAATATAGTACTAGTTAGTATTGCACTGCACATTTCTATGGATGGCATCTTCCCATCCCCTGAACATGGAAATTGACGAGTTAGTTAGGAAAATAGTGTGAGATTGGTAGAAATTAGATTCTCAACATCAAGCCTGGATCTCACAAGCGACAAACCAATCTCCATCAGAGATTTCAATGCCAGAGTCACGAAAGACACAAATTTAAGGAAAGATGTGATATGTAGTAAAAAGTTTAAACACTGGCTGCACCACATATTCATAGCAGATGTTGTTTGTTCACTATGCGCAGCCAGCAGCTCAGCTTAACATTACAATTAAGCAAATGATGTGGAGGCAACAAATTTGTGTGTTGTATACCTCCATGTCAGCATCAGTCAAAACACCCATGCCCCAAAATGACACAGACCAATATTTAGCTGCACATACTCTATGCTGTCTGAAGTTCAGTCAGGCAGTTTTAAGATATGTTGCTTGCTTCAAATCCACTCCCAAACTGTTAAGGCTATTTGGCATTCTCTTAAATGCTTCCAAAACTGCATATGTTAAGTCATTGAATTGTATTTCCACGTAGGCCTTGTGAAGTCTGATGCACCGTAATCAGCAGCCATCAAGAATATTTTCTGGCCAGCATAATTTACTTCCTCTAATTTGTATCAGTAGTAAGATGCTTTCTGTAATGAGCTCAAATAGTAGCTATATTCTGAATTTTATGGTCTGCTTCTGCCTTTCAGAAATTAAGTGTAGTTACTTCAAACAATGTTATGTATCAGTTCATAGGGATTGTGGATCTGGTTTCATGATTATCCTCTCTATATCCCAATACAATAGAGAAAAACACCTGTCACCCCTTCAGGATACCAGATTCTATATATCAGTCACTAATTTTCCTAGATTATTTCTGCTTGTCACAATCCTGGGGCCCATGTCCTTCCTCTGAATAAATGAAGAAGGTATTTATTTCATACACAATAACTTATAATTGTAATGTCTTTTCAGTTTATTTGTATCCTTTTATTCTCACTTTTTCTCTTAATGTAAAATACTAGAATGCTTTATTACTATTGTACTTTGCCTTGGTGCTTTTTCTCATATCTTTGCCTCTCTGATCACCTAGCTATTTATCCTAGTGGATCCCTTCTCCACCTCAGAAGTATGTGCTGAATTAAATGCTTCCCGAACCATGGCTGTTGAAGCAGACACTTGATAATCAGAAATCTATGACTGGTCACTGGCACCCCAGAGCATTTTCTTCATCTGTTCTTTGCTATCAGCCACCAGCTAAACCAAATTTGAGATTCACCTTCCAGAAATACAAATAATTTAAGAAAAGGTGTCTGTCTTATCTGGTATGTAATTCAAAAAAATTTGATCTAAATATATACTTAATAAAAAGCGAGTAAGCCATTGGGCCCGTTTAAGGACCAAAAAAGGTGATCAATGCATGGAGTCTAAGACTGAATTTGAGGCAGAAATTGATTACTTTGCATCTACATCACAAGTAATAAGGATGCTCCACAAATCATGCTGTAAGTGGAGGCAGTTGAGTCACTGGATGCCTTGAAATTGATAAAGAAAGATTCAAACGCTTCACTGGCTGCACTTAAAGTTGATAACTCACCAGTTTAGGATGGTATGTTCCAAACACTGAAGGAAATATGGGAGAAAATTGTGAAAATACTGGCTGTAAACTTCTAATCCACCTTACATATAGGGATGGTACCAAAGGGCTGAACAATTGAAAATGTTTTAAAATAAAGTTTAAGGATAAAACCAGCAATTACACACCAGTCGGCTTAACCTTCAGCGGTGGGAAAGCTTTAAGAGACATTATTCAGGACAAATATAGTAGACAAGTTTGAATTAATTGTAATAACAGCACAGATTTGTTTTAGGAAAATTGTGTTTAATTTACTTCAGTTTTTTTGGGGAGAGATAATAAACCGTTGGTGAGAGTCATACAGTTGATGTGGGCTATATAGATTTCCAAGGGATTTGAGAATGTGCCATGCAATTGGCTTTTAGCCCATGCAACGAAAGGGACAATATCAGCTAGGATACACATTTAGTTGAGTGACAGGAAACAAACAGTAAAGCCAACAATTTTTATTCTGACAAGCAAATGATGCGGTCATGATTCCCAAGGGTTGGAACTAGGACTTCTGCTTTTCTGATATACATTAGCATCCAAGAATGCATAGTACAATTTCAAAAATGCAGATTAAACAACCTTTGGAAGTATTGTGAATTGTGAATAAGATATTGATAGGGTGCAGGAGGAAACAAACAAGATGGTTTAATGGGAGACCCATGTGTCAGATGAAATTTAAAGCAGAGAAGTGTAAAATGGTAAACTTTGGAAGGAAGAATAAACAGAGGCAATACAAAGTAAGGGGACAATTGTACAAGAATGCAGGGACATTTAAACATAGAAGGACATATTCACAAACTGTTGACAAGTAGTAGAGCATAACGAAGTTATGGATCCCAAATGCCTTTTTATGAAGAGGCATTGAGCACCAAAACAAATGAGTTGTGATGAACATCTATACCATTCTACAACTGGAGTATCGTATCTGATTTTGGGTGTCAAAAAATGAATAAAAAAGATGTGAAGACTTTAGAAAGTGTGCAGAAAGGCTTTAAAACCCCGATTCTTAGATTGGAGAAACTGAGCTGCTTTCCTCAGAGAACTGAAAACCTGGAGATGTGATAGTGTTGGAACTTGGGATCCCTTTAAAACTGAATTTTATTAGTTTTTTCTGATATAACAACTATGAATACAGTAACTTGCCTTCCCCAAATGTAAACAAATTTCTAGTGAATAAAGAGAAAAGTACAGGAAAAGTCACAAGAATCAGAAGGTTCACCAATGCCACAATGTTCTATTTCACTGAAATAGAGGATTTATCTGGCACTATATGCACCCTATTATCAAGGCAGTGTTTGGGGAAATAAGGAGATCTTTTAGAAAAATGAAAATTAACTTTCAGACGGAGGTAGGTAAGTGGAAAATGGTTATCTTGATGTTAGAAGTAGCAATCCCATGTCCATTGGCTGGAAGGACTGAGATGAGAGATTGATACAGCATAAACTACCAGTCCCTAGAAATATGGTCTATCAACCATTGCTCAGAATCAGAAACCGATCCTCATCAGGTTGTCCTTGGCAGTCCAAGAGAACTGATTTCTTCAGATGACTTCACAAGGCACTGAGGGAACACTCGGGGAAAAACTCCCTGATACTTTGGCTGGAAAGCAAGGTACTATCTTCACAACATTAATGAGAAAAATACACTCCATGCCAACTCCCTGTTCATCCTCTGTGATCAGTAAACCATTCTCCATTGTTGTCAGTTGTATTCGCTGCTTTGTCTAATTCACTAATGAACTGCTTCTTAACAAACTTTTAACAGACCTTCTGAAAATTCCTTACAAATGGCCAGCTGCCTATATTTGTAGAGCATGTGCGCTCTGTACATGATAAACAACAACACATTCTGGTCACCAACTATTTTAACATCCCACCCCCCAACTCCCTGAGTGACCCATCCATCCTGGGCCTCCTCCAGTATCACAATGACACCATCTGCAAACTGGAGGAGCAACACCTCCTATTCTGCCCCAGGAGCCTACAGCCCGATGGCCTAAACATGGAATTCACCAGTTTTAAAATTTCCCCAACCCCGGCCTCATCCCAAGTCCAACCCTCCCTCTCATCCCCACCTCCTTGACCTGACACAACCTGTCCATCTTCTCTCCCACTTATCTGCCCACCCATCCCACTGACCACTCCCTACCTGCACTCACCTATTACCATCCCACGTCCCTTCTCCAGCCCCACCCCTGCTCTCTCTATTTATTTCCCAGCTGCCTTCTCCTTCCCCCTTTCTGAAGAAGGGTCCTGACCCAAAACATCAACTTTCCTGTTCCTCTGATGCTGCCTGGCCTGCTAGGTTCCTCCAGCTACATTTTGTTTTATCTCTGACTCCAGCATCTGCAGTTCTTGCTATCTCTGAGCTGCCTACGTTTGGTAACTGCAGTCATGAACCCCGAAAATCTAACAACAGAGATATTCAAAATCATGAAGGGACAGAGAAGTTAAAGACAAACTCTTCCCATTGGTGGAATGAATGATGTAAAGGAGGACATCTTTCATGGTTGTGGCAAAATAAAACAACATCGTGTTCAAAGGACATTTCTTATCCTTATAAATGGGAGTCATTTTCCCCAAATTAAGTGATTAACTTTGCTGACCTTCTCAGACTTTATGATTCTTTTTGAGATAATACAATGTTACAAACCATCAGGGTGCACTGATTCTCCAGGCCCACCACTCCCAGGATCACTACAGAAGTTAATACTTTAATCAAAGTACTCAGTTTACCTGTTTCATGGACTCAGGTTAACAGAGAACACTGTGGAGGTTCCTAAACTTAACATTGAATCCCTACAGTGTGGAAACAGGCCATGCAGCCCTTTGAGTCCACACCACCCCTTTGAAGAGCATTCCACTCAGACCCACCCCACACGCTATCCCTATAAGCCCTGCATTTCCTATGGCTAATCCACTTAACCTACCCATCTTTGGACTGTGGGAGGAAACCATAGCACCTGTAGGAAACCTACGCAGACACAGGGAGAATGTGCAAACTCCACACAGTCAGTCACCCAAGGCTGGAATCAAACCCAGGTTCCTGACTCTGTGAGGTAGTAGTGCTAACTACTGAACCACTGTGCTGTCCCTGTAACAGTAGCTACATTTTATTACAAATAAATAAATTCTGGTCCTGGCTAAATAAAACTATGAGCTAACAACATATAATTGTACTAGTTAAACTTTAAACCCTTACAGACACAGACAAGCAAACAAACATTGGCGTTATGAATAGAAGACAAAGAATTACTGAAATACAGTTCAATAGCACTAGTCCACAGGATTTGACAATACGTTCCTTTTTTGCATCCCAAGGTCTTTGTTTCTCTGATTTTCTTTCTGGATTATTTGACTTCTTCACAGGATGCACAGTGTGAGTGGTACTTTAATTGTAAAGTATTTTAGTTAGTGGTTAAAGGCAACAGCTTCTTGCAACTGGTGGGAGAAAATAACCTTCCCCAGGCTGGAGTTATTTTGCTGAGAGATAAAGACACAGCTTGCTTCTTTCCAGTCTGGTGACCTTTGGCCTCTATATCATTGACACACATCAGGAACTGTGCACCTGCCCAGGAGCCAATCAGAGAGTTGTTGTCAGGTTGATGTCCTTTGGCATCCATGACTGGTCAGAATTGGACAAAGTTATCAGCACCCTGTTGCTGGTCACATGCATCTAGCGTAGTGTCTCTTGCCTCAATTCCATCACTGTTTGCAAAGCAACAATGTTAACACAACTGACAATAAATTTCAGTAAATTATATTTTAAAGTTCAGCAATGTCTTCCAAAGTCCTTCGTTTTAAAATAGTCATTTTTCCATTTTAGGTCACAATCAAGAAAAAAGGAAAATAAAAAGATTAGTCTTTGCATGCTTCCTTATAAGAGATGAAACAATATTTCAAAAATGCAACCAGTGACACACAAATAATAAAGCATAAGATTTACACCCATTCATCCTTCACACCCACCCACCCCCATGTATACAATGTTATACAATTGTTTAGCATTTTTTAAACCTTTAACTTACTCCAGTTGTTTCCACTCATTGAGTTATAGAGTCATATTGTGCGGAAATATTAACCCTTTCAATGAATGCAGTGGCTTATGATGCACACAGACTAATGTTTCTATGTTACCATGTCTGCCATAGCCTTTAAGGTGTTGAAGAGCCAATAATAATAGCAAAGTCACTTTTTCGAAGGTACAGTACTTCCTCTAATGCTGGTTTTAGTTTCCTAGAAAAGTACCCCACTGGCTTCTCTATTCCCAACAATCTTGCAACAAGATTTTACCTCTCCCCAAATTGCTGGCATCAATTGCTATTTTAAAAGGCCTGGAAAAATCAGACAGGCAATACTGGTTTACTTATTAGGACTGCCTTCAGCTTTTCAAAGACTACCTAGCATTCTGCTGATCACACCATATTTGAGTTTTTTAAAAACATTTTCTAAGCAACCTGTTCAGAGATATCGCATACCTCTTACAAGAGACGGGACTTGAGCCGAGGTCTCCGAACTGTGCCACAAAAGCCCCTTACATTTGCTGAGTTCCTTACCAAATTCATTAAGGGTACAGCAAGGCGCTGAAATTATGAACAAATTTATGGTAAAACCCACGCAGTCCTAAAAATATCATGATTTCCAATTTAATTCAGGAACAGTGAATTCCATTATAGCCTTCACTTTTACTGTCCTTGGCAACACTTGACCTTGTTCTACAATATGTCCTAGGTAAGAGACTTCTGTTATCGCAATTTCACTTTTGACTAAATTTATTCCTAAGCTTGTTAATGGTAATTGCTGAAACAGGTATTCCAATTGTCTTACATGTATTTCCCATGTGTTACTACAAATGACAAAATCCTCTAAATAAACCACAGTTACATTGTCATCTACAATT
This sequence comes from Rhincodon typus, assembly GCF_021869965.1. NCBI lineage: Eukaryota > Metazoa > Chordata > Chondrichthyes > Orectolobiformes > Rhincodontidae > Rhincodon > Rhincodon typus. Next base: position 53,983,072 of record NC_063348.1, read on the forward strand.
TGATTCATAAATCTTTAGTTGGGCATTCTTTACCCCAAGTGGCAATACTTGATATTACTATAAGCCATTTCATGTGTCAAACATAAATACCTCTTGAGCCCCAAGTGTTAATGGCACTTACCAACACTGCTTCAATATATCATGCTTAGAACAGAATGAGACACTGCCAAGTCTATACAGTTTTCTAACCATGGAAATGGGCACAAATCTGTTTGATTCTAGTTAATCCTTTCCTAATGTTAGGAAGTAACACTACCAATGAAATCCAGCTTCTTCAACTAAATTCAAACAAATGATTTGCCTTTGATCTCTGTATCCACCCGAAATTGTTTGTTTTCTTTTCTGGGCTCAATCAATGCTGTTTAATTCATAGTGACTCCCATATATCCACATCATGTCTAGCCACTGTATGTCCAAGATGTATCTTTACAGATTACCTCGAACTTGCTAAGTAGGTTTACAAGATCCTCTTATTCGTCCTCTAAATATGAGAACATAATGTCTCAGTATCCAGTATTTCTGTGTTAGTTAACCAAAATGTAGGAGATTTACTTTGAGAATTCATTCACTTTGAGAAAGAATCTACCACACATTCTCCCTCACTCTGTCATCTTCCACTACTATTACCACTTAACATATTTGATCCTAATGATACTGTTTCAACATGTTTATGTGACATAATGATTCTTTTTATTATGATCTGTTTTATCTCTCAGATAATGTTTACTAATGTTCCTAACTACCTGTACGTGCCACTAAATTTCAGAAGTTCACCTTGAAATTGACACAATACCAATAATTCATTTCCCAGAATTTGTTGAATGTTTGTCTGCCCATCCTTTTATTTTTGCTTGTGGAACCTTCAAAAGCCCTTGCACTATCTTACATGTTCCTGTGAGTCTTTTAGAAACAATGGTACATAATCTAACATTGAGGATTTGTCTTTTTGGTTAAGAACTTTTCCATAATCAATTTTAATGGATTCATAATCTTATGCCTATCTATTCAAGTAGTCTAAACCCAGCAGATTCATGTGGGGATCTCTGGTAGCAAATAGTAAGACATCAAAATCCTTTTCCCAATACTGTTTGTATTCATGACAATATGCCTCAGTCGGAGTTTTGAGTGATGGTATCACTCCAAAGCTCCCTGCGTCTGCAAAGGATACGAATTGACTTCAATTGTTTTATACTCAAACTGCTGACAACATTCTGGAAATCTTTAGAGACAATGTTAGAACCTTGATTAGATTGTTTTCAACTGGTTGTCCACAACTAGTAAAATAACTGAGTTAACTTTTCTACTACCACCTTACCTGTAAAGATTCTTAAAGGAATAGCTTCCAAAAATCAGGTAGTTATATCTATAATGGTAAGGATATACTGATGCCCTGCATTTGTTTTTGCTGATGGTCATATACAATCCACCAACACTCAACTAAATGGTTTCTTAAAAACTGGCATTGGTATAAAACATTTAATTACATGTTGAGGTTTTCCTAATACCAGATATATATGACCTGTTTTATAGAACTTCACTATGTCTTTATGAAATTTTGATTAAGTACAATACCTGTTTATTGATGCCTGTGTTTTCCATATTTGTATCTATCCTGCAACAGGAATTCCATGCGCCGCATACAATATCTCCTTATGAATTTCGGGTGGTAACACTATTTGATGAACAAGTATCCACAGGTCTGTGAGAGTGTCACTACTTCTTCATCAGAACTACTTTTTAAAATAGCTCTTCAGAACTGCTTAAACATCAACTTCAGTGCGAGCTATCCGTGCTAACTTATTTACCTCTGGGTCATTTTTATATTATTTGTTGATGAGATGCATGCATCTCTGACTAGGTCAGCATTTATTTCTTATCCTTAATTGCCCAGTGGGCCATTGAGAATCAAACACATTGCTGTTGGGTATTTAGACCAGACCAGGTGAGGATCACAAATTTCCTTCTCTAAAAGAATAGTTGGGAACCAGATATTGTTTTTTATGACAGTTGACAGGCGTTACATGGTCACCATTAAGCTGGCTTTTTATACCAGATTTTTATTAAATTCAAATTTGAATTTGTTCGGAATTCAAAACCACGTCCCAGGACATTAGCCTGCAGTTCTGAATTACTAGTCCGGTAATGTTAACACTTTGCCACCACCTCCCCAAGGCTACTTCCTGAGCTTCAATTAACAATGACATGCCAAGCACTTCTCTTGAATTATCCTAACTCCAAACTAGACTTTCAGCTACCCTAAAATCTAATCAGCTTTGACCTTCAGGGATTGACTGTGTTTAGCAATTGCTCAGGTCCCCGCACAGAATGTAAAAATATCGGAATTTGCACTTGTTCCTGCTCTTTAGCCTAAACTGGACTTTCGTGAATACACAAGAAATGATAATTTTCACTCCAGCCAAATAATTTCCCAGGAGTAAATCAACTCCAACCACGGATAATTTCTTAACTACCCTGACTAGCTAATAGTCCACATAACAAGTCACACTGCAATTTGATTTTGTACAAATGAACTGGAGTATAATCTCTAACTATCCTGTTTACCAACAGTTTTGCTTTCATTGAATTCCCTGGAGGAAAAACTAAAGACTTCCCCAGCCATAGAGTTTAAGTAACCCCTATATATCCTTATGGAGTTTTGGGCTTGGTTGCATCATCTGAAGGAAAAGGGGTTATCTTTGCTTTAGTCAAAAACCCTATATTGTCTGTCTACCTGATGTATTTCTTCTGCAGTCACAGTATTACCAACAGCATGTGGATGTAGTTAAACTTATGATTTGATCCATTATAATTTCCTTTCTGAAATTCCTTTTCGGATTCATTCTTATATATTCCAATAAGTCTCATGGGTTTCTCTCACTACTTCCAATATTCTGGTGAGGCCACACCTGGAGTACTGTATGCAGTTTTGGTCTCCTTACTTGAGAAGAGATATATTAGTATTGGAGGGGGTGCAGAGGAGATTCACTCGGTTGATTCCTGTGTTGAGAGGGTTTGATTATGAGGAGAACTAAGTAGACTGGGATTATACTCATTGGAATTCAGAAGAATGAGGGGAGACCTTATAGAAACATATAAGATTATGAAGGGAATAGATAAAGTGGAGGCAGGGAGGTTGTTTCCGCTAGCAGGTGAAACTAGGACTAGAGGGCATAGCCTCAAAATAAAGGGAAGCAGATGTAGGAGTGAGGTCAGGAGGAACTTCTTCACCCAAAGGGTTGTAAATCTGTGGAATTCCCTGCCCAGTGAAGTGGTTGAAGCTACCTCACTGAATGTTTTTAAGGTAAGGCTAGATAAATTTTTGAAAGGTAAAGGAATTAATGGTTATGGTGAGCGGGCGGGTAAGTGGAGCTGAGTCTCAAAGATCAGCCATGATCTTATTAAATGGCGGGGCAGGCTCGAGGGGCCAGATGGCCTACTCCTGCTCCTAGTTCTTATGTTCTTATTATGTTCTTATTCTGAACAAATGTGTCTCACTTTGTTATGATCAAAATACTTCAGCCTTCGATTTTCACCTCCACCCTCAGTACTTTTCTTTCTGATCTGAGAAAGAGTTCCTGGGGCATTCCCAGATATTAATTTTTTGCCCTGCATACTTGTTTTCCTTTCAATTTCTCACTTATGTCCTGTTTCAATTTATAAGGGAGACAGAAAAAATCATTACTCTTATGGATCAGTTAACAATCATCAGCCATTACTGCTGCCTGTCTAACAGTTACAACCCTTCAGTCCTCAACATGTGTTCTCATAATGGAAAGTAGTGAATTTTTAAGTTCCTCAAAAAATATCTATCCAAGGACCTTATACATGGTTTCAACTTATAATGCTGATAACCACAAGTCAAAATTACTCTTTTTAACTTTTTCATATTCAATGTAGGTTTGCCAAGGCTGTCTCATTAAATTCTGAAACCTGTGCCTGGATGCCTTAGAAGCTAACCCACATGTAGCCGCTGCAGTTACTTTTATAGTGTCAGAATCCCTAGAAATGTGATCTGATAATGAAGGGTAAATTCCCTGTCCTTATTTGTCAAATTAATCTGTATGAGCAATATCCAGCTTTCTTTTGGCCAATTCCCTTATCTCACTATTTTCTCAAAGGACAAAATAATGCTTCCACATCCTTATCATTCATTTTGGTAGGGCTTGTCCACATTTAAACACTTCCCTACTGGGCTTTAAGTTATGACCCAAATTCTTCCCAATAGAGCCTGCATCAGCATCTAATGTCTTTTTATTAGCAGCACCATTTAAGCCCATATTCATGTTCTCCTGCTACCTCTTCCCATTGCAATTTTAATTCTGATCTCCTAAACTATTTCCTTTTTCTCTTCCTTCCTTTTTCCCTTCGAAGTTGCTTTTTTCTCTTTTATATTCAAGATGATTGAATTGGAACTCAACACCACCTAATTCTCTTTTCGCTTCCTTCCTTTTCCCTTCGAAGTTGCTTTTTTCTCCTTTATATTCAAGATGCACTAATTGGAACTCAACACTACTACAGTTTGATGTTTCACTGGCCAGTATTCCTGGCTTTCTTGCAATTTTACCAAATCGAAATGCTGTGTTAGTATTTAGACACTAAGAAATAGTAACAGAAGTAGGCTGTTTAGCTCCTTGAGCCTGTTCCACCATTTAATAGGATTAAGATTGATCTGATATTCCTCACGTCCACTTTCTTGCTGTTTCCCTGTAACCTTTGAAACCCTGACTCATCAGGAATCTAAGATAACAAGGTGTAGAGCTGGATGAACACAGCAGGCCAGGCAGCATCAGAGGAGCAGGAAAGCAGATGTTTCGGGTATGGACCCTTCTTCAGAAATGGGAGAGGGGAAGGGGGTTCTGAAATAAATAGAGACAGGGGAAGGTGAAGATAGAAGGTGGATAGAGGAGCAGATAGGTGGGGAGAAGACGGGCAGGTCAAGGAGGTGGGGATGAAGCCAATACAGGTGAGTGTAGGTAGGGAGTTGGGATGGGGGCTGGTCATTGTGGAGGGAGGGATGGGTAGGTGGGAGGGAAGACGGACAGGTGAAGGAGGTGGGGATGAGGTTAGTCAGTAGGAAGTGGGGGTGGGGGTTGGTCAGTGAGGTGGGAAGAGAGGATAGGTGGGAGAAAAGATGGATAGGTCAAGGAGATGGGGACAAGATGGGCTGGTCTTGGGATGAGGTCGGGAGTGGAGAGATTTTGAAGCTTGTAAAGTCCACATTGAGACCATTGGGCTGCAGGGTTCCCAGGCAGAATATGAAGTGCTGTTCCTCCAGCCTTCAGGTGGCGTTGTTGTGGCAGTGGAGGAGGCCTAGGATGGACATGTCGTCCAAGGAGTGGGAGGGGGAGTTGAAGTGGTTCGCGACTGGGAGGTGTTATCATTTGTCACAAACTGAGCGTAGGTGCTCCACAAAGTGGTCTCCAAGCCTCTGCTTGGTTTCCCCGCTGTAGAGGAGGCCACATCGGGAACAGCGGATACAGT
>NC_063348.1:53989052-54024170 GCF_021869965.1 Rhincodon typus
GGAAAATGGGAGGGCTGCTATGTACAGTGTTATGTTATGGACAAGACCAAACCCCCTTCAAATATATCAAGGAGATAGCTTAGAACTTAACTTTTACCTTATTTAAAGACAAGTATAGGGTGCTACATTCCAGGTGTAATTTGTTTGGTCACACTACTCTGCTTTAAGGGAAACATACTTTATTCTTACACCTAGTTAGCATACAAACAAAAGAAAGAAGAATTAGTATAACTTCATCTCTATTAGGAAATTTAATAATTTAAGAATAATAGATTATTTAACTACTAAACAGCAACTGTTCCAATATAGTAATATCTCAGAAACACACTTTTTGCAAAGGCAAATTCAGTAAGATAGATTGTCTCACATGCAATGTGTCTCCCGTCCAGAAGGAAAGAACACCGAAAAAATTCTGGCAGAGAGCTTCCACAGCAAACTTCAAAACCCGATCATTCTATGATTCTAAACTAAAATCCTAGTTCTGTGGGAGCCTGACTCCCCCTATTCATGCTGCTTCTATTGTTCTAACTTTTAAGAAAAACTCCCAGGATCTCACAACATTTTCGCTTTATTGGCCGAAGAGACAGCTCAACATCTGTAGCTCAAACTCTCTCTTTAAAAGAAAACCAGGAAAAAACTACACCTCTTAAAGCCATGGTATCATCACACTGCTCCACTTATTAAAAAAAAACTCATCAATATACAAAAATGGTTTCATTTTTAAAAACCTTTAGTCTTATGCAATTAGTACACTATAATACTTATACATTACTTTGACTCTAAGCATTCAATACTACCGTCTATTTAGTCTATTTCTTTTGCCACAGAACACCTTTGTCTTCTTTCATCAAAGTCATGACAATGCGTTGGCAATTATGTTTTCTCGTCCTGCCACATGTATTATTTTCAAACTAAATGGCTGTAACAATAAACTTCATCTAAACTATCTGGTATGTTTATCTTTTTTTTTCAAGAACGTTAAGAGGTTATGATCAGTATATACATTGTCACACGCACATTACTGGCAACATAAATGTTGAAATGTTGCAATGTCAACACCAAACTCAAGTCCCTTTCTCAACGGTGAAACACTTCCCTTGATGAATATTCAACTTTCTGGAAAAATACCCAATAGGTCTTTCTATGTTCTTGTTGTCTTCTTGTAAGAGTACAGTACCAACATCCATATCACTTGCATCGATAGCTACCTTGAATAGCTTTGCATAATTGAGTGGACTAACACTGGAGGAGTAGTTAACACAGCTTTCAGGCTTTCAAATGCCTTCTGACATTCCTGCACCCACTGAAATTTTCTGTACTTCTTCAACAAGTCAGTCAGTGGAGTAAACACACTTCTAAAATTTGGTCCAAATTTTCGATAAAAACAACTCAGTACAGAAATCAGAATATTTCCCTCTTCATTGATAGTATGGGAAACTCCTCAATAACCTTTGTTTTCACATCCCCCGGGGCCATCTGTCCATATCCAATGATATGGCCTAGGAACATGACTTGGGCTTTTGTGAATTCACTCTTAGCCAGGTTCATCATCAAGCCCACCTCCTGTAGTCGATCTAATAATTCCGATAGATGCTCCAAATGTTCCTTCCACCTGTAGCTAATAAAAAACTAGATTGTCTATGTACACCACACAGCTGGGCAATCCTGAAATGACTCTATTGGTTAGTCTTTGGAATGTAGCTGGTGCATTTTTTATGCCAAATGGCATAACGTTAAACTGGTAGAGTTCATTCAGTATCACAAAAGCTGAAATTTACTTTATTCTCTTAGATAAGAGTATCCTTTGAGTAAGTCCAGCTTGTCCCACCTATTCAATACAGTCTTCCAGCCATGGAATAGAATATGAATCAGATTTTGAAACTGCATTGACTCTTCTGTAATCAACTTATAAACGTTGGGTGCCATCTGGTTTTGACACCATTTCTATGGGTGAGCTCTATTTGCTGCAACTCACTTCAATTATATTATTTTTGAACATGCTTTCATTCTCTTTTTGAACCTGTGCCACATTAGGAGGTTTAAGTCTATAAGGGTATTGCTTAAGTGAAGTAGCATTTCCTATATCTACATCATGCATATACATGTTAGTACTTCTCAGCTTATTCCCACATCTCTCCATGTGATTGGAATAACTCCCTCAGGTCATTTGAATTTTCCTCTGGAAGGTAACTCAATAATTTATTCCACTTTTGAGAAATTCCTCATTATCCAAATTAATTTGAGGAATATCAAATTCAAACTTATCTTAATTTGGTTCTTCACTCTGGGTTGTAACAAGTACCACATTCTCCTTTTGCTTTCCTTCCCTATCAAAATACTGTTTCAGCATATTCACATAACACACTATGTGAGCTTTCCTCCTATCTTTTTCTTGTAACTCAACTAATCCTTCTGAATGAAAAATATCTACTTTGTCTTCCTCCTGTTATTGTATTTGTTTTTCTTTTGCAACCATTTGATCAAATATAGTTTCTGAAAATTGAACTTCAACTTCCTTATCTTTATTCTTTGATTTCTCCTCCTGTTTCAACGTGTGGCTATGTGACCTTGTCACTACACAGTCAGGAAAGCTCCCAGGATGCACTTCCTGTAACATCTCAGCTGCTTGATTTTCCACTGGGTTTTGAACCACTGTAGGTATCATTCTCCTCTGTGATCCAGCTGTATCATTCCCGAGGCTAAATTGATCTGCAGAACAGAGAATTTCTCTGTTATTACTACGACAACTTCACCACTTTTCACCACACTCTCCAACTTCACCTTCTACAAAGGAACCCTACACTTCTCACCATGAATTCCACATTTAACCACCTTTTCTGGCAATATACCTTCCAAGTTACTTTCCTCCTCATCTCTCACCATCAAAGATTGACTTGCTCCTGTATTTCTTAAAATGTTAATTTCATTATCTACTTCTTTTGATACATGAGTAAACCTTACCCACACAGGTAAATTATTGAAAGAAATCCAGTTCTTTCTTACTGACCAAACCCTGAACATTCTTTTGCAGCTCCTTAGCTTCCACTGGGATATCCTTTTCCACTTCAATAAGCCCCAATGGCTTATCCTTTCTCTCTCTCTCTTTGTCTCTTCTCTCTCTTTCTCCTTGCTCTACATGGGCCATCCTTTCTTTTTCTTTTAGTTCTGCCAGGGCTATACTTTCCCTTTCTTTTGTTCTGCCAGGGCTATTCTTTCCTTTTCTTTTTCTTCTGCTTTTAATCATGATTCAAACTGTTTCATTTTTGTTTTTCTTTCTTTATCCCTTGCCACTGCTTCAAATTTTACCATGTCTTCTCAGTGCTTTTCTTAAACCAGCAACACTGCAACTTCATGCGTCCTACATGAAGTTACTTTACTTCTCTTCCCCCCCTCATGGGTTTCTTTTTTAACTTGAAGTAAACTATCTTTAATACCTTCAATGAGATCTCCTTTTCCTTTACTACCTGAGGATTTCTCTTTTCTCGAATTTCTATCCCTCATAGATTGAAATCGATGTCAGAAGCCAAACTTTGATTTATGAACTAACTCATAATCATCTGTCATTTCTGCTGCTAATCTTGCAGTTTTAACTTTCTGCTCTTCTGCATGAGTTCTTACTATTTCAGGCAGTGAATTTTTGAACTCCTCCAAAATAACAGCCTTTTTAAGAGCATCATTTGTCTGATCTATTTTCAATGCCTTTATCCACCTATCAAAGTCACTTTGTTTGATCCTTTCAATCACTATGTGTTTGACCAGGTTCCCGCCTTAGATTCATAACACATTGACTGTAGGCTTCTGGCACTTGTTGAAATGCACGTAAGATGGCTTTTTTCACCTCACATACTCCCCCAATATCTCATCTGATAGTGATGGAAATAGATCACCAGCTCTACCTACTAATTTTGTTTGAATCAACAATACCCACATAGTCACCGGCCATTTCATTCATTTAGCCTCTTTCTCAAATGAAATGAAAACGGCTTTTACGCCGTTTCATCAAACTTTGGTAACACTTGGACATATTTAAACAGATCCCACCAGCCTTTTGGACACGATGGCTTTGTTCTTCATCACTGTCCCCATCACTACTTCAACATTCTACCTTGACCTCCAACATTTGAAGTTAAATTTCCTATTTCATTGCCAATTTCTGAAGTACAAAAACTCTTGCTTTCTCCTTTTCTTCTCACTCTTTGTCTCTTCTCGCTCTTTCTTTTTCCTCTGCTAGGGCCATCCTTTCTTTCTCTTATAGTTCTGCCAGAGCTATTCTTTCCTTTTCTTTTTCCTCTGCTTTTAATCATAATTCAAACTGTTTCATTTTCATTTTTCTTTCATTATCCCTCGCCATTGCCTCAAATTCAAGCTGTTTCATTTGCAAGTGAATTTTAACCATTTCTAACGATCCTGAATGCATTCCTGGCAATTGTAAATGTTGAGCTATTGCCGCAATTATCTCTCCTTTCCTCAAAGATACAGACAACTCCGACTTTAGTTTGCTTGCCAGTTATGGAGGTTTTGCCTTTCTCACTTTCCGTAAACTACCTGAAGTGACTTCTTCCACCCCTAGGAAACTCTTAGTGACTGAAAGAGCCATTATTGCACAAGGCACCCCTATTTATACTAAGTGAATGCAACACCCCAAAAAAAAGCCAACACTCACCATTCACTGTCTCTGCGTCCAATAATCCTAAACCCAAACTGTTCTTAGCAATTTTGACCAGACAAGAGCCTCCAATTTGTTATGGACCAGACCAAAGTCCATTCAAACATATCAAGGAGATAACCTAGACCCTAACTTTTATCTTATTTAAAGGCAAGTGCTGTGTTCGAGATGTAATTCGATTGGTCACACAACTCAGCTTTAAGCAAAACACACTTTATTCTTACACCTAGTTAAAATACAAACAAAAGAAAGAATTGATAAATCTAATTCTATTCGAAAAGTTAACAGAATTATAGATTATTTAACTACTAAATAGCAACTGTTCCAATATAGTAGCATCCCATAAACACACGCAGTAAATCTCTTGGCAAAGGCAAACTCAGCAAAATTTCACATGCGGTGCGTCTCCAGTCCAATAGGAAAGAACACCAAGAGAAAATTCTAGCAGAGAGAGTTGTATGGGAGTTTTCACAACCAACTTCAAAACCTCAACCACTGAAAGTTAAATGAAAACCCTGGTTCCGTGGGATCATGATTCCACTAATTCATGCTGCTTCTATTGTTCTAACTTTTAAAGAAAAACTCCCAGGGCTTCACAAGTTGTCAGTACCTTTAGTTCAAACCCACTCTTCAAAAAAAACGAGGAAAAATGTACACCTCTTAAAACCACAGTATCATCACAGTGCTCCACTGGAGATCCCGACCACCAGGAGGCAAATAAACACACCAAGGTGTGTTTGTGCAGTGGATGAAAGAATCAAAGTGGATAGTATGCAGCAGCAGCTTGCATAAAAAAGTCTTTTTGAGACGTGGAAGGATGCACGACACATACCCAAAAGGTGGCTCAGATTGTGGGGTGTGGGATCCTGAAAGAGGCTCAGGATCCTAGGGCCAAGGCGAAATTCCATCCAAGCAGGGGTACACCCAGACAGGATTCCACCACACACAAGTGTCCTCCAACTGGTGCACTACCATCCCAGGTGTCTATCTGCCAGCATGTCCCCAACTCTGGTCACCCCCGCAACCATGGCTTCCCCTCCACCAGGCACTTGAACCCAAGATGATGGACGTGCAAATTCCTGAGCAGAGGCTCTCTGACGATAGCTACTACTCCTGACTGTGGCAAAGCCAGCGCAAGTTCCAGACATTGATCACATCTTGGTAAAAGATAGGCAGCATTGAGAGAGACCTGAAGACCCTCACAGTCCACGAACAGGAGCTGCATGTTACAATCTATACTATTCAACTTATTTTGGCAAATGTTTTCTGTGCAACTGAATTGAGTGAAGTCATCATAAATTAACTGTAATGTATTGATGCTGGATAGGCAAGCATTCCCTGTTTAATTCCAAATGCAAATTCAGTTCACTGGTTTGTTCTTTGTTCACTTTTTCTGTTGTTTAATAAAAGTAAATGTTACAATCTAATGGAAGGTTTCACAACATCTGATGTACCCTCATCCAGTGATGACAAAGTTTTATGGGTGTCATGGAAAGAATATTTATCCTTCATACAGGGTTATAACATTGTGCGACACTAAGAAAAGGTTGCTTAAGTTTATTCTTCAGCAACAGCAAAAATGGCAGTCGATCACATAGGTGATGATATTAGATGAACATTTAGATACCGTCCTGGCATCTGCAGCTGGGATGAAGGGAGCCTGCCTCACAATGGAGTCTGTTGACCTTGGAGTTGGTGGGCAGATGACCCAGGGGGTATTTGGGCCAGATAGTCCAGGTATGCTGAGTGTTCTGGCCAAATGAAGGCTCACCTTCCTCAGCTTGGACCTCCATAAGGTGAAGGGTCGCAGGTTAAATGGAGTGGAGGGGCCAGGCACCTCTGGAATGTCCTGTCAGGAAACTTCTGGGGACTTGTACATTGTTCCTTCTTTGACTGAATGTCTACTCGGTATCACCCTGTTCCTTTGTGAGGCAAGGGCACTTAAAGTGAGGTTAAGATTCCTCATGCCCTATTCCTTTGCCATTGGTGTTTACTGTTGATGGTTACAGTGATGAAGTACAGGGTGTGTGCAACTCCAGAAGCCGATGACTCTTGGACCTGACTCTCCATGAACTGTCCACTGAGACAGTTAAATGTACACATGACAGAGCAAGTATGGCACAGGTGAGCTCTTCTAACCTTTGATCCAGCTTGCCAAGTGTATCAGATGAACCAGTTTGCTACTCCTGTGTCATTTGATAAAGTTATTAATAGCCGACCCATAGGATCCTCTCCAGCCTGCAGCTGAGCAGTTAGTATTGGCAAAAGTAGAAGAAAGATTATCAAAAATGGGACTAGGTTAGATTGGGAAGTCTGGTCAGCATGGAGAAGTTGGACCAAAGGATCTGTTTCTGTGCTGTATGAATCTATGACTCTATGTCCCAACTGATTGAACAAGAAGCTCCGATGGCAGGTAGGGCTAGTAGTTTCAGAGTATGGGTGGCTGACAGCATTTGAGGGAAGATATTGCATGCAGCAGTGGGAGTCATAGAACCTGGATGAGTGCAGCCTCAACAACACTCAAGGAGCTTGACACCATCCAGGACAAAGCTGCCTGCTTGATTGGCACTACATCTACAAGCATTCACTCCCTCCACCACCGACGCTCAGTAGCAGCAGTGTGTACTATCTACAAGATGCACTGCAGAAATTCACCAAAGATTCTCAGACAGCACCTTCCAAACCCACGACCACTTCCATCTAGAAGGACAAGGGCAGCAGACATATGGGAACACCATCACCTCCAAGCTCCTCTCCAAGTCACTCACCATGCTGACTTGGAAATATATCGCCGTTCCTTCAATGTCGCTGGGTCAAAATCCTGGAATTCCCTCCCTAATAGCATTGTGGGTCAACCCACAGCAGGAGGACTGCAGTGGTCCAAAAAGGCAGCTCACCACCACCTTCTCAAGGGCAAATAGGTATGGGTAAGAAATGCTGGCCAGCCAGTGACGCCCACATCCCACAAATGAATAAAAAAAAACCTGAACCTTGGTAAGAGGTGCATGCAGTGGCAATGTGAGGTAGCAGAGAGAAGATGGTAGCATTTATCCTTGCAGAGGGCAGAATCTCATTAATTTTCTCCTGCATTGCTGAGTATTCCTCCAGACCGTGGAAACTGCATTGATCTTGGTTGCAACTTCGGACCAGGCTGGCAGGCTCTGTTGTTGTGATTTCCAGTGGCATTTCCAACCAAGAGGACCTCCAGGTCCCTGTCAGTAAAACAAAGTGCCAACTTGCTTTTGTTGTCCATCTCCTTATCAATTCTTCACACAGCATAACTGAATTCCAATTCCTGATTTGCAGTATTTGAACTAGTGCACAGCTAGACTTTAAATAAGGCACCAGTGGCGGGAAACATGGACTGTCCCCGTGACAGCAAACACTTCTGCTGCTGGTGAGTACAAGGTTGTAGAGAGAGGTGCCATAGAGGGTATGGTGCATACTGTTATGGACAAAACCAAACCCCCTCAAAATATATCAAGAAGATAGTGTAGACCCTAACTTTTTCTTACTTTAAAGGTAAGTGTAAGGCGTTGCATTCCAGACGCAATTTCATTGGTCAAACTACTGACTTTAAGCAAAACACACTTTATTTTTTACATTACAGTTAAAATACAGACAAAATAAAAATAAAAGAATTGGATTAACTGTAACTCTATCGAAATGTTTAACAAAATAATATATATAAAACTACTATTAATTAACTGTTCCAATACAGTAACATCCCATAAACACACCCTTGGAAAAGGCAAATTAAGATTGTCTCACATGCAATTCTAGCAGCAGGAAGAGAAAACCAGCTTTTGTTACAGAGAGAGGAAAAACAGCTTCCGCATCCAGCTTCATGATCCTAGCAACTGCAGAAAGCTAAAATTAAAAACCCTGGTTCTGTGGAAGCTTGACCCTACTCATTCAGGCTACTTCTACTGTTCCAACTTTATAAATAACTCCAAAGTCTCAGAAGTTGTTTACTTTATTGGCTTTGAGCAGACCGCTGCTGACCTCTGTTTCAATCTTTCTTCATAAAAATTTGGACAAAATACACCTCTTAAAGTCATACTATCATCACAATACTTAATGATGTTAGCACCATAAAATTCCATGAAGAAACCTGCTAGAGCTCATAGAGAAAAAACCTTCCATGAAACTCCTAGAAATTAATACTGTAAAATTTTGGAAATCGTAGCCTAGGATTTCTGTTCTGCCATCTGACGAATTCACAACAGTTCAACAAATAAAAATCACTTCTCCAATATTTTTAATGCATATCATTTTCTAAAGATATCAACTGTTTTAGAATTTTAGAACTAGATGACATAAATTTATATTCTATCTTTATGGCAACACAGAATTGTACTTTTACAGGATTCTTTTCCAAATAGGAAATACTACAATTGGGAAAATAGATATTTGCATCTATGTTCTGAATTCGTTTTGAGAAAAAACACAACTACCTATTGCAGCAGGTTGGACTAACTCATGTTTGCTCAGTCTATAAAGCATGCCAAATCAAATCACATTGGTGAGCACTAAAGTTCAAAAGCCACATATTGGATATGTTAAAAATAGCCATCAACTGTAAAAGCTGACCCATGTAGTGAACTTACACTTTCATTCTCAATAGTGTTATATGAACTGTGAGCAGAACTCTAATTTCAGCCTTATCAAATCCTACTATAAAAATATCATTGCTTCTTCATATTGTAATCTTTGGTCCTAATTATAAACCAAATCTTCTATTGGATTTTTATGGCTTTACTTCCTCTATTTTCTTTTTTTGGAGAATCTCTAGAATTCATCTTTCCACCACTCCTCAGACTAGCATTCTGCAGTTCCATTCATTTGTCTCTCGAGACATTCTCAACTGAACAATTAATACTGTCACTTACTTTCATTTTATTTCCATCTCACAATTGTGGAATGGTTACAGCACAAGAGGACATTTAGCCTGGTAGGTCAGTGCTGATCCTCTGCTTGAGCAATTCATCCCTATCTTTTCCCCATACCCTGAACATGTTTCTTTGGATAATTTCTTTTGGAATACCTCAATTTAATTTGGCTCCACCACTCTCTCTAGACAGTGCATTTCCAATTCTAGCCACTTGGTAATTAACAAAATGTTTTTCCTCATGTCACTATTGTTGTGTTTTTTTTGCCAAATGCCTTGATTTTATGCCTTTTGACTCTTTTATGCCTTTCTTCCACCAATAGGAGCAATTATTCCCTTTCTATTTTGTCCAATCTGTTTATGATTTAAAATCTTCATAGAATCTCCTTTCAACATTCTCTCTTCCAAGGACAGCAGTCATTGTTTCTCCAATTTATCCATGTAACCGGTTACTCATCCCTAAAACCACTCATGAATCTTTCTTTTCTGCACCTTTTAAATGCCTTCACCTCCTTCATAAAGTGTAGTGCCCAGAAGTAGACGTGATACTCAGTTGAGGCTGAACTTGCGTTTTATACAAATTCAACATAAATGCTTTTGTATTCTCCATAAAAATTGTTAGTTCATTCTCTCCATAGACTTGATTTCTTATATTCTTGTTTTTCTCTGTTTTTAACTGTGCAAGCCTCTTGGGCAACTAGGGTGAACGCTGCAAGGTTCCAGACTATATCAGGTTCCACTTCATCCTGCTCCTCCAGGAATACAGAGTGGTCATTGTTTTCTTCCTCCTACAGCTCCATTCCTTTTTGCAGTTTGTGCACCATACAGCAGACTATACCAGTCTGAATACCAGTACCAGTATCTGACTAGGAGATGTTGTGGGGTATTCCCAAATTCATCTAAGCATCCGTACTACATTTTTCAGCAACATACTGGCTTGGCCTATATCCAGTGCATCAATAATTAAAGGTCATAGATTTAAAATTACATTGGATTTAGAGGGAGACAAAGATATATAGTTTTCAATGAGACAGCTGTCAAGATTCATAATACTTTATCTGAAAGGTGCTGGAAGCTAATTCCATAAATAATTTTAAAAGGGACTTGGGCAATCATGAGAGGCTGAGGAACTTAACAGGATAACAGACAAAATGCAAGTGTCGAACTAAGCATGATTGTTTATTCAAAAATACATTTCAAACTAATTAAGTCAAATAGCCATCATTTATAATTAAACATGATTCAATTTTCTTCTAAAACTTCTTAATTAATCTACCTTTCTACATCTCTTTCCAAATGCCTTCTCAAAATATAGCTCCCTAATCATACTTTAAGCTGTCTCACTTATTTGTTTTCTAACTTCCAGATCAGTATCTTTCAATACCCTTGTAAGTTTCATCTTGGATAATTTCCTTTTCAGAAAAGTGCAAACTGTTGTCACAAACATTGCACACCATCATTTGCACTCATGTTTCAATCTGCACTAGCCAGTTGTACTTTCCATCTTTGTGCCATCAAGTTGAAATAGATGCTGACTGCTTGATGACCTAGCTTATGATTCCTATTCCCCATCCAAACATGAATGGATAATATGTTCCAATGACAGCCTTGGAACAAACTATCAGTGCTCCAAAACAATGTTTTTGTTACCTTGCAGGAAGCTTTCCACTACTTGCAGGATCATTTCTACAAATCTGTGGCAGTCTGCTGTATGCTCCACAATCTACTATGAGGACAAAGCCTTTTCTATGAGGCCTTCACTAAGAGGAGGAGGAAGAGCAAGGATCAAGTAAAAAGTGGAATTGAGGTAGTGCTATGATCCCTTCAATTTGGATGAGCTGTCCATGACAACCACAGATGGTAGTTCCCCTGAAATTTCATCTCCATGTCACCACTCTTCACAATTCTCCACCTTACCATCTTCCATTAGGGACAATCACTGCAAGTTTTTGACCATAATCCTGAAATAAAAGGCACAACTAAAGTACCATTCATTATAACTTCATTAAATAATACTTTCAATGATACATACAAAATTGAACAGTTCATCCTGTATATTCTCTTAGTACCTATCTTATGGTTGACTGGCTTTGAGTACCTGTGCAAAGCAACTTCAGTTGCTGCAAAATGACTGGTGGAAGGCTGGTATTTTTATTTGCGGAGAGTTATAGGAGACCCTTGAGTAGCTTTACACCTTGAAGGCCTGAATTCAAACTGCACCACCGGCAGCAGTCTATTCTGGCTAGCTAAAAGGCAAATGCCAAGGAAGCGGCAGAACCACTTTAAACAGAGATTTTAAAAAAAATTTCATGGGATATCAGTTTTGTTGCTGTCCCTAATTGCCCTTGAAAGTGTGGAAGTGAGCTACCTTTTGAAACCACTGAAGACCATGAGGTGTGAGTACACATATGGAATTGTTAGAGAGTTCCACAACTTTAAGCCAGCAACAATGGCAGTAGTTCCAACTCAGGATGGTACGTTCACCTTGGAATGATTGTCATCCATTCAAAGTCAGAGCCTTAGTAAACCTACCGATCTGTTGTGGTATAGATTGCATGATTGCAGTGACAGCCTGCATGCACTGGGATCTACAAACATGATGGCAGCAGTTTGAGCCTGAAAGTCAGCAGGTCAAGCAGCAACTGTAGAAAAAAGCAGAGTTAATGCTTTTCAGGTTGACATGTTAACTCTGTTTCCCTCTCCACAGCTGCTACCCGACCTCCTGAGTATTTTGTATATTTTCTGTTGTCATTGTTAACATTTAACAAATTGGTAATTAGAATGACCAAAAATCTATTATAACATCAAAATCATGAACAAAAAAATTACCAAGTATGGTAAACACAAGAAAATAAGAAATACGAGTAGGAACAAATGGCCCGTCATGCTGTATATTTAACATGATCATGGCTGATCTTGTACATGAATTCCACTTTCTAGTTGCTCCCCATATCTTTTGATACCCTGGAAGAATCTATCTCAATCTTAAACATATTTGATGATAGCACATCCATTGTGAATTCCAATGATTCACAACCCTTTGAGTAAAGGTATATATCCCTTCATCACACTCCTAAATGAGCAGCGGTATAAACAGCTAAAATAAGACAGACATAAGGGCAGCAGATTCATGTGAATATAATCAAGTTTCCTTCTCTCTCTCTCCCTTCCTCTCACTCACTTTTAATGGTTTGCATGTAAATATTGAATTGGCTCCACAGTTTTTTTTACAAGTGGTGGATAGGAGGTTTAAAAACAAGTCGCAGTGTTTGTGATGGTGGGACGATTGCTCAGTTGTGTCTGATAATACTTCTGGGTAGAATAAGAAGCAAACCCAAGGATGAGTCTGCAGAACTTTCTGCCCCAAGGTGGGACTAGCCTAAATCTGCCACCAGTAGTGGTCTATTTTGGTGTTCAACAATTAAAGATGCTCAATAAAAACCAAAAGAACTGTGGATGCTGTGTATCAGGAACAAAAACTGAAGTTGCTGGAAAAGCTCAGCAGATCTGGCAGCATCTATGAAGAAAAAGCAGAGTTAATGCTTCGGGTTCGGTGACCCTTCCTCAGATGCTACTAGACCTGCTGGGCCTTTCCAGCAACTTCTGTTGTCCTTGTTGTAAATAAACAATGCTCCTTTCCAATTAGGTTTCGAGTTCTCACAAGTCAGCAGCATTAGCTGGTATGTCACAGAGTGATGCCAACAGCTTGGGTTCAGCTTTTGCATTGGCAAGGGTACCAGAAAGGGTTCTCCTTCTCAGCTTCTTCCCTCGCCTGAGGTTAAATTCGCCACAGGTCCTCTTTCTTTCTATCTCTCTCTCTCTCATGGAGGAGCACTCCTATCATTCTTTGGGACTATGGCTACTTTACCACGTGGCCACCACTGCACCGTCCATCAGAAGAAACATGTGACCGTGTGTGCGCGGACCGGAAGTGACGATAAGAACGGGTGGGCGGGAAGCGCGCGCGGTTTGAAAGTCCCGCCCGCGGGCGGTGGAATAACGGTCACTGAGTAATTTTAACGGCTGGGTCGGTCCCAGAGCATGGAGACGGTGCTCGGGAACTTGAGCCGGTTCGCTGAGGTGCTGGCGGTGGCGCACAGCCCATGGGCCGCCGACTGGGACGATGCGGAGGTAAGCCGGGCTTTCCAGTGGGCCGGTTACCTGGAGCAGCTGAGCCGGCGCTTAGAAGGGGCGGGGAGCGTGGCGGCCCGGGCCGCCCTCCGGCAGCGGCTGCAAGAGCAGCAGCGCCTGAGGCCGAGGGCTCCGCCTGAACTGCCGCGGTACCGGGACCTACTCTTGGAGGAGCTGGGCCGCGGCGGCGAGCTGCTGTGCGAGGCGCTGCTGCACAACCCGGCCGCCTCCGCGCCCGCTTTCCACCGGGCCGCCGCCTGGTACCGATCGGCGGGGTCAGGAAGGACAAGCGGCGGAGGGCCGGAGGCGACGGCGGCCCTCTCGGCGTCGCTGGGGCGGGCCGTCAGGGTGAAGGCGGCCACCCGGTTGCTGCGGCGAGCCTGGGGTTCGGAGCCCCCGAGAGGGAGCGTCGGTGTCGTTTCGGAGACGGGAGGCCAGATTCTGCGCGAGCGGCTGGAGGAGCGCCTGATGATGGAGGGGCGAGAGTTACCGGAGCGGCAGGCGGCGGCCTACGAGGAGCTTCTGCAACGGGCTGTCCCCGGTGGCGACGGTGAGGAAGAACCCGGTTCTTTCCAGCCGCTCGCCGCCTTGTTGCTAGAGACGACTGAAGGGAATGATGGCAGCGAGGCGCGGGCCCGGGCCCTGGGCTGGTTGCTAGGAGACGGGCGCGCGCTCGCCACCCTCTGCCGCGCGCTCCCGTGTAGCCAGCTTGCCGCCCTGACCGCCCGCCGCCCGGCATTCGGCCGCCGCTACCTGCGCCTCCTGCAGCGCTGGGGTTGGGCCCTGCGTTATGACGCGGCCCGGGCCGAGTGGGCGCCTCCTTCTGCCGAGGAGCCGAGCTGGTGCCGGCTGCTGGAGCACTTCACCGCCCTCTGGCAGGGCCCTCCGCCGGTCAGGGAGGCCGCCGAAAGCGAGCTGCGCAGCCTTAAGGCAGCGGACGGTGACTTCGAAGTGCCGGGTGTCAGTGTCTGGACCGATCTACTGCTGGAGTTGGCCCAGTGAGGGCCGACTTCTGGATCGCCAGCAGTATGCTGGATGGGAATCTAAAATTTAACATTGGAGGAGCTCAGCAGGTCTGACAGCACCGTGCGGAAAGAGAAGAGCATTAATTAACTTTTGAACTCTTAAAGCATAAATAACAAGGCCACTCAGCCCCTTCGAATCTTCTGCCATTCAATAAAATCACGGCTGATCTGATTTTTTTAAACTTCAACTCCGCATTACTGCATATCCCCGATCATCTTTCATCCCCTTGATGAGCAAGAGACCAATGACCAAAGCGTTGCAAAATAGCATCTTTAAAAGTGAACCTATCTAACTTGCACTTCATTGGGATATACTTGGGTATTGGCTTGACGGATGGTGCCATAATCTTTGTAACAAAAACAAAAGCGCAGGAGCAACTCAGTAGATCTTTTGGCATTTGTGGAGAGAGAAACCAAGTTGCAATCTCCTGTCTAGTGTTTGTCTTTTGAAATGTCTGCTATTCTTATCAAAACAGTTTGAATTGGGATGTCAAGGTTTTGTGTGCAATTTACCATGCCTCTCGTGTTTTGGCAAGTGTATGAAGTAAACTGACTCGTATTTTTTCCATAGACCTTGACCAAGTTAGTTTACTCACTGTCACGTGCAACAACATCGCAGACGTGTGCATGTTCTAAAATTTAAATTTTAGTTTGACTGTTAGTTTTTCTGAGAGAGGTGATATGGAAATAAGTTACATTGAAACCTTATTTGAATCTGGAACACTGATAAAATGTACCCAAAGATATTATGGACCAAAGCAGTAAGTGTAGTCCCTCATTTATGACAGTATGATGAGTATATATGCAGCCTTGGAAATTCCTATTTGAAAAGGAGGTCTCATAGGATTAAGTAAAATGATAATTGCACTTCCAATTCACCAGATGAAGTACAAGCCAGATTTAAGATTGCAAATAGTAATCTAAATATCTACGGTACTTCGAAACGAGCCAATAAAATGTTGGAAGGTTTTAATTCACACTTAAATTGTAAATGACAATACTGCCATTTTAAATGTACTGTTTAAAATTGACCTCTTCCATCTGATGTGTCCCATGTACAAGATACAGGTGAAGTCACATTAGGGCTGTTCTCATCAGAGATGAATGATAGTGAATCTAACAAATTTGATTTTAAGATTTCAAGGTTTGAGTTTCACTGGCTAACTCAGCATTTATTATTGCTGTAGTCTGTGGCAATATAATGCTGTCTCTTTTCAGCCTGTGGCAAATCAACTATCACCTTCTTCAGGTCTCTTCTAGCAGGTCCTTGGAAACGTTTTATATCATTCTGGTGTAAGTTTTTTTTTGTTTTAAGTTAATTTTTGTTTAGTAATATTGAACTTAAATTGTCACTGACCATCCTAGGTGCAAATCCAGACAAGCTCCAAGATCAATTTACATTTTGTCCGACTTACATTGGTACTGATTACATGTTGGTGCCTCTACAACAGAAATACAATTGGGAGCATAGCCTCCCCATCCTATTCTTCTATCCTAAGCTTATTTGTTAGCCACTTCCTAATCGTACGCTCTCCTTAATACATGCATATATTTAAAGGAGTGTCCAGTGTTTTTACAAACTTTTTTATTGAAAGATACAGTGCATTAAGGTTTTTCCACTGTAACATTGTGAAACCTTGTTCTCATATTTAAGATGAGGTATTGAAAAGGATCAAATTAACCAGGCATCATCAGGTGAATAGACACTGCATGGTTTGCAGCTGTTGAAGGTTGGTCACTGCCATCTTATGGGCACTTGGGGAGGAACAATAATTGCTGGCAGGACAAACAGTACCCACATTCTGTGAATTATTTTTTTAAAATTTAAAATGCTGATGTTAGCTTTGACGTCATTAGATTTCAAAAATGCTTGAAGTTAAACTTTTTAGCTTTATCTCTTGGTTTGAATTTTTGATTCCCTAATTAAAATCAGAATTTATTTTTCTGGATTTTTGGAAGTCCTACTGAAACAATATAACAACAAAAAGTTATTCAAATTGTTGCAGTCTTTTTTCTGTGTAGAATTTACAGCTCAATATTCTGAACCAACTGATCTATGGTCTTTATGCTGAATTAAATTGTTCTCCACTCTCTTTACTTTCATTAACATTACCTAGTATTTACTTTTCCCTCACATACTTGTTTGGCTCCCTTGGAGCTGTCTATTTATACCCATCAATACTCAAAATGGCAGCATACTCCAATTTCTAACTAATACCTGAATTTTTTATTAGGTCTCATGATGACCTCCAGCCATGATGCCTTGTTTTTGGGGCTCGGTTACCAGGGAAAACATTTTTATCTAAGTGTATTATAAAGACTTTTCATGATTTCAGATCTATGAGATCATTACTTTTTGTACAGGAAAGTGCTCCAGCTTGTTCAGTGTTTCTCAATGATTTTAATCTCTGGGTTGTATTGTCATCCTTTTTGGCATATTTTTGCAGTATCTGTTTCACACTTCAGACTATGGCTGGAATGTTTTCACTTGGAGTAAACTGTAAACTCACCTGTCATTGCTAGTTTTTGATTTAGGTGTCAGTTTTGGCTCAATAGTACCAGTCATGCCACTGAATCAGATGTTTGTGTATTCCAACTCTGACTCCATAAACTATCAATGGTATTCAGAAACTGGTTGATTATGTATATATCAACAATACCACAAATTTTGTTTTGTTATCTTAGAAATTTTAGGCTCCAGAGATATGAAACACTGATCCAGGTGTGGCCTCAGCAATGGCCTATACTATCAAAATAATTTATTTTTCGTGTACGATATTGGTTATTTGTGTTTAGCAATGCGATTTTTAATGTTGAAGCAGTGTTTGGCATTGCTGTTTATAAATTGAGGAAAATATTGAAATCTACTTGAAGTAGAATAAATTAATAAAACAAAATGCTGGAAACTGGTCTGGTAGCATCTGTGGGGAGTGTAACTTTGATCTTTCATCAAAATTGGCCAGACATGAAACCTCAAGTTAAAAATGCAATTGCTTTTACATGGGAGAAATGGAGAGGAAAAAGACAAATGGATGGAGCAGCAGCTAGAAAACTATCTTGCAGAAAACTGCTGGGACAGAGCCAAAGAGTAGTAATGGGTTAAGAAACAAAAGATCTGTCTAGAGGTTGTTTGAATAGCTGAAAAATGATTAACTGCCACCTAAAAGCTAAGCAAGGCGGGGGCAAAAAAACTCTATTCTGACCAGTGGGGGGAAAAAAACAAGAACACAGATCAGGGCATGAAATTGTACAATGGCAGTATTATAGTGGTAATGTCACAGTGATTTAGAACCTCTGGCTAATGCTCTAGGACACGAGTTTGAATCCTGTCATGGCACGTTAAATGTGAATTCAGTAAAAATCTAGAATGAAAAGCTAGCTGAACTATGACTTGTGTTGATTTGTAAAAATGCGTCAGGTTCAGTATTATCCTTGAGGAAATCTGGCATTCTTACCTGGTTTGGTCAGCATTTAACTCCAGATTCACAGCATTTTGGTTAACAATGCATGCCCTTTTGTGCTTTTTGGGTTGGGCCAATAATGCCCTATCCCATGAATAAATTCAACTTTTTTTTTAAAAAAACCAAAAGAACTGCGGATGCTGTAAATCAGGAACAAAAACAAAGTTGCTGGAAAAGCTCAGCAGGTCTGGCAGCATCTGTGGAGGAGAAAACAGTTAACATTTCGGGTCCGGTGACCCTTCCTCAGCACCAGATCCGAAATGTTAACCCTGTTTTCTCCACAGATGCTGCCAGACATGCTGGGCTTTTCCAGCAACTTTGTTTTTGTTTCTTTTTTTTATTATATTCAGAGTTCAGTGGTTATAAAAGCCTAGTTTAAAAAAGGTTATTACACTGCAGTTTGCCAAGGACAGATGAGTGAGAATTTAAAACAGCAGGCCAAAGTGAGGTTATATTTTTAGATTCAAGAGATATTCCACAAAGCAGTTACATATAGATAACTGATAGTGAGAGGAATGTTGTTAGAGAGGGATGTAGATGTTTGTTCATAGTAAAGGGCAGATTCCGACTTGGAACTAATAGAATTTAAGTTTTTTTTTTAAAATAGGCAACAAACAGTTACCTGAAATCTCTTGCCTGAATGAGGTGTTGATTAGCTTTACTTCTATTTTAGTAAAAAGTTCTCAAAGCTCTCCAGAAAAATGTTTAAACTGTACTGTCAGTAAGGAGCAGTGACAGTGTGAGGAGGATTACCTGCAACTAAGAGGCTGAGTGAATCTGTCTGGGAATTTGGTGCTGGGTTGAGAGTTAAGGGGAAAGAAGTACTATAACTCAGGTTAGCTGCAAGAAGCAAATTCTTTTGGAGTGAAAGTGGAGAGAAGTTAAAAGATGCGGCTTGAGAGATGAGCAGAAGAGGACGAAAGGTGCAAATTGTGACACTTGTGAGGTGAGATAATGTCATGGGCTACAGATGTTTGGTTTGAGGTGGATTTGAATTCAAAATTGGGGCAGATGATCCTGGAAGTACTAAGGAGTCTGCTGGGTGCTATGAAGGTCTTGCCGTGGGAATCTAATGCTGATGTATGACAATTTAAAAAACCACAACCCTCACCACCCCATCCTACAAATACTCTCCAAGTTGCATTTATGTAACCTTGTGCCCCTTGTCAAACGATGCTGTTCAACCCACCTCACTACGCTTTGTAGCACATGTCTTATGCCTTTTGGCCTTACCAGATGATTTGGAATGGTAGGTGTATTAACCATGGGCCTCAGGACCAATGTAGAGATGATATTATCACAGTGGTATTATCACTGGCCTGTTAATCCAGAGACCTAGATACAGTTCTGGAGACCTGGGTTTGAATCCCGCCATGGCAGATGGTGGAACTTGATTTCAATAAATATCTGGAATTAAGAATCTAATGATGACTGTGAATCCATCGTCTGTTGTCAGGAAAAACCTATCTGGCTCACTAATGTCCTTTTGCGAAGGAAACTGCCATCCTTGTCTGGTCTGGCCTACATGTGACTCCAGACCCACAGCAATGTGGTTGACTCTTAACTGCCCTCTGGGTAATTAGGAATGGGAAATAAATGCTGCCTAGCCAGTGACACCCTCATTCTGTCAATGAATAAAGAAAAAAAATGAAGCTGTAATAAGTGAAGTTCTGTGTTTATTTCAGACCTCATTACCAAAAAATGCATTCATAAAAGAACCATTGACTACATTTAAATTAGTTCAGTTAAATAGTTTTGTAATAAACTTTTGAATTCATAGTTTAAGTTTCTGAGATGTGACTAACTGTAGCTGTCAGTTGCGTTGCAGGTACCCTATAATGCTATTGACTATTGTGAAATCAGACATGTAGCAGTGATCCCTTAATTGAAATCTGCAAGCTTAGGGCAACAGATTGAAAGAGTAAGCAATGCACTTTTTAAACATTCCTGACATTCCTTCAGAGATTATAACAATTTTTAAATGCCTTGAAGCTCCCTTTCACATGTGTTTTGACATGTCATGTTGACCCTTTCATAGCTGCTCTTGGCGTTATTCCGAGGCCCCTTTGACAAATCCCTTCAGATGCTTCACATAGTTTTGACAGTTGTCTTTGATGGTTCTGTTGACAGATGCTCTGAGCTTGAGAGTAATGCATTTACACAGGCCTATTTTAAAATAATGCCAAAGGGTCCCAGACTTTTATCACAATTCCTTCACCGTTGCTCAATCAATGCAAGAAACTGGTATCTTTACAGAAAATATCAGTTAAAGAACTTGGGTAATTAGATGATACGACATTGATTTTCTGTCTGCAAACTTTGAACAATTAGAAAATCAGTCCCTTGAAGAGCCTCTGTCACTTGGTTCATTCTCCATATTCATGTTGCAAGCTGCTGGAATGGTACCCTGTAGACCCTTTATCAATGGAAATGTTTAGAAGGGCGCAGATGATGTTCCTGGCATAATTTAAACCAGCCTTGAGATGGGAGAGCAAAACATGGTGTAAATTACCAGCTCCTAGAAATAAAGCAATATGAACAAGTGCTGAGAGTCAAGATGGTACTTGTTGAGTGGCAGTGCTCTCGGGGCAGTTGTTACTTGCAAATGCAAGGTGGATCAGAAGAGGAGGAGGAAGACCCACGTGGGGTGTTCATCAACATTCCTGCTAGAGAGCAGGCTGCTGCCGCCTCAAACTATTGGGATCTATACCTGCTGTGCCAATAATCCTCTGGTATCAATGAACAGCCATCATCTGTCAAAAAGCCTATGCCAATGAGGAACAGACTGATTCTGGCAATTCAAACACCCGACTTCCTTTCTCTGAATGATGTGTTGATTGCTATGGCTAAAATGTGTCTGAACAGATCTATTTACTGTAGAAAGACAAAGGTTAATAGACTTTTATTTGAATGCAAACAGTATTCAGAACAAAATAAATGAGTTCATACACATACAGATTGTTGGCTATGATCTTATTAGCCATCATGGAGAAGTAGGTACAAGGAGATCAAGACTGGGAACTAAGGGGCAGGCAGAAAGGAAAGCGTTGTAGGTTAGCTTTGCTAGTACAAGATGGAATCAGTATGATAGTAAGAAATGATCTTGGATTAGAAAATATAGATTTCATTTGGGTGACAATAAGATATAAAATGGGTAAGATGATATGGGCGCCCCTAACTATAGCTATATAATGGGACAGAATAAATAAGGAGAAAATGAGAACATGTAAAAATAGGCAGAATATTAATTGTGCTGACTTTAATCTTCATGTACATTCAGATAGTTAGATTGGCAGAGGTAACCACGAGCAAGAACTCAAATCATTCGGTCTCCTAGAACAATGTGTTTTGATCCAACCAGGGATCAAGCTGTTTGGATCTGGTGATGTGTAATGAGAAAGATCTAATAAATGACAAAAGTGCCCTTCAGAATCAGTGGCCATAAAATTGTAGAATTTAGTGTGGAATCTGAGAGTGAGGAACTTGGGTCAGAAACAAATTTGCTAAATTTAAATAGGGTAATTATAGAGAAATGAGGGCAGTGCTGGTTGGATTGGACTGGGAATGGAGTTTAGCTTGTGGAAAAATAGACATTGAAGAAAATAGTTCAGCAAAGATATATTCCAGAATGGGGTAAGGCAACCATGGTTAACCAGCAAAGTTAAGGGATAGTATTAGGTGGAGGGGGGTGGTGGGAATGCAATAGGGCAAGGATTATAGTAAACCAAAAGATTGGAAACTTTTAAAAACAGCCAAAAAAAGTAATAAAGAGGGAAAAGATTAACTTTGAGGGCAGACTTGCAAGTAGCATGAAGATGGACAGGAAGAACAGTGTTAAGTATGAAAAGCGATAGAGACCAAAGTTAACATTAGCCTCTTACAGAACAAGGCTGTGGAAATAATAATGGGAACAAAGAAACTAAGAGGAGTGGAATAAATATTTTGCGTTGATCTTCACATTTAAGCCAGAGGCA
Organism: Rhincodon typus; assembly: GCF_021869965.1. Lineage (NCBI taxonomy): Eukaryota > Metazoa > Chordata > Chondrichthyes > Orectolobiformes > Rhincodontidae > Rhincodon > Rhincodon typus. The sequence goes on from NC_063348.1 coordinate 54,011,201, forward strand.
AAATTTCTCCTCTGAGGTAGTAAATCTGTGAAATAACTCCACAGAGACTAATATCCTGTCACCAAGGCACCCTTTATTTACAATTGCATAGTACTTGACACTGGCCCGGCTCCTCAGAGCCCACTCTTGGCATGAACAGAGCTTCAGACACTCACGTTTACATGTGTCAGCTGAGGCTGTTAACCTGGCCCAAACAGGGAACACTCATTCTGTGAGGTGCACCTGGCTGAACTCTTTACAATCTCTACATCCTTTCCCCTCTAAGTCCGCTGACATAGGCCTGTTCTTTTGTAGCCCTTCCTGGGGCATTTGTGTACCAGATCCTGTTCCCGCAATTCAACATCGGATGCAGACAGAGTGCAATAGACCGTAGCCTGTCTCTTGTGCCCTGAAGCGTCTCGGGAGAAATTCATCATCCTCTTCAGGTGGTAAAGACATCAAGGCTGCGACATCTGCCATGTCCATGTCACACACTAAGGTTTCTTTGACACCAGAAAGAGGGGGTGCGCTCACAGGTTCTGACAGACTTTTGGCTGTTCTGAGGATCGGGTATGTTTTGCTCCTGCCTCATTTGTGAGTTTGCAGCTTTCATGTGTTCCATGTGCTTGTTCAAGACTGCCTCTCCCACCTGAACTTTGTACGTCACAGGACCTGACCTCGCCTTGACCATGCCTCTTAGCCATGCAGTGCCATTTCTATAGTTTGGCAACAAACGTTTGTCACCCAAAATAAACTGTGCCTCTCAGTTAGAGGAGTCTCATGTCCAGCATTGGCATTCCTGATGCGGCTTCAACCTCTTCCCCGCTCCGCTCCCCTCCCCACCCCCAACACTTCTGGGAGGATCAGATTTAAACTGATGGAGTTTTTGATTCATTTTTCTTTAATTTATTGTTGTCACATGTACTTAAGTAGGTTTTGTTTTGTGTGCAGAATGGGCGGATCATAACATACAAAGATCTTAGGGTGATTGAACAGAGCGAGGAATACAAAGTTACGACTGCAAAGAAGGTGCACAAAAGGCAAATCAATATTAGGTTTGAAACTTGAGAGGTCCGTTCAGAAGTTTAATAACAGCAAGGAAAAAGCTGTTTTTGAACCTGTTGGTATGTGTGTTTAGGCTTTTGTATCTTCTGCCTGACGGAAAAGTTTGGAAGAGATTATAAATGAGTTGGGAGGGGTTTTTAATGTTGGCTGTCTTTCTGAGGCATTGAGAAGTGTAGATGGAGTCAATGGATGGAAGGTTGGTTTGCGTGTACTTGGGTAGAGCAGTTGATGTACCAAACCATGACACATCCAGATAGAATGTTTTCTATGGTGCATTTAGAAAAGTTGATGAGTCCTTATGGACATGCCAAATTTCCTTAGCCTCCTGAGGAAGAAAAGGCATTGTTATGCTGCCTTGACCGTCGCATCAATGTGTGTGGGGTCCAGGACAGTTTGTTGGTGATTGTCACTTCTGGGAACTAGACACTCGACCATCTCCACCTCAGCTCTGTTAATGTAGATGGGGGTGAGCCCTCCTTGCTTCCTAAAGTTAATGGTCAGCTCTTTCGTTTTGATGACATTGAGGGAGAGATTGTTATCTTTACACCACACCACCAAGAACCTCTGTCTCTTTGTAGTCTTGTCCCCATTAGCAACTCTGCTGGAGCTATCCCTGTAGTTATATGAGGGGTGGTCCAATAACCAAATAGAAATCCAGGCAGCTTGTATCAAGTGAAACTTTCTCTTTAAGTCTGCCTTCAAAGTTCGGACTGCTCTTTCCATCAGATCATTGGACGTCGGACGGTATGGAGCTGTCCACTAATGCCGAAAAGCCATTTGACTTTAGGAAACACTCAATCCCTGCAGGTAAATGATGGCCCATTTTCTGTGACGAACACTCCCGGGAATCCATGTAATGCAAAAGAAGCTCACAACTTTATCGTCATCCCTGTGTTTGATGAACTCTGCACATCCAATCACTTTGAGTGGATGTTCACAATGACTAAGAACCTTGAGCCCATGAAAGGGCTGGTACGGTCGACATGTAACTGAGTTCAGGGTTAACTGAGCCGTTCCCAGGAATGTGGGGGAGCTGCTGGCAGTAATTTCTGTCCTTGACACTCTGGGCAATGCCGCACTAATGCAGCTACGTCTACATGACATAATTTCTTGCCAATATCTTCATTTTGGAAACACCTGGATGACCCTGGAGGAATTCAGCCAGTAACTGGCAGCAACCGTTGCTCGGGCAATCACTCTTGCTCCCCGTAATAAAATGCCGGCCTTTACAGTGATCTGGTCTTGCAGCATCCAGAAAGGTTGTGATGGCCCTTTTGGTACCCACCAACACCATTGCCACCAGTTGTTTTACTTTTGCCAGAACTGGATCTTTTTGCGTCCACAGTCTGACAGTGACAGGAAGGGTGTCTAGAAATTCCAGAACAGACTGTTCCAGTGGTGACACCACCAGTGGTGTATCTGCCAGTGGGAGGTGGCTCAAAGTATCCACATTTGCTACTTGGCCTCGTGGATGGTGTTCCAACTTGTAAATTGTATGCACTTAGATGAGAGCCCATGCTGAATTTGATCTGAGGCAATGGTCAGCACAGCCATGTCCTCTTTAAGTGTCCCTAGCAGGGGTTCATGGTCTGTTACTATTAGGTCTGTAAAAGGTATTGGTGGAACTTTCTCACACCAGAGATATCTCTACCTGGGCGTATTTGTGCTCTGCATCAGCCAAATTCCGAAAAGCATATGCTATTGGGCATTCCTCTGTACTGGGTTACCTGTGAGCCAACACTATCCTGATTTGGTAGGGGGAGGCATTGCATGTCAGCACCAGATCTTGCTTGGTATCATAGTGTGCCTACAACTTAGATGATAATAGCTGCTTTTTCTTTTCTGAATGGCTGCGTTTTGGCTACGAGACAATTTTCACGGTTGACTCTTTTTCGTTAGTAGATGTAAGGGTGCCAGGATGGAGGCCAAGTTACTATGAACTTTCTGTAATAATTCACCAATCCAAGGAAAGACCTAAGCTCCAGTACAGACATTGGAGCTGGGGCCCTCATTTTATCTTCCAATTTGTTGACTCTGTTGCCCAGGCAGGTCACTCGGGGTGCCTGGAACACAGTTTTCCCTTCTAAAGGCGTATGTCTCCCTGGGAGAAATGTCTAAGGACTATATCTAAGTTCTCTAAGTGTGCTCTTATAGGTCTTCCCTATTAGTAGCATGCCATCCAGATAAATGGTGACCTGCAGTAGACCTTGTGAAATATTCTGCCAAATGGCAGTCTCTTATATCGGTGCAAACATTTATGGGTATCAATCAAAGCACACTCTGGGAATCCTCATCTGACTGTAATTGCAGGTACGCATGGCTCAGGTCCCGCTTTGCAAGGGATTGAGTATTTATCCAGCTGCAAGAAGGAGTTCTCAGTTTGAAATCACCACAAAGGCAAACCAATGCGTCGCTTTCACAATCAGTAACAACCGGTGCTGCCCATTCTCAAACTGTACTGGTTTGATGATTCCTTTGCTTTTCAGCCTTTTGCCCGTAAGGCAAATGGCACTGGGCGGGCCTTGCAGAATCATGGAATTGTTTATTCATCAACGTGCAAGGTGGCCCTGGCTCCTTTGGTAATCCCTAGACCTTTCTGAAAAACTTGCAGGTATATAATTAGGACTTCACTCAGGCAGCCATTTTCTAATTGCAAAATGTTGATCCAATCAAGGTGAATCTTCCTCAATCAGGCTTGAGCCCGAGCATTTTAAGATAATCAGTTGTAACTGAACCAGCTGCTTCTCATACAAGACCAGAAACGAAATTGTGCCCTAAATGCGTAATCGCTCCTCTGTATAGATTCTCAGCCTAGCCAAGGCTTTACGCAAACTGAAGAGTTGGAGTCCACAGTGAATTTTGTTAAAGATTGGGTCTGCAATACTGATATAGTTGCATTTCAACCTTCATTAGAATTGGGTGACAATTTAACCAGATGTTTATTTTGATTTGGTTCTGATTTGGATGTTGCTAAGCAATTTAACTGTTCCAAGCCAGCTATGGATGGGCTTTTTAGGCTGTGCACTCTCCTGGATACCCCTGCCTATGATTGTCTTCATTCAGGCCTAGTAGGACTCTTTTTTTTGCTTTCTCGAGTTTGCATACTGGCGCCAACTACAGTGGCTTGCCAGCCTGGATCCAGAAGAAAATTTTAACCATTTGGCCAAGGCTTGGCTTTGTTTTTGGGTTTTGCAATGGGCTGACTTAGAGTCCCTCTGTTTAAGATATGTCCTGAGTGAGGCTGTGTGATTGCTTTCACTCAAGTGGTGGCCCCAAGCTCAGATAGCCTGGCAAGGTTGTCCACTTCCATTGACATATCCTGTAACTTGTGCTCCACTTGCTGTATTTTCTATTATCAAAGCCAGTTGTAGTGCCTTTTTGAAGCCCATTTAGGCTTTAAGTAATAGTCGCTTTTGCATGGTTACATCATTTAATCCCACATACCAAAAGGTCTCTCAGCATCTCATTTAAGGATCAAACCAAAGTCATGCCCCTTGGCCAGTTGTTTTAACCGGGTCAAAAATCCCAATATGGATTTCCCCTGATTCTCAAACTGTTAAGTAAAACCAATAGAGTCTCAATTAGAGGAGGCTTGGAGTCATAATATTCCTTAACTAAACCCGTCAACTCTTGTTTTAGTATTTTAGTATCTGGTGCCTCAGGAAACATTAAGGTCCTAATAACTGAAAAAGCCATGGATTCACAAGCTGTCAGGAGAATTACTCATTGCTTTTCATCTGTCCCACTGTCATTTGCCTGGAAAAATAATAATGCATTCTTTCTACATACTGGGCCCAGCCTTTGACGGCAGGATCAAGGAAGTCAAGCTTCTCAAATAGTGGCATGATGCCAGAAGATGAGTATTGCGAGAAAATTTCAAGAGCATATTTTTTCTTTTGTTGCTACTGAAATAACTCCAGAAAGGCCAGTAGCCATCACCAAGTCACCCTTTATTAACGTGCATAGTATTTGACACTGGCCAGGCTTTCTCAAAGTAAGCAGAACCTCTGTGACAGTCCTGTTTATTTCTGTTAGCCAGGGCTTGTTGATCAAAACTGTTAACCTGGTCCAATCAGCAAATATATATTCCATCATGTCCACCTGGCTGACCTTGTTACAATCCCTAACATATGGAATTCTTTACCATGGGGTCTGTAGAAGCTGATTATTCTGTATATTCAGATTTGCAGAGATAGGCAGGTTTTTAATCAGTAAAGGAATCAAGGGTTGTGGGGAAAATGCAGGAAAGGGGAGTTAAAGTTTATCATATCAGCCATGATCTCATTTAAATGGTGAAGCGATTTGATGGGCTAAATTGCCTACTTCTGTTCCTATTGTCTTCTAAGTGTTACACGTCATACTTTTTTTTATAGAGATAGCAAGAACTGCAGATGCTGGAGTCACAGACCACACAGCGTGGAGCTGGGGGAGCACAGCGGGCCAGGCAGCATCAGAGGAGCAGGAAAGTTGACGTTTTGGGTCGGGACCCTTATTCAGAAGTGGGGAGGGGGAAGGGAGCTGGGAAATAAAGAGGAAGGGTAGGGCTGGGAAGGTAAGTGGGATAGTGATAGATGAGTGTGTAAGTGGGGAGTCGTGGGGATTGGTCAGTGGGATGGGTGGGGTGGATAGGTGGGAGAGAAGATGGCCAGGTATCTACAACTTGTAGATACAGGTTGTACCTACAATGCCACCAGTTTTGGTGTCATCTGCAAACTTACCAACCATGCCTTCTATATTCTCATCCGAATCATTTATGTCAATTACAAACAAAACTGATCCCTGTGGAACACCGTTAGTCACAGGCCTCCAGTCTGAAAAGCAACCCTCTACTATTACTCTCTGTATCCTGCCGTTAAGCCAATTATGTATCCAATTGGCAAGTTCACCCTAAATCCCGTGTGATCTAACTTTGTTAATTAGTCTATCTTGCAGAACATTGTCAAGGCTTTACTAAAATTCAAGTAAACAACAAAAACAGAAGTTGCTGGAAAAGCTCAGCATGTCTGGCAGCATCTGTGAAGAAAAAAACGGAGTTAATGTTTTGGGTCCAGTGACCCTTCCTTAGAACCATTCTGAGGAAGTGTCACCGGACCCAAAATGTTAACTCTGATTTTTTCTTCACTGATGCTGCCAAACCTGCTGAGCTTTTCAGCAACTTCTGTTTTTGTTCCTGATTTACTGCATCTGCAGTTTTTTCGGTTTTTATTCAAATGAACAATGTCTACTACTCTACCATCATCAATTTTTTGGTAACTTGCTCAAAAAACTCAAGTTTGTGAGACATGATTTTCCTTGCACAAAACCAAGCTGACTATCCCTAATCAATTTTTGCATCTCTAAATGCCCATAAATTCCTATCTTTTATAATCATCTCCAACAATTTACCCACAATTGAAGTCAGACTGACAGGTCTATAGTTCCCCAGTTTCTCCTTACACCCTTTCTTAAACAAATGTACAACATTAGCCACCCTCCAGTCATCAGGTTCCTCATCCTTGGTTACAGATGATGCAAATATTTCTGCAAAGGGTCTCATAATTTCCTCTCTTACTTCTCACAACATTCTGAGATACATTAGATCAGGTCCTGGAGTTTTATCCACGTTTATATTCTCTAAGACCTCAGGAACAACTTCTTCTATAATGTGAACTGTTTTTAAAATATCAAAGTTTATTTATCTGCATTCTTTAGATTACATTTCTTTCTCCAAAGTAAAAAGTGACGCAAAATATTCATTTAACATCTCTCTCATCTTCTGGGGTTCAACACAAAGACGATCTCCTTGATCTTTAAGAGGCCGTACCCTCTCTCTAGCTACCCTCTTGATCTTAATGGATTTGTAGAATCTCTGGATTGCCCTTAACCTTTTCTGCCAACGCTATCACATATCCCCTCTTTGCCTTCCTTATTTCTCTCGTAAGAATGTCTCTGCACTTTTTATATTGATTTAGAGAATCAATTGAACCAAATTGTCTATATCGTTTAAAAAAAAAAAAAAATTTTTTTATTCTTGACTAGAACCGCAATATCTTTATTCATCCATTGTTCCTTGTTCTTACCAGCCTTACCCTTCATTCTAACAGGAACAAAATGCCTCTGAGTTCTCATCATCACACTCTTGAATGCGTCCCACTTGTCAGATGTCCTTTTACCTGTGAACAGTCTACTCCAATCAACTTCTGAAAGTTCTTGTCTCATACAATTAAAATTTGACTTATTCCAATTAAAACTTTAACTTTTATGGAAGGCTTATCCTTTCCATAACCATTTTGAAACTAATAGAATTATGATCGTGAGACCCTACCTTACTTCAGTCACCTACCCTGCCTTCTTGCCCAAAAGAAGGTCTAGTTTTGTTCCATTTCTAGTAGGAGCATCCACATGTTGATAAAGAACATTTTCTTGAGCACATTTTACAAATTCTTCATCATCAAAATCTTTAACACTATAGTAGTCCCAATCAATGTTTGGAAAATTAAAATCTCCCTTTATTACAAACTGATTCTGCTTACATGTATCTGAGATTTCCCTACATATTTGTTTCTCAATTTCTCTCTTATTATTGGGGGGCTGATAGTACAATCCCATCAAAGTAATCTTTCCTTTCTTATTTGTAATTTGTACCTATATATTTTCACTGGACAATTTTTTAGAAATATTTTCCCTAGTTATAGCGGTAACATATTCCTTAATCAGAAATTTAATCTTATTGAATGGCAGAGCAGGCTCAATGGGCCAGAACGCCTACTCCTGCTCCAATTTCTTATGTTCTTATGAATAAGAAAATGGGCCTTGGGTTGAGTTTTATAATGCATCAACCTCGGCTCAGGTAATAACAAAATTGCATTTGGTCAGAGGTTTATGTGTTCAAGTCCTAATCCAGGCATTGACCTCAAAAATCAAAGTTGTTGCTCCACATTATTAAGGACATCTTATACTGTTTTGGGTTTTTTTTTTTCTCTCTGGAAAAGATATAAAAACTGGGGGCCTGTCAGCATCTCTGATGGACACAAAATATTCCACAACATTATTTTGAAGAAAAGCAGGAACATCATCCCTGGTACGCTGGCAAATATTTATCCCCTAATCAACATTAAAAACATATTAGCATTTTGCTGCTTGTGGGAGCTCACCATATGCAAATTAGCTGCCGTATTTCCTATGTTACAGCAGTAACTATATTTAAAAACATTTCAATGACCACAAAGAATTTTTAATATAAACCAGTTACTACCTGAAAAGGTTATCTAATATCATGAGACAAGCTCCATCAATGGAGTTATAAGAGACTGTTCATCAGAGGAGCTAACAAGTCTGTCCATCGTAGAGATGGTAAGAACTGCTGCTGCTGGAGTCAGAGATAACACGGTGTGGAGCTGGAGGAACGCATTTTTCTGAAGAAGGGTCCTGACCCGAAACATCAGCTTTCCTGCTCCTCTGATGCTGTCTGTCCATTGTAAACATGCTTTTTAGAACAGAATGTTTTGGTAGCAGTAATGTACACTTACATTTAAGTTGAGCTGATGTCTCATAAGAGGCAGTCAAGTAGGAAACATACTGCAAAACAAGATTGAGCCCGTCTGTTGAAGACTTCATCTAACCATCCTTTCCCACTTGATATAACTGAGACTAATCGAGTAAGAGGATTGGCAGTGAATCTACCCAAAGCATCCCAGATGGTTCCAAGGGACATTATTAGACAAAACTATTATATGGCCATAGCAGTGAGCACATACATGCACATACCAACGAGGATCAGGAATATGTCACTTAGCCCTTTGAGCCTACTCAGCCATTCAAAAGATCCTGGCTAATCTGATTTTAACTTCAACTCTACATTCCTGCATACCCTCGATAATCTTTCATCCCCTTGCTGATCAATATCTGTTTACCTCTGCCTTAAAAACATTTAAAAATTCTGCATCCATTGCCTTTTGGGGAAGGGAATTCCAAAGGCTTGCAATCTTTTGAGAGAAATCATTTTTCCTTCTCTCTGTCTTAAATGGGTGACCCCTTATTTTTAAACAATGACACATAATTCTGGATTCTCCCACAAGAAGAAATATCCTCTTCATATCCACCCAGTCACGACCCCTCAGGATGTTGTATGTTTCAATTAACTCACCCATGACTTTTTCTAAACTCCAGAGGATATATGCCTGGTCCGTCTAGCATTTCATCATAAGGCAATCTACTCATACCAGTTATTAGGCTAGGAAACCTCTTAACTGCTTCCAAAACAATAACATCCTTCTATAAACATTGCAAATGATACTGTACACAGTACACCAGTTGTATTCTCACCAATGCCCTTTACAACAAAAACATAGCTTCCAAACTTTTGAATTTAATTCCCTTCACAATAAAACATATCTTTCTAATTGTTTTCCTAATTACTTGCTGGACCTACATACTAACTATCATCGATTCGTGCACTAGGGCACCCAGAATTCTCTGCATCCTCTCACCATTTAGAATTTTTTAAAAGTCTTTCAGCCAAGATGGACGATTGAACACTTTCCCACATTATACTTCTTTTGCCAGTTCTTTGCCCACTCATGTAATCTATCTATATAACTGTACATTCCTTATATCTTATTGACAATGCACTTTCCTACCTGTTTTCATGTGATCGGAAAATTTAGTTACATACCTTTGGTCACATCCAAATCATTTTATATAAATTGTAAAAAGTTGAAGCCCCATCATGGACCTCTGTAGCACACCACTCTTGACATCTTTCCAGCCCAAAAAAGGATTCACTTATTCCTTCTGTGGTCAGTCAGTCTTCTACCATGTCAATATGTTATTCCCAACAATCTGGGTTTTTATTTTCCACAATGACCTTCAATGCGGCACCTTAGCAAATGCCTTCTGGAAATCTAAGTACAATGTATCCACTGATTTTCCTTCATCCACAGCACAAGACACTTCTTCAAAGAGCTCCAATAAATTGCTTGAACATAATTTCACTTTAACAAAACCAAGTTAGCCCTGTCTGATTATAATGAACTTATCCAAATACCCTATTATAAAATCTTTAATAAAGCTTCTAACATTCTCCCTGTGACAGGCATAAAGCTAACTAGTCTGCAATTTCCTGTTTTATGCCTCCATCCCTTTTTGAATAATGGAGTTATGTTAGTGATTTTCCAATTTACAAGACTCTTCCCTGAATTTAATGGGTTTTGGAAGATGAAATCCCATGGATCAACTATTTCCCTGACTACTTATTTTAAGACCTTAGAATGAAACCCATTAGAACTTGAAGACTTGACAACATTCAGTTTGAACAATTTAATCAATACTACTTCCGTGGTAATTGTAATTTGCTGAAGATTCCCCTTCAATTTATGGCTTGCAGCTATTTCCAGGATGTTACTTGTTTCCCCTCCAGCGAAGACTGATGCAAAATATCTGATCAATTCTTCTGTCTCCTTTTCCTCCATTACTAAATCCCCAGATTCTTTCTATGGGGCCAAAGCTTACTTTGTGATTTTTTTTGAAATACCTGAAGAAACTTTTCCTATGTTTTATATTTTTTGGCTAACTTTCTCTCATATTTTAGTTTTCTTCCTTAAAAATCTTGTGGTAATTTTTTTTACTGTGTTCTATATTCTGTACAATTTTTTGACCTTCCAACTATCTTTGTACAATGATAAATTTTTTTCTTTGAACTTGGTACTTACTTTCACTTTTTAAATTAATCATCGTTAGTGGGTTTATCTCTTATTCGTTGGGCTGTATTTATTCTGAGCTTTCTAGAATATCCAATTAATTGTTTACTTTTTCTAGGTTCCTGACCTTCCTAAATGTTATATGCTCAGTAATATTTTAACTGCCAGTCCAGGTCATCCTACAGCTATATCTCTGTCACTTATTGCATAGTTTCATGAAATGTACAATCTAAGTGCAAGTCCTTCCATCTTCATCCAGCATTAGATATTAAGCTAAAGTTGTATCCAACATTTTCCTTACTGGTCCAGCAATGCTTGTTGGGAACAGAAAACCTGATTTGCTATTGGGTCTGTGTACAACTTAAGCACAATAATTATTTTCAACAGTGATGGCATTAGTGTACCTGCATCAATGAGCTCTATGCACTCGGGCTGTCATGCCCAGAACTACTTGAGGCAACTTGAAAAATCAAACACAGCAGAGGTTGCTAAACCACAAGTAAGCATAAATGTTGTGGCTTCCTAAGTACTGGCAGATGGTGACAATATCATTGCTTTAAGAGGTATTTCTTGTCCTTTTCTTATGAAGAAAGATTGAAATAGAGCTGCCGAGTGGTCTGCTCAAAGCCAATAAAATAAACAGCTTATGAAACCTTGCGTTTTTTTTAAAAGTTGGAACAATAGAAACAGCCTGAATGGGTAGGGTCAAGTTCCCACAGAACTGGGGTTCTTAATTTTGGCTTTGTGCGGTTGCAGGGGTCTTCAAGCTGGATGTGGAAACTCTTATTCCTTTCCCTGTTACAGTAAAAGCTGGAATTCTCTTCCTGCTACTAGAATTGAACATGAGACAACCTATTTTACTGAATTTTCCCATGCCAATGGTACGTTTATGGGATGTTACTATATTGGAACAGTTACTTAGTAATAAATATTGTTAACTTATTATAGTTAAACCGATTATTTTATTTTTATTTCATCCGTATTTTACCTGTGGGTGTGCTTTGCTTAAAGGCGATAGTTTGATCAATGAAATTGCATCTGGAACACAGCACCCTACATTTACCTTTAAAATAAGAAAAAGTTAAGGCTTTGACTATCTTCTTAATATATTTTAAGAAGATTTGGTCTTGTCAATAACACCAACTCAAAGGGATCCCTCAATAAGCAACACAACCAGGTATCATGAAAAGATTTTGAATATTAACAGCAAATTGTCCAGAGTCTTGTCTATTGTCAGAAATCGTTACCATCTTGGAACTGAATTCCAGCCTAGCAACCAGAAAAAGGATTAATTCCTCAGCAAAGCTACTATTCCACTGGACTTCCTGCGCTATCTTTGTCCACTGTCAAAACAGTCGCTACTGGCACTCTTCTCAACTGTAATCAAGAATGACCACAATCCCAGATCTGGTATGGTGTGATGATATTAATCCTTTCAAAACTAGGAAACCAGCAGATAACTCTGGAAGGTACAGCCCATTTCATTGCTTTTACCATCTGAGAGTTCCTGGAGCTGCTTATTCTTTTAAGAATTAGCACTTTTACAATTCATCCCTCCCACATGAGCAAGTTAACTTTAGCCTTCAATACAGTTGCTGTGAACAAGTCTTTACTATCATTGCAAACAAGAAGCTGGTTTTCATGGCAAGCTCAAGACTAGACCCCATTCCATTGATCTTTCCTCAGTTTACAATATTTGTGGAAATATGGACTAGTGCTTAAACTGTCCAAGCTGTGGCACCATGACAAATGCGTCTTGCTGCTATGGGCATTTTTGAACAACAAAAGGATGAAGACCTCCCTAGGAGACAAGATCAGCATTTCCAAGATTTCTCAACATTAATGCTTTCAGAACCACTGTCTGATACAACATCTCCCCACAATTAACTTTTATGCATTCATGTGACAATTACATTTACCATATTCCATCTCCCCTGCAAATCAAGGAGTATGGAGGTTTCACTATTCTTCAAGACCATGTTTTCTTGAAAGATTTATAGGTCTTTGGCATGAGGCCTGCTGATCTGTGACCCTGTGAGGCCTTGGATGTCCTTTGCAGAGGATGTTGTTCCTGCTGAATCAGGCAACTGGTTTATTACCTCCATCTGGAGGGCCCTTCATCTCTCGAATATCTTTTGCACAGGAGCTCTTTCTTTCTGAAACAGATAATTGCCAATAACATTATCTGGGTCACACTTTATGCCATCTGCATGGAAGGTCTGTTAAAACAGATATTTTCTTCCTTGCAA
>NC_063348.1:54034170-54106507 GCF_021869965.1 Rhincodon typus
TTGCAAGGAAGAAAATATCTGTTTTAACAGACCTTCCATGCAGATGGATAAAGTGTGACCCAGATGATGTTATTGTACAGGATTCCAGTGGTGATTTTCAAACTTGAAGGCGCAGACCTTACCTGTCATCTCCATCAATTGTTCCTGAAAATCTGGGACAAAGAAGATATCCCTTTCAATCTCAGGGATGCTGCCATCACAACCTTCTTCAGGAAAGGAGACAAAGTGTTCTATTGGGATTAACGAGGAATCTCCCTACTCTCCATTGCTGGGAAGATCATTGCCCAAATCCTTACTAGATGCCATCCCCTGTCTTGGAGGAAACTTCCTGAAAGCCAGTGTGGCCTCCGACCAAACCGTGGAACCATGAACATGATTTTCACTGATTGGCAACTCCAAGAGAAATGCCAGGACCAACAAAAACCACTTCATAGAATCCCTACGGTGTGGAAACAGGCCATTTGGCCCAACAAGTCCACACCACCCCTCTGAAGAGCATTCCACCTAGTTGCATCCCCTACTCTTTCCCTGTAGCCCTACATTTTCCATGGCTAATCCACCTAATTTACACACCCCTGGACACTATGGGCGATTTAGCAAGGCCAATCCACCTAACCTAACCTGCACATTTTTGGACAGTGGGTGGAAACTGGAGCACCCGGCAGAAAGTCGCCCAAGGGTGAAATCGAACCCGGATCCATCGCGCTGTGAGGCAGCAGTGCTAACCACTGAGCCACTGTGCTCTTGACAAGGCATTCGGTGACCCAATCAAGGTTTTTGACCTAGTCAATTGGAAAGTGCTATGGAAGACACTTTCAAAGGTCCAGAGAATTTGATCAACAACCTCCATCTCCTCCACAACAAGATGTTGGTGATGGTCTTCAATGATAGTAATATGACAAAATCCTTTTATGCTAAAGAGAGGGGTTAAATGGGAATGTGTCATTACCCCCATCCTTTACTTCATCTCCATTGCTATAGCCATCATTCTTCATCTTGCCAAAAAAAAGCTTCCCATTAATGTGGATGCTGTCTACAGGATGGACAGAAAACTTTTCAACCTCAACTGATTGAAATCCATGAAGAAAACCTCATTGACCTTGTTTATGTAACTTTAGTATGTAGATGACAATATCACTTCCATTCTCTCGGAAGAGAATCTTCAAGACACACCTGGCGAATCCAAAGAATTAGTCTCAACCTGAGCTTCAAAAAGATTCAAATCCTTCACCAACTTGTCCCTGGGCAAGTTCTCATCCATCTTTCCATTAAGGTCAATGGAGAAATCCTGTCAATATTGAACATTTCGTCTACATTGAATGATTTTTTTTTTTCTTCATTCACAGGATGAGGGCGTCACTAGCTAGGCCAGCATTTATTACCTATCTCTAATTGCCCAGACGGCAGTTAAGAGTCAACTATGTTGCTGTGGGTCTGGAGTCACATGTAGGCCAGACCAGGTAAGGATGGCAGTTTCCTTCCCTAAAGGATATTAGTGAACCAGATGTGTTTTTCGTGACAATTGGCAATGGATTCACGGCCATCTCTAGACTCTTAATTCCAGATATTTGTGGAATTTGAATTCCACCATCTGCCATTGCAGGATTCAAAGCCAGGTCTCCAGAATATTACCTGGGTGTCTAGATTAACAATCCAGTGATAATACAACTAGGCCATTGCCTCCCCTCTGCCTTCCATCTAAGGCTAACATCAGTATGGAGGTTCAACACCACATCCAATTTATGGGTGCCGCCTCAGACACCTAAGGATGAGTGTCTTTGACTTTGACATCCATAGTGATACCAAGAGCCTTGTGTATAAGGCAGTCATCCTTTTAACTCTTCTATATGGCTCCAAAACCTGGACCATATATATAGACGTCAAGGTCCTTGAGAAGTCCAATCACACATTGTCTGCATCAGCTAGGAGGACAAGTGTACTAAAATCAACCCCCTTTGAAGGAGACAGTAGCACCATCATTGAGGTCTTATTATTCAAAACCAACTGGATCAGCCATGACCTTACAATGCCTGGGTCCTACTACAAACACAAATGTTCTCCTCCCAGTTCAAGGAAGGCACTTAACTAAGAGGAGGACAAAGGAACCATTTTAAAGACTTCCTGAAAGCTTCCCTCGAGAAATGCAATGTAGATGACAATGCATAGGAGACCCTCATTCTGAAGAAACTGACTTGAGGAATCTCCTGGCTGAAGAACAAAGAAAATTACAGCACAGGAACAGGCCCTTTGGCCCTCCAAGCCTGCACCGATCCAGATCCTCTATCAAAACCTGTCACCTATTTTCCAAGGATCTGTATCCTTCTACTCCCTGCCCATTCATGTATCTGTCTAGATACATATTAAATGATGCTATCGTGCCTGCCTCTACCACCTCCGCTGGCAACGCGTTCCAGGCACCCACCACCCTCTGCGTAAAGAACTTTCCATGCATATCTCTCTTAAACTTTTCCCCTCTCACCTTGAAATCGTGACCCCTAGTAATTGAGTCCCCCACTCTGGGGAAAAAGCTTCTTGCTATCCACCCTGTCTATACCTGTCATGATTTTGTAGACCTCAATCAGGTCCCCCCGAACCTCCGTCTTTCTAATGTAAATAATCCTAGTCTACTCCACCTCTCTTCATAGCTAGCACCCTTCATACCAGGCAACATCCTGGTGAATCTCCTCTGCACCCTCTCCAAAGCATCCACATCCTTTAGGTAATATGGCAACCAGAACTGTGCACTATTCCAAATGTGGTCGAACCAAAGTCCTATACAGCTGTAACATGACCTGCCAACTCTTGTACTCAATGCCCCGTCCGATGAATGAAAGCATGCCGTATGCCTTCTTGACCACTCTATCGACCTGCGTTGCCACCTTCAGGGTACAATGGACCTGAACACCCAGTTCTCTCTGTGCATCAATTTTCCCCAGGGCTTTTCCATTTACCGTATAGTTCGCTCTTGAATTGGATCTTCCAAAATGCATCACCTTGCATTTGCCTGGATTGAACTCCATCTGCCATTTCTCTGCCCAACTCTCCAATCTATCTCTATTCTGCTGCATTCTCCGACAGTCCCCTTCACTATCTGCTACTCCACCAATCTTAGTGTCATCTGCAAACTTGCTAATCAGACCATCTATACCTTCCTCCAGATCATTTATGTATATCACACAAACAATACGGATCCCTGTGGAACACCACTGGTCACAGTTCTCCATTTTGAGAAACTACCTTCCACTACAACTCTCTGTCTCCTGTTGCCCAGCCAGTTCTTTATCCATCTAGCTAGTATACCCTGGACCCCAAGCGACTTCACTTTCTCCATCAGCCTACCATGGGGAACCTTATCAAATGCCTTACTGAAGTCCATGTATATGACATCCACAGCCCTTCCCTCATCTATCAACTTTGTCACTTCCTCAAAGAATTCTATCAAGTTGGTAAGACAAGACCTTTCCTGCACAAAACCATGCTGCCTATCACTAAAAGCCCATTTCCTTCCAGATGTAAATAGATCCTATCCCTCAGTATCTTCTCCAGCAGCTTCCCCACCACTGACGTCAGGCTCACCGGTCTATAATTACCTGGATTATCCTTGCTACCCTTCTTAAACAAGGGGACAACATTAGCAATTCTCCAGTCTTCCGGGACCTCACCCGTGCTCAAGGATGCTGCAAAGAACTCTGTTAAGGCCCCAGCTATTTCCTCTCTCGCTTCCCTCACAACCTGGGATAGATCCCATCCGGACCTGGGGACTTGTCCGCCCTAATGCCTTTTAGAATACCCAACACTTCCCCCCTCCTTATGCTGACTTGACCTAGAGTAATCAAAGATCTATCCCTAACCTCAACATCCGTCATGTCCCTCTCCTCGGTGAATACCGACGCAAAGTACTCATTAAGAATCTCACTCATTTTCTCTGACTCTTCGCATAACTTCCCTCCTTTGTCCGTGAGTGGACCAACCCTTTCTCTAGTTACCCTCTTGCTCCTTATGTACGAATAAAAGGCTTTGGGGTTTTCCTTAACCCTGTTTGCTAAAGATATTTCATGATCCCTTTTAGCCCTCTTAATTCCTTGTTTCAGATTGGTCCTACTTTCCCGATATTCTTCTAAAGCTTCGTCTGTTTTCAGTCACCTAGACCTTATGCTTCCTTTTTCCTCTTTGCTAGTCTCACAATTTCACCTGTCATCCATGGTTCCCTAATCTTGCCCTGTCTATCCCTCATTTTCACAGGGACATGTCTGTCCTGCACTCTAATCAACCTCTCTTTAAAAGCCTCCCACATATCAAATGTGGATTTACCCTCAAACAGCTGCTCCCAATCCACATTCCCCAGCTCCTGCCGAATTTTGCTATTGTTGGCCTTCCCCCAATTTAGCACTCTTCCTTTAGGACCACTCTCGTTTTTGTCCATGAGTATTCTAAAACTTATGGAATTGTGATCACTATTCCCAAAGTAATCCCCTACTGAAACTTCAACCACCTGGCCGGGCTCATTCCCCAATACTGGGTCCAGTATGGCCCCTTCCCGAGTTGGACTATTTACATACTGCTCTAGAAAACCCTTCTGGATGCTCCTTACAAATTCTGCTCCATCTAAACCCCTAACACGAGTGAATCCCAGTCAATGTTGGGAAAATTGAAATCTCCCATCACCACCACCCTGTTGCTCCTACATCTTTCCATAATCTGTCTACATATTTGTACCTCTATCTCATGCTTGCTGTTGGGAGGCCTGTAGTACAGCCCCAACATTGTTACCGCACCCTTCCTATTTCTGAGCTCTGTCCATATTGCCTCATTGCTCGAGTCCTCCACAGTACCCTCCTTCAGCTCGGCTGTGATATCCTCTTTGACCAGTAATGCAACTCCTCCATCCCTTTTACCTCCCTCTCTATCTCGCCTGAAACATCTATATCCTGGGATATTTAGTTGCCAATCTTGCCCTTCCCTCAACCAAATCTCAGTAATAGCAATAACATCATTCTCCCAGGTACTAATCCAAGCCCTAAGTTCATCTGCCTTACCTACTACACTTCTCGCATTAAAACAAATGCACCTCAGACCACCTGTCCCTTTGTGTTCATCATCTGCTGTCTGCCTACTCTTCCCCTTAGTCACACTGACTTCATTATCTAGTTCCTTACAGAGACTCCATTCTTTAAGAACGTACATTGGCAAGAGGAAGTATGAGAAAGGAATGCCAACAATCTCTAGGGCAAAGATCAATTTCACCCCTCGGAAACACCTACCAAATGTGTAGACTGAGATGCAGCTCTATGTTCGTGCTTATCAGCTACGCAAGGACCCACAAAACACATGACCAGTGACACTGAATTTTCTAGGTGGACAATCATATTCAAGTGATTGTCGCTGATGACTACAACACTTGGAAGACTATTTAAAGTAACTACAGCTGTGTGCACAAACACAAAAGTCTAATTATAGTGATTGATTTAGCCACAAACCCAAATGAGCACGATAAGTGACCTGATTTTTCTTGCCAATTCCTAATCTTTCTGTTGCTCAATAATACCAGTTAGCTTAAACAGCTACCAAATTCATTGCTTCCTCTCCTTTATTTAAATAGCAAGTTTTTTTTAGTGTCTTAGAATAGAAATAGAAGGAAAAAAATATTTCACCTCAGAAAACGTAAAAATCTCTCGTGCTTCTTTTGAAAAATACGCACTATTATGAAGCATTTCTGATTATATCCTGTGTATTGGTATTATTAATGGATGCATACCTGACAATATAACAAACATAGTTTGAGACATAATGAATTAGAATACCAGAAAGAATGTTCCAAATTTACATGATCAGGGTGGGACACAATGTGTTGAAACTTATTCAAGTTGGATAACTAACTTTATTGGAAGCTTGGAAAATTCACTTCATAACAGCAGAGTTCTTATTCTCACCATTTTACTCTTTTTTTTTTGGAAAAGAAATGATAATACAAAACACATTATCAGTTTTTTTTTGAAAAGTGCCTAACTACAACATTCTACAAAGTAAAGGCAGAATAGAAATCTATTATTTTTTTCAGATTAGTCACAGAAGCTGTCAAATGTCTCCAAGGTAAATGCTCATGTTATCCTGCAAGCAGCCAATGGAAATTGTGTGAATGCAGGCACAAGTGTCTTTGACCTCTAATTTTTCTTCAGCTTCCGGCAGCAAAGTGCTTGGCCCTGGCATTCATCTCTTTGTATCAACATGGCTGACCAATAATTCACACATGGACTGGACAGGTGTGAAATCATGTTTTAAAAACACATACTTCCCCTGGAACATTTATTACATGTTTTCTCAACCAAAACCCTTCTGCTATCCTCCACAATGTATTAAAAGGTACCGAAGAGTCTGGATTTCTTAACATACAAAAATTTTTCACAATAATTTCACTATGATACCCAAGATAAAAAAAAGGACTGTGATGTTTAAAAGGGGTTAAAACCCTGATGTTTAAATTTCTGAAGAAGGTCCCGACCCAAAATGTCAACTTTCCTGCCCCTCTGAAGCTGCCTGACCTGCTGTGTTCCTCCAGCTCCACACTGTGTTATCTCTGACTCCAGCATCTGCAGTTCTTACTATCTCTGAGTGAGTTATAACCCCTCTGCGAAGCCTCTTCCAAGGATGCCCACCTTGAAGAAGTTATCCTCCTCCCTCCGGAAAGGCCTCAGTTGATCTCTCTCCCATTGCAACCCTTTGGTAATTTCCTTCGCCCTGAAACTCTTCGACCACATGCTCAAGCAAACCCAGTGCTACATCCACATCTCCTTTCTCAGTACCTGCCTACGGAACTGGATCATCCCCAATGGACTACAAATTGCATTCAGATCATCCCAATTTGGCCCTAACCGCGACAACCTCTTTACACAACATCCAGAGCCTCTAAAAACGGTTTTCTCTATGGATCCTCAAGTACACGCTGTTAGCAATGCACTGGCATCTTTTGGCACTACATTCAACCTTACCCCAGCTCAAAGACTCCCTCTCCCAAACATGCAAAGGACCTCTTCTGTTTTTCATTCTGCACAGGATCCACAACCTCAACCACCGCTTTGCTTCCACCTTATCTGACATTAAAAACTGTAAGTACACTAAACTTACTTGTGTTTACCACCAAACACAGGCCTCTTCCACCCCCCCAAGTCCGCAACCCTATCCAGGACCTTCCTCTCCATGTTCCTGGCACCATTAACCATGTGGTCACCCCATTTCCAAAGAAGGGTCCCGACCCAAAACGTCAATTTTCCTGCTCCCTTGTTGCTGCCTGGCCTGCTGTGTTCCTCCAGCTCCATATTGTGTTATCTATGATGTTTAAAAGTTTTGTTATCAATGAGGTAGAAAGGGTCCATTGAGGGATTTATTTCTCTATGATAGAGTATCTCTTTGGTGTTGATTTAGCTTTTTTGAAAAGTATTCTATTGGCTTCTCTATGCCTGGCTCATTCTCATGCAATCATACTGCACCAACACCCCAAAGCCACTTGCATCAGGTAATAAATGGCTTAGTGAAATTTGGAGCACCAGAGCTGGTTCATTGATCAATTTTGCTTTCAAGTTCACAAAACATCCTGGCATTCCATTGACCACACTAGCTTGGCTTACTTTTGAAGCAAATCAGTTAGTGAAACAAACAAACTCATAGAATGAGAGATAGTAGGAACTGCAGATGCTGGAGAATCTGAGATAACAAGGTGTAGAGCTGGATGAACACAGCAGGCCAAGCAGCATCATAGGAGCAGGAAGGCTGACGTTTCGGGCCTACTCATAGAATGCTCGAGAAACTCAGCAGGTCTGACAGCATCTGTGGAGAAAGAAACAGAGTTAATGTTTTGAGTCCAATGACTGTTCTTCAGAACTGATTTATGCTGACAGAGTGAAAAATGCCTTTGACCTCCCTGTTACAGTGCTGTGCATTCCTGCTGAGCATTTATTGTAAATCCCTAGTTGCTTTCAAGAAGGTGTTGTGAACTCTTCCCAAACTGCTGCAGTCTATTTGTTGTAGATATACCCAACGTGCTGTTAGGGAGGGAGTTCTAGACTTTGACCCATCGACACTGAATGCACTGTGATATATTTCCAATTCAGGGTGGTGTGTGGCTTTATAGAGAAACTTGCAGATCATGGCATTCCAATGTATTTGCTGCACTTAATTTTCTAGATGGTGGTAGTCATGGATTTTGTAGGTGATATCTTAAGGGATTTAGTGAATTTCTGCAGTGCATCTTATAGATGGTGCACACTGCTGCTACTCAGTGTCAGTCATTGAGAGAGTGAATATTTGAGAATGTGGTGCCAAGCAAGCAAGCCTCCTTGCCCTGGATGGTGTCAAATTTCTTGAGTGTTGGTGAAGCTGCCCTCAACCAGGCAAGTGGGATGTATTTCATCATACTCCCATCTTGGGCCTTTGACAGGCTTTCAGGAGTCCGGAAGTGAGTTACCTCTTGCACATTACCTAGCCTCTGACCCTGCTGTTATAGCCCTGGTATTTATAGGGCTAATAATACCCAGGATGTTGATTCGTGCCCTGTCAAATTCATCAATGAAGAGAAAATAATTCCACAATTATAATAATGTTATTAATGATACATTATTTATAATTATTAATTAGTACCTCATCATAAAATAATAACAAACTAAAATTATTTATCTTCATTTTAGCTTCTACATTAATCCAATTATAATCCTGTATTTTGTTATCTGAAAATTTAAATTGTAAGTCTTTTAACATCCTGGTTGACTGTATGTGAACATTTCAATGTGGGTGGCTGCTAATTTTCTTCCTGACATATCTGATGCTCTACACTAAAAGATTTTCTTGACTTGGCGCCGAATTTAAGCTGCTGCCAGGAAAGTGGAAAACAATGGTGCAGAAATAGGCAGGTTTTTTTGTAAAGAATAACCTGTTATGGATACACCTCCATGGTCATCACAACCTGACCTTGGACCTACATTATCCGTTTGGGCACAAGGTAATCAGAGGTAGGGATTACTGCCACTAGACCACAAAAACCTCTTCTCCAGGAATTGAGTGCCAGTCTCTGGCATGCCATGTCGGGATGCCAAATGCTAAGCTATCGTGGACCTTCAGTTGCTTTTCGTCAGCAGTTTTGAGGTTAGTTGTGGATGTCTGAGCATAAAAACCAGCCCATCTTGAAAACTCATACAAAAGCATATCAAAATTATAACGAAAACAAGATATCTTTAAGTCACCCCATTAAAGCATTAATATGTTCTGTTAAGTGTCATTCTTTATCATGTGGCTGGGTTCATGCAGAATTTGTTTTTAATTATTTTATTAGCAATGCATGTAAATGAGTTGGTTTGGAAGTGTTGATTGCTGTCAGGAACTAACAGTATGTGATCAATCATAGAATAGACTGTGTAGTACCAAGGTCATCTATCAGCAGCGTAATACCATGAGAGGTACGGCTTGTTCCAAACAGCAAATTGCCACTGCGACAAAATTTCAAGTGTTAATTGGTGAAAATGAACACGTTCTGCGAATTGTCTGTCAGGCAGTGCTGGTATTTACACTTGGCTGAATTTCGTATTAGCTGGTGCACTGACATTCTTGTTAAACACATGACCAGTTTCATTCTAAAATAGTCACACATTAACATTTCAGCCACAGATTTGGGCACTGTCACCATCATTCAAAGGCTTTAAACATGTTGACTTGGGTTTTGCAGTAGGGGTGAATCAAGTTGTTCGGGTTCATTGACATAACCTCCACCCAGACCCTGCAAAAGTGAACCAAACTGATGATATTCAGCTTGTGCAGATTAGTGCAAACATCCTGAAATGGAAAAACAGACACTGCCCTGCAAACATGATGGTACCTATTTGCTTTTAAATGATTAATCAGAAGATTTTTTCAACCAAAAGTTTTTGATAATTAAATCAAACTTTTGTTTTCAACATGTTTTAGCTTCAATCCTCACACATTGGCTGTCAGCTGTGTACTCTCAAGAGCACCAGTGGCCAAGATTGGGACTGCAGGCGGTCCCCGAATACTTAGGGCTAAATCTTACACTTTTTTGGTTAAATCCAAGTTATGTCGGGTTTTTTGCTGAAAGGTCTAGTGAGTGTTTTGACCTATTTTACCAAAATCGTCTGTAATTACCTATCATACACCAATGGTGTATCGGGGGAGGTGATGTCCTAGTGTTATTATTGCTGGACGGTTAAGCCAGAGACCCAGATAATGTTCTGGGGACCTGGGTTTACATCCCACTGTGACAGATGGTGGAACTTGAATTCAATAAAAATCTGGAAATAAGAGTCTAAAGGTGACTATGAATCAATTGTTGGAAAAACCCATCAGATTCACTAATGTCCTTTAGGGAAGGAAACTGCAATCCTTCAGAGATAGTAAGAACTCCCAATGCTGGAGTCAGAGATAACACAGTGTGGAGCTGGAGGAACACAGCAGGCCAGGCGACATCAGAGGAGCAGGAAAGGTGACGTTTCGGGTCGGTAAGTGTCCCGAAAACGTCGAAAGCTGACAAAAACGTCAGCTTTCCTGCTCCTGAAATGCTGCCTGGCCTGCTATGTTCCTCCAGCTCCACACTGTTATCTATAAACTGCAATCCTTACCTGGTCTGGCCTACATGTGACTCCATACCAACAGCCTTGTGGTAGACTCTGGGCAATAAATCCTGGCTTAGCCAGCGATGTCCTCATCCTGTGAGTGAATTAAAACAAAACTCACATCTGATTTCCTCCCCATCTTACCACTCACCATTCCTGGAAAAACTCACAACTCACCATTCAATGGATATCAATTGAAATACCAATATCTCTTGTGCTTGTGCTATCTTTAAAATGCCGCAGTGCACTCCTATGTGCACTGGCATTCTGAAGCTACCCTGCTGGGTCAGACAGAATCAGAACATGGTGACAATGTTTCTCTGATTGGATCCAATTCCTTAGACTGTTATGGGAGACTAATGTTGACTTATTATGCAGGGACCTCCCTGAGTAATAGGTGCCTCTCGGAGCTTAATTGAGGACTACTCTCCTAAGAGTGTGAGACATGGCTATGTCTTTGCTACAAATGTAGTGTGTTTGCTGTGGACACCACTGGCTCAGGGAATAGGTATGATGTTGTCATAGCACACTGCTGGAATGCAAGATGTGCCCTGGACAGAGGACTGTTGAGCATTAAGACAAACTGCTTGTTTTTGTGACAGTACTATTTGGCACTGTAAGGCATGGCAGGAACGTTATGGGCATGCAGGTAAGTGCTAAGTGAGTGAGCACTAAGAGAGCAAGTGAGAATTCCTGAGGTGCAGCCTGGTCAATTCTGTGAGTTGGATGCCTGTCCTTGTATGCAACCTTTCAATAGACATTGCTACAGTACAAGTCTGTGCTTCCAGAGCACACTACTATTGAGTAATAGAAGTGCCAGGATGATTTACAATGGGTGGCCTGATTCTGGATGCCAATGTCAATGGAGCAGGAATGTGTTCAGGTGGCACCCATGGAGAAACTTCTGAGATTTTATTGCTTGGAGTTCTTCAGAACAATGCAGAAAGATGAATCCACCGGATACACACTCTGATTTTCTTGTTGAATTTTCCCAACATCTTGCTTGTTTGATAAGTTTGGCAAGAAAGGAGTCTAAATATTAATTAATGAGACATGTTGCACTGTTAACAAGACATTGTTTTAACAATCAATAATGACTGTCAATTGGCATCTCACTGTGGGCCTAGCGAGAATCTCACCATGTCACTTCTGAAAAACATTAAAGATGGAGCAAGATCATCTTGATATTGAGATGGACGTCAACGCACATGTAGCCTGATTCTGCAACAAAACTGACTATAAACCATGGTGTTCGGATTCCGTCTTGGGTGATAACCAGCTAAGTGCAGGTCGGAAGCTGAGGCTGCGGAGGTGCAGAGAGAGGGTTGGGTGTCTTGATAGAAAGGCTGGATTGAGGAATAACTCAGATGAGCAGAAAGTGGAAAGGAGTTTGTTGAAGGTGGTGCCTTTTTCTCCTCCCAACATATTTTACCTCCTTTTCCCTCACTCCCCTCCCTCCTTCCCCTAACATTTTATCCCTCTTCTGCCACCCCTTCCTGTCTCTTCCATCACTTCCCCCTAACCCCAGTGGCAAAACTCAGTTTAAAGAAAAATCATACTTGGAAATGAATATGCCATCATTCTGGAGCTCCACTTTGAAATATATGACATGAGTTGTACCAATATTTGGTATTGTCAACCTGAAGCAGATGGACTGCAGTGGTTCAAGGAGGCAGCTCAGCACCACCTTCTCAAGGGCAAACATGGACGGGTAATGAATGCTGACCCAGCCAGCGATGGCCACATTCCATGAATGAACAAAAAAAAGGCACATTTTATGGTTTGTTTTTTCCCTTCTGGGACCTCCTCTTTTCCTCCCTTCCATTTTCATCTCCACCCTTTCCCTTTCGTAACCTCCTGCTTCCCCACACCCTTTTCCCCTCTATCCCCAACCCCTTCCTCTACCCTTTTCCAACTATCTTCTCCAATTCTCCCTGCCCTCTTTTACCGTTCTCCTTCCCCTCTTGCCTTCCTCTTTTCTCCCCCATAAACCCCTGAACTGAGGCAAGGGTGGACCTAGGTCTGACCTCTCTCAAAATAAAATTTTTAGTGACGGTAATACAGGTGGGAGAATGGTAGCAAGCTAAACCAGGGAGTTTTAATAGGATCTCCCAGTCTGCAAATCCACTGGTGGGGAATCAAAAAATTCTGTCCCTAGTGATGTGTAGAAGAGGACTAGGTTGTTTATCCTCTTGCTTAATAAAAGTGCATAATACAGAGGGACTCAATAAAATGACTATTTGTTTTTGCGCTACTAAACTATAAAATAAAATGACCTCATACTCTATTTTTAGTCAAGTATGATAGGAAAATTATATAAATAACATAGAACAGTACAGGCCCTTCAGCCCACGATGTTGTGCCAAACTTTTACCCTAAACCTAAGATCTATCTAACCGCCACCGCTACCTTATACTATCATCAGGTATACTACCTTATACTAACATCTTATGCCTTACAGAATTGCAGAATTGTTATGGAGCAGAAAGAGGCTATTCAGCCCCTTATGTCTGTACTGGCTCTCATTGTCTTATTGCCAATCTCCTACCTTTTCCTTATATCCCACAGACTGTTTCTGTTGAAATAATCATCTGGTGTTTTTGTGAATGCCTCACTTGAACCTGCCACAACCATACTCTCAGGCAGTGCTTTCTGGACCCTAACTACTCGCCATCTCAAATGATTTTTTTTTCTCATACTGCACTGCAAAAGAAACAAATGCGATGTCCCTCATTCCATGAGTCATGAACACATTCAGTCAGTTGTGGTTTTACATCACTGGACCTTTTAGTACGGTGGGTGCATTGCATTTCACAATAATATTTTCCATGGCAACTGGTAGCCCTGGTATTTTGCCCCTGAGGTATTGCATTTATATGACAGCAACCTACGTGAGAACCTGAAATCCACTATATATTCAGCTCAGAAAAATGTGCAAAATACAATATGCTGGTGTACCATGTTAGCTTAAAGAAGATTCATTGTATTCAAATGCAATAAAACATACAGAGACAGTCTGTTATGGCAACCATATATTTTAAATGAGAAAATATTAAAACTGCCTTGATAAAGTCCACTCTGACAAAGATATCAGTTTTAACACAGCTAGTAGACACAACAAGACATTAGATCTTCAAAGGACAGGAATGCTGCGACTGTTTCAGGAGCCTTAATATTGCTTAGTCTGTCAATGCTGACCTTTTAGAATGGCTCCTGCAGCGGTTTTCCCCTAAACAAGGTTCATCTCTCTCCTCCTCAGAGGAAATTTATTATTGTATATCTACATGGAGAATATGTAGCATTCACATTAGCTGTAAAAACAATATTAAAAACAAACAGTATAAAACAACATCCCGAAGCAAGAATCATTTTATGTTGGTTTACAGCACAGTAACACCATTGCACAAATGCCTTGTGTGCTAATTGAACCCTGAAATTAATTATTCATGATCAACAAGATCAATTAAAGAATCTACAGGATTCATTTTACTAGTCAACAGACAGATGGAGGCATCAAGTGTCACCATGGCAACAACAGCTATGAGCAACTAATACCTTGAAAAGAGGCAGTGACACATTTGTACACCAGGCAGTGTACGTGCAAATTGGTCTCATGTGGATGTGAACCATTTTATCACAATGATTAATGTTTCTTGCAAGGCACCAGAATCCATGATTAAGGCTGGAAACAAATCCCCAACATCAAGTACACTCTCACAAAATTAAGGAAGCCAAGTATTCTATAATCAGAGCTGTTTCCAATAATCAGCAGTCAAACTCAGGATTGAAGATCTGGGAGTCTTGCAATGTGTATTCCCAATGTTTAACAGCATATCGTCAGATAATCTGATTGTGACTGGAGTATAGGAAGCTTTTGTTTCACTTACACTTCTCTGCACTTATTAAATTCAGAAAGTAATTATACATTCAGACAGGAGTAGCTGGGAAATGTTGTCTTTTTAAAATTCTAACCTAATGTATGTGCAGCAATGGGAGCTTCAGCTGAGCTATAGTCTCTCAGCTAGTTACACATTCCCTGTTTTCCCCCTAGGGGTTATTCCTAGGAGATATTTTTTGGAATAAGCATGAGAAGCAATGAACCCCAGGTGTTGCACAGTTGTAAACACTGGGGAGTAAACAAGGAATAAAACATATATTGAAATAAAAATGAAAAGTGTTGGAGAAACTCAGTACATCTGGTAGCACCTGTGGAGGGAGAAACAGTGTTAATACACCAAGTTCACTATGGCTCTTCTTCGGAACTGAAGGCATTGAATAATTTTTTTTATGCTGTTGACAAAAAGGGAGAAGAGCCGAGTGGAATATGTGGTGAAGCTACCCAGACCAGAAGATAAAGGGAGTGTTAACATTAGTAAAGGAGGAATACAGATGAAAAATATGTGTTAATGATATGTGTGAATTGTTGAAAATCTATAGCTGTTGTTGCCATGGTGAGTAGAAAAATTCATCAACGATCCTTAGATAGCACCTTTCAAAAACACAACCACTTCCATCTACAAGGACAAGGGCAGCAGATACATGGGAACACCACCAAATTTCCCTCCAAGCCACTCATCATCTACACTTGGAAATATATCGCTGTTCTTTCACTGTTGCTGGGTCAAAATCTGAACTTCCCTCCCTAATGGCATAGTGGGTCAACCTACAGCAGATGGACTGCAACTGTTCAAGAAGACAGCTCACTACCACCTTCTCAAGGGCAACTAAGGATGGGCAATCAAAGCTGGCCCAGCCAGCAATGTCTTCAGTGTAATAAAAGCAAATGGTCAGCAAACCATGTTATCAAGACATGGAATTTAGCGGTGGTGGGGGGTGGGTGTTGACAATCAAAATGAGGGACAGTGTTCATGCTCTGAAGTTGTTAAACTCAATGCTGCGTCCTGAAGGCTGTAAAGTGCCTAAGCATGAAATGAAGTACCGTTTCTGCTTGTTTTGGGCACCTTTGGAGTGCTGCAGCTGTCCTAGATTGGAGATGCAAACATGGGGACAAGGTGATGTATGGCAAGTGATTGAAAGATTAAGGTCATTCCTACAGGCATACACTGAGCTGTACATAAAAAGAAGCCCAATACTGCAGTGTATTAGGTATAGTATTGTTATGCAAACATTAACAGAGCAAAAAAATATTTAAGCCTTGTCCTCCACCATATTAATAGAAAAGTGCACTATGGGAGCAATGGTGTCAAATGAATAAGTAGCAAAGTTTGGTGATTGAAAAGACAAAATATGAGATTAAATATATCATATTTAATTTGTTTGGGGACATCGTTTCTTACAAAGGCTTTCTGTCATATATTTTGCCATCCTTTGTATGTGACAATTGTAACCTTGTAATGTGTTTTCAGGGACACATTTATTCAACAGCTTTATAAAATAAAACAAAGAACTACTGATGCTGGAAATCTAAAGAAAAACAGAAATTGCTGGAGAAACTCAGGTGGTCTGGCAGCATTGCTGGAGAGAAAATCAGAGAGAATGTTTCAAGTCCAGCTTCCCTTCATCAGAACTGAGTTTCTCTAGCAATTTTCGTTTTGTTCAATAGCTTATTGTTTCACAAAAGAACCAACCTCACCAGACTGAATGTGCAAAATAAGATCTTTCACTAGGTGAATGAAGTATGGCTTTTTTTTATTATTTTGCTTTGGCTTCTATTCATCATCAGCATCATTTTTTGTTGCGTCAGTAGTCTGTTGAGGTAAAAACCAGCGAGTGAAGCAGTAGCAATGAATGCTCCCAGGTATCATCCATAAGGCTTTGGCCTTGCACATGATCGATTTTAGTGCAGAAATTTACCGAAATGCAATGTGGTGCTTTACGCTGCAAATGAAGATCCCCTGTAAAGTGTCTGTGTGGCACACTGCATAATTCAGGACGAAAGGAAATGATTGGCCACAATTGCATCCTGCATGTTTTCCTTTTATTAATGCTACGTGGCTGGCATTTACCCTTTCATGAGCGGGCTTAGCAGCAGCAGCTCCTTGAGCTTTAATCAAGTACTGTTTCGACAATACAAAATACAGCAATCTGTCATTAATTACTCTTCAGGCAGCTGCTGAACTGGACTTTCAATGCAATGAAATGTTTACTTTTGATGGGCTGCAGGAGCTGGGGAATTAGCTGCACGATACTGTGCCCCACCATCTGAATGGGTTGCCTGCCCTGAAGGAATATCAGAATAATAGAGTGGCAACTGACATGTCAGAAAAAAAAACCTACTTTATCCACTACTTACTGCCATGGCTCCATCTCAATCTCTAGAAGTGTACTGTCAGTGAAATGCCTTTCTTCTCTTGACAGGTTTGTATCTTGGTAAAATCAGTCATTTAATGAACTCACGATTTCTATCATTTTCAAGGTATATGGACAAGATCGCATATGCTAGAAGATGAAGGTTATGTTAGTAAATTAACCTGAGTTATTCATTTTGTATTTTAAGCTGTTATTGTCTGCCTAAAACATAAAGCAATTGCACTTGAAAAGAAATTTGCTGCAGGCAAAGTATTTTCGAAATGTTTCTGAGAAACCTGCAATATAAATGTGTGAAAATTAGCTATTTCATTTTTTTTTTCATTTGTGCAGAAATATACATGGATTCTCAGATATGGGGTTTTATCTAACAACATTGTCACATTCCTCTCTTCTCTGTATTTGGACCAATCGTGGACACATGGCATTCTTTTAAACTGTATTTACAATTTCAATATCAAATGGGGAAAACTTTCACAAACACATTTATGTAATGACTGAGACATTAGTAAATTAATATTTTCAAATTATAATCTAAATGTCTGTGTACTGCTTTGTATTTTCATATGTGTCTTCTGTTATTTCAATTGAAGCAGATAAAATAAAAATACAATTCTACATTTTCTGATTAAAGAAATGATTTTTTTTGGAACAACAACAGATTACGTGGTGCTTGAGGGTATCAACTCTATCAGTTTAGGTTAAGGCAAGGAGGCATGGCCCCCATGAACTAACGTGACTGATTGGAAATTGATCCCATGCTACATTCTGTACCACAGTCTGGTCAACTGAAACCCTCACCACAGTGTAAAATAGGTAGTGTCGTGGATTACCATGTTTCAAGGAACATCTAAAAAAGTCCCTTCTCTTTGTGAGGTGTTACACTTTGGGAGATCAAATGTTAAGGGAAAGCATACAATAAATAGCAGGACCCTTAATAGCTTTGATGAACAGAGGGACCTTTGGGTCCTGGACTATAGCTTCCTGAAAGTGACCTCACTAGTAGATAGGGTGGCAAAGAAGGCTTATGGCATGCTGGCCGTTATTGGTCGGGGCATTGAGTACAAGAGTCAGGAAATGATGCAGCTTTATAAGACAATTACAGTATTGCGTTCAGTTCTGGTTGCCACACTACAGGAAGGATGTGGAGGCTTTGGAGAGGGTGCAGAAGAGGTTTATTAGGATGCTTCCTGGCTTAGAGGGTATAAGCCATAAGAAGAGGCTGGACAAGCTATGGTTGTTTTCTCTGAGGTGACAGAAGCTGAGTTGAGTCCTGACAGATGTTTATAAAATTATGAGAGGCACAGAGAGGTTTGACAGTCAGAATCCTATACCCAGAGTTGAAATGTCTAATACTAGAGGGTATACATTGAAGTTACATTCGTTCTGCATGTTGTGAGAATTGGGTCTTTAACCCTTGTAAATGTTTGTCGTAGAGTGGCTGTGGGCTTGTGGGCCATCATGATTCCTAGTGGTCTTAGGAGTCTTATTGTCAGTTCCGATAAGTTCCTGATGTAGAGAAGTGTGGTCAATGTGTTAGGTCTAACGTGGTTTACAAAATGCCATGCAACGACTGCCACAAACATTATATCAGACAGACAGGAAGGAAACTAGCCATCAGAATACACGAACATCAGCTAGCAGCAAAATGGCACGATGAACTCTCCTTAATATCTGTACATTCAGATAATGAAGGCCATCAATTTAACTGGGACAAAGTAACCATTGTAGCCCAAGCCAAACATAGACACACACGGGAATTCCGAGAGGCATTGTTCTCCACCCGTACTTCAATCAACAAACATGTAGAATTGAACCCCATGTATAAACCCGTACAGATCAAAACCGGAAATGACAGTACTCACCATAACGGACCGGACAGTATAAATTCCAAGCAGAGTAGAATAACATCGCTTCATCAGAGGCTCCACTGATGATGTCACCTAGCATGGTGACAAAACGTTTGACCAAAAACAAGCCAGCTTAGTGAGCAAGTCAACAACTTCATCTACAACCTGAGTATAGATCTTTGCCAATACTTTAGATTAGTTTAACTTGGTGTCATGTTCGGCACAACATCATGGGCTAAAGGGCCTGTTCCTCTGCCATACTGTTCTGAGTTCTTTGTTATAATTAGATTCATAAATGCAATGAATTGTTCACTGAAGGGCCTCAATTGGCAATTCACAGGCCTTTTTGTCAAGGACTTTATTGCAGCAGGCTGGCAGAAAATGTTTGTTTTCCAGATGTTTAGCCTGAGGTCCATTTTCTCATAGGCCTCAGTGAATGAGTCAATTATGGTTTGTAGCTCAGCCTCTGCGATTGCACACACGCAGGCATCATCTGTGTACTGCAGCTTGATGATAGAACTTGGCTG
This sequence comes from Rhincodon typus, assembly GCF_021869965.1. Classification (NCBI taxonomy): domain Eukaryota; kingdom Metazoa; phylum Chordata; class Chondrichthyes; order Orectolobiformes; family Rhincodontidae; genus Rhincodon; species Rhincodon typus. Next base: position 54,053,425 of record NC_063348.1, read on the forward strand.
TCTTGGTTTTGGCCTTGAGTCTTCAACGGTTGAACAGTTTCCCGCTCATCCTCCAGGTTAGGTCTGCTCTGACAGGGAGCCTAACAGAGATGGAGTGGGGTGTTGCAGCAAGGAAGATGGAGAAGATCATTGGTAAGATGACAAAACTCTGCTTGACCACACTTGGCACTGGGTCAATGGTGGATCATTGGTGAGGATCACAGCTGGCATGTCATTGTGCAGCTTGGAGAATTGTGATAAATTTTGTGGGTAGCCGAATTTAGGGAGGGTATTCAACAATCCCTCATGGCACTGAGAATCTTTGTGAGGTGACCTTTGGTCGGATACAGGCATTGAGCCCTTGTAGATGCTAATCAGGGTCATTCCATTTGTTTTAGAGTGCTACTTCCAAACTCAGGATTAATTAATAGTCCCATTAACCAATCAAGTTGATCTGGATTTGGGCAAGCTGGAAACATAGGTCAATAACTAGTAAATATTATTTTGCAATGAATGGGAAATACCAGAATGCAATATGCACATCAGAAGCTGAAGAGTAGGCATTATTGGTTATTTTAATATTAGAAAATGTAGGTTTTTTTTAAAGCTTTGTTTTTGGAATGAATGGAGATTCATTAAAACATTGTTGACTATGACATCCAAATCTTTGTACAATCAGTACTTTGCATCTCTGAATTCTCAAAAGGATCCTGGTAGATGATCAAAACTTTGTATTTGACCTTGCACTAAAGAATAGTTTCCTTTAAAGGTAAAAGCTCGGTACTGCAAACTGAGTAGCTTATCTTTTACAAAAAAACAAATAAGAGAACACAGATTCTATTTTACTCTGGACTTCCGAAGTTGGTTTATATACAGATTCCATCATAAAGTTTTGCTCCTTTGCATTGAATGGATCAGATTGCTATTCCAGGTATCATGTCAAACTGGGTTTGATCTGCATCAAATGACTCATTTGGTGTTAATTTAGAGAAAGGAAATACGTATCTGTAGAAAAATATGTGTATACAACTTTCCCAAGTGGAAGTCTTGCCCTACCTCTACTTTCTACCAAGCAGAACAAATCATCACAGTCCTCCAGTTCAAGAGAGAGAGAGAACAAGGAGATGTACAGCACAGGAACAAGCCCTTCAGTCCTCCAAGCCTGTGCCCATCATCATGCCCTGACTAAACTAAAAAACAAACCTTCTGCCATTATTCAGCCCGTATCTTTCTATTCCCTCCTTATTCATGTAACCATCCAGATGCCTCTTAAATGTCGCCAATGTGCCTGCTTCCACCACCTTCTCTGGCAATGCATTCCAGGCTCCTACCACTCTCTGCGTGAGAAACTTTCCTTGCACATCTCCATTAAACTTTTACCCTCTCACCTTGAATCTGCACCCCCTTGTAATTGAAACTTCAACCCTGGGAAAAGCCTCTGACTATCCACCCTATCTATGCCTCTCATAATTTTGTAGACCTCTATCAGGTCTCCTCTTAGCCACCATCTTTCCAGTGAAAACAATCCTAGTCTTTTTAATCTTTCCTCATAGCCAATGCACTCGGGCAACATCCTGGTGAACCTTCTCTGCATTCTCTTCAAAGCTTCCACGTCCTTCTGGTAATGTGGCAACCAAAACTGTACACAGTACTCCAAATGCGGCCTAATAAGGGTTTTATAGAGCTGCAACATGTTTTGCCAACTATTGTACTCCATGCCCTGGCTGATGAAGGCAAGCATGCCATGTGCCTTCTTAATCACTTTGGCCACCTGTGTTGCCACTTTTAGGGAACTGTGGACCTGCACACCCAGATCCATCTGAATGTTAATATTCCTAAGGCTTCTGCCATTTACAGTATAATTCACACCTAAATTTGATCCTCCAAAATGCATCACCTCGCATTTGTCTGGATTAAACTCTACCTGCCATTTCTGTGCCCAAGTCGCTAATCTATCTATATCCTGTTGTATCCTTTTACAATCGTTGGCACTATCAGCAACTCCACCAGTCTTTGTGAGTTCCTAGAGTTCAAAGAACAGTATCAGTGTAAGCAACAGTATCAGAATAAACTAAAGTACTTTTGGCTTGTAATTATTCCACAGCAAAAACATACATATTTATTTGCTTCGCAACCTATTAGGGACATTTATTTGCTTTAAATACATCTTAACAGCTCTATAAAGATGTGATTTTCAGTCTGAAAGTCACCAGAGTTAGCAAGCTATCACCATAGTGGTCTTCGCACCAGACTACGACACCAGCCTAAAGCTAAGAATGATTTTGACATTTGGTACTAATTGGGCAATGCTGTGTCAGTTTATTGATGTTTAACTGAATGCCAGCCAAGTCCTTAATTAAGAAGAGTTTACACACCATTGGTATCATATAGTATCTGGGTTCTTTGTCTCATCTACTGCTTTACGCACTATATATAAATCAGTACCAGTGGCCATTCTGGAAGTGCTTAAAATTTATGCACAATATATTGATAACATCTTGGATTCTGGTGCACATAGAACATTTATCTTCTATAAATTACATTGAATCCATGAATATATAATATATTCATAAATTTATTATTCAGATAATATTTGCAGCAAACATTTTGGAAAGTAGGTGACTACTTTGAAATTTTATGAACATCAATCATGGTATAAAAAGATGCACTTTAATACTTACACATGTTAATACAGATGATAGGCAGTGCATTGTAAATATTAAAAATGAGTGATGTTGTCTTTACCTCAAATATTCTGTTTGTGATATTCAGTTTTAGGTTCTTGTTAGCACCACAGTTATTAACTGTTGATGTGGTGTGCTCTGAAAGAACAACCACAACAAATCAGCCAGCTTGAAATTATTTCAAATGTTATGTCTCTACTTGCCAATAATGTTAATGTGGTGTATTTGCTACTCGTGGAAATGTAGCACTTTGCTTTAATAATGGATGCGCTATGGACTCATTGATGAAATCCTGTTGTTCAGGAACCTATATCAGCGTCTGGCTGTGTTAACAGTAGCTGAAAATGATTGCTTACCTCTCTTTACTTTATCAGCACATTTTTGACTCAAATCTATCTTTTCCAGTTCTAAGGTTTGTGCACTTTTCTTGCTCCTGAACTAGGGTAGTTTTTAGTTTCATCATTGTCCTGTAAATTTGATACTGTGGCCACTAGTTATACACCTGTCTTTCTACATTAACTTCATAAATCTAATTTCATTAATTTATTTGTTAAATTTATGTGTAAGCTAGTTTTAATTCAAAGAACAGCCTGGCACTTCAACACACCCTGTGTTCCCTGGCCAACATTTCTGTTTCATGCCTGCTGCAGTGCTCCAGCAAGGCTCAACACGAACTGAAGAAACAACACCTCATCTACTGTTTGGGGCCATACAGCCTTCAGGACTCAATATCGGGTTAAACAATTTTAAAGCATGACCATCTCCTTCTATGTCTGTTATCTACTCGCACACTTCAGGTTCAGTCATGAAACATGTTGTTTTCAGTACGGCCAACCCATTTCAACTACCCGTACTCCCCATTACCATCTATCTATATCTATTGGTTGTGTTTCTTGGTGGCAGTAAACTGACAATGTAAGGATACATGAACACCAACTAGCGACCAAGAGACACAACCAATTCTCACTTGTCTCACTACACACGGACATTGAGGGACACAAATTTGACTGGGACAACAGATCCATAATCGCACAAGCCAAACAGAGACACACCAGGGAATTCCTGGAGGCCTAGTATCCTAACTGGAACTCCATTAAAAAACACATCAAATTAGACCCTGTGTACAAACCACTGAGAAACAGAACCGGAAGTAATACCAACAACCCCAGCAAACTGAGGCATGTAAATAACAAGCGGGACAGAACATCAACGCTTTGCCGGAGGTGCTTTGACAGTGTTACCTAGCAGGGTGACAAAACGTTTGCAACCAAACCTGTCAGCTCGGCGAGCATGTCTACAATCTCATCCACAACCTGAGCGACAAATCTTCTCGAAAACATTAAACTGCTCTTTACCGTTAGTACTTAGAATTACCCTTCTCTTTAGTAAAATGCCTTGTACATGAGAATTGTGGAGAGTTTGCAGTTCACACTAATTATTGGGAAACTCCTACCCCACGAAGGGAAGAAAAAAGTCAGTGATTCAATTTCCATTAAATTGATTTCTGACAATTAAGTTTGGTTTTGGCAGTGGCCCATGGAGGGGGTCATTTCTGCCAACCGCCTGCCCCTCTTCCACAGTTATGTTCCAGTCCGTGTCTGTTTGGATAGGGAGCATGCAGCATCCACCAGTGCTCTCAATGCCTTTAAGGAGAGGTGGGCATGGTGACGGGGTTGCGGCGGTGGGCGTGTGGGGGGTGTTGGAGTGCTTTATTTCCCCCTCCAATTCTATTTTGATTTGAGCCCTACCCTCCCCCTTCACCTTTTTTTCACATAAGCATTGCCCATATCGGGCTTTGTTTGTTACTGCTTCACTGGCCACATGGGTGGTTTTCCTGATGGTGAAAATAGTGAATAAAGTTCTTGCGTAATGGTGTCTTTAATAAAAAATGGTTTTGTAGTCTTCTTTTTAAATGTAACCTATTGCTCCAATCAACCTGTTCAGAGATGTTATTACGCATCTCTGGAGCAGGTGGGACTTGAAGCTAGGCCTCCCAGTTCAGGGGTAGGGACATTTCCTCTGCACCAAAGAGTGCCTTAACCTGAACCTGGAATTTATCAGTGTGTAATTTAAAACTTCAGGATCCCATTGATTTGATAGAATCTAATAAAGAATAACACTATGAGTCCTTAATACATTTTGAATTATTTCTGGAACTTGCATAATTGCAGAATAAATTTCAATCAGTGTGATTTTTCATGGTAGCATCTTCTCAGCTTCCATGAAGTGAAGCTAGCACTTGGCTGACAATCCCATGAATCAACCAATTGTAAGTCAATTGTTCAAACCAAGCAACAATAGCAGAAAGATGGCATTTACCTCCGCTTTAACAGAAAAGGAGCATTAGAACATAGCTGCAGCAAAGAAAATGCTTTTGGGGAAACAAGACTCCTTATTCAGTTAGATCTGGGACAGCCTAACTGCCAGATAGTGATACTAATTTAGTTTGATTCCTAGAACACTGGGCACAAGCATTGTCCTTCACCAATACTTCCTGAGAGACATGCTGCTCCATCTGCTTTTGAGCCTTTACTCAAAGCATCCTTACCTATGGGATATGTTCACTGCTCTGATACAGGAACATTCCCATTTCTTTTGTACGCAGAGATGAAAAGTAAGGAAAGTGTTGTCCCAGCAACTGCTTTGCTCAACTGTTGGCATAATATCATGGTTCTTAGCACCAAATCCCCTTTGAGTATCTCACCTTATTCCATCCTTTTTGCCTCTCATTTGTAAATACAGCCGTACAAAGGATTAATGTGAAAATGTAAAAAGCTGGTTTGCATCATCAGCAGAAATTGATGTAAGATCACAAGATTGCTGGGAGATGGTTGCCACTAGCAGCCTTGTACCAGAGCTGAAGACTTGACATAATTGCTATGTTTAAATAAAAAGGTGATATATGATCTGCATCAAAAAATTTACCACTATCTCCGCCAAACCCAGCATTAGTGTAAATGCCACATTCTCTCCCACCCAACCAAGCACCATAAAAACATTCTTCCCAAGACATGCTTTCTGCTTTCCCACATGGGGTGGTGGTGACATTGTGGTAATGTCACTAGACCTGTATTCTAGGACTCCAGGCTAATGTCCCCGTTACATAGATTTGAATCCTAACATGGCAGATGGAATATGTTGTATTAGGCTTGAAATGTCAATGCTATTTCTTTATCCACAGGTGCTGCCAGGCCTGCTGAATGTTTTTATTTCAAATTTCCAACAGCCACAGTGCTTTGTTTTTATTTATAATATATAATATTTAACTATATTGTAATATAGATAAATAGCCATTAACAGCACAAATATCCACATCTAACAGCAATTTCCTAAAGTGAAAGATGTGTTACTCTAGCATTTGCTTTCCTTGCTGATCTGTGGTAGCTCAAGAAAGGTGTAACTCCTGTCTCATTTTGAGAAAGTGAGAATATCGCTACCACAAGAACATCAATGAGGCAAGTCTTCAGAAAATGTCTAAAAAGCATTCAAGGAAATGAAGAATTCAAGGAAATGAAGAAATCATAAGTGCTGAGTGCTGGACTTCATTTTCTGTAGGCACAGACTGTACAACCTCTACAGGTTGTCATTGGAGGCTGAGATATGAGCACAATGTCTAACTCTGTTGAACAAGCGTTTAAGGATATATTTTTATCTCATGAAGGATATTATTACTGTAGAGAGAGTGCAATGAAGGTTCACCTGACTTGTACTAGAAATCGCAGGCCTGGAATACAAAAAAGGATCGCACAAACTGGGCCTGCATTCTGTAGAGTTTCCAAGAATGACAGGTTATCTAGATAAGGTAAGATCCCTTGGTTAGGAAAATAAAACCAGGGGCCACATTTTAAACTGAAGGGGATGCCATTTAGTTAACCAAAATAATCAAGCAAGTGGAGATTGATGACCAAACCTTTAGTCATCTGCCCTTGTATCTTCTAACTTGGCTCAGTGTCAAATACTTCACAAAACTAAATATGCTAGATAAATGCAAGATGTTGTTGTTGTACACATGTGTGCATCCAGACAAAAAGATGGCATGACAGCTTGGCAGCTCTTTGCGATCTGTCTACAGCAGATCTTATTCTTACATATCTTAGCTTACATATTCTACTCTTGTAAGCCTCAGTTCTAAGTGTATCAGAATCACTAACAATGTTCTCTTAAACCTACTTTCAGGTTTGAAGATTCTTCAATCAACGAGGCCAGATTACTGATGCTGGAACTGCAAGCCCAGAGGGATCAGAGGCTTTCCAGTTTTCTGCAAGCCTGACTTCCCTGTGGAAACCCAGATCCGAGGCCTGACCAGTGCAGGAACAAAGCCAGACCCCAGATGGGTGACCTGACATCAAGGAAGCCCATCTGAACTGACTACAGGACCCCCGGGATGCTCGTGGATGTGAGCAGTACCCAGAATCCTATTGGGCGCACACACATACCTTGCCAACACTAGAACCGCAAGCCCTAGTGGCCTCTCACAGGCCCAACCTCCCCGTGGAAACCCGGAACGAAGGTCTGACCAGTGCAGGAACCAGACCTGACCCCATGGTGACCTGACACCGAAGAGTCCTGACCGAACTGGCCACAAGACCCCACAGAACACTCAAGGCCATGACTGGTGCCCAGGACCCCATCAGAAACACACACTTTCCTTCTGGAGCATCAGGGTTCCATCATGACCACTGGGATTGACTAGGAGCAGCCACCTACCCAGGAAGTGTGGGAAACATGCGGCCTTCAGGTGAGACTGAAGCAACACTGTTTCAAGAACCTCCCCCCCACCCCGCCTCACCCAGCATTGTCCTGGCACATGTCCAAGCCATTAAAAACAAGATGGATGAACTTAAAGCTAGACTCATTTTCCAAAGGGAACTGAGAGACTGCTGTGTGCTGTGTTTTGCAGAGACATAGCTCACTCCTGCTATACCTGAATGTGCCTTACAACCGGGGTTTCTCTATTCACCACATGGACCGATCGGCATTCTCAGGCACAGCAAAGGGTTGGGGTCTGTCTCCTGGTGCTCAGATGTGGCTACCTTGGCAAGTTACTGCTCCCTGGACCCAGAATATCTTACAGTGAAGTGTATGACCTGCGCAAGGCCATCAGAGACACAAAGAGACAATACCAAACTAAGCTAGAGACACAAACTAACCACACGGCCACCTGTCATTTGTGGCAAGGCTTACACAACATATCAGGCTGCAAAGAGAAGTTGAGCAGAATGGCTGACAACAGTACATTCCTACCTGATGAGTTCAATGCATTCTGCGCTTGCTTTGAACAGAAACTCAATGAAATTATGACAACTGCCCCGACAGCCTCGAATGTACCTGTATTCACAGTCAACACCGCAGACGTTAGATCAACCTTCTCGAGAGTGAACCTACGGAAAGGGAATGGCCCAGATGGTGTCCCTGGCTGAGAACTCAGATCCTGTGCAGACCATCTGGCGGGTGTATGTGCTGACATCTTTAACCTCTCTTTACTATGATCTGAAGTCCCCATCTGCTTCAAGAAGACCACCATCATTCCAGTGCCAAAGAAATCACATGCAGCGTGCCTTAATAACTAACGCCTGATTGCTTCTGACCTCCTTAATTATGAAATGCTTCGAGAGGTTAGTCATGGCTCACATCAATTCCGACTTCCCAAATTACCTTGATCCTTTGCAATTTTCCTATCATCACAACAGCAGACACCACCTCTCTGGACCTACACTCATGCCTGGAACAACTGGATAACAAGGATATCTACATTAGACTCCTACATATTGACTACAGCTCCACCTTCAACACCATAATCCCAGCCAAACACATCTCCAAGACCTAGATCTCTGTTCGCCCCTCTGTAACAGGATCCTCAAGCTTCTGACTCACAGACTGCAATCAGTAAGGAAAGGCAACAATGCCTCCTCCACCATAATCCTCAACAACTGTGTCCCACAAAAGTGCGTACTCAGCCCCCTACTATACCTCTTATGCGCTCACATCTGTGTGGCCAAAGTCTGCACCAGCTCCATTTGAATTAGCTTAATTGTCACATGTACTCAAATGAGTACGGCGTAAAGTTGACAAGTCGCCACATTTCGGTGCCAGATTAAGTACGAAAGTACGTAGGTACAGATTCTAAACAACAAATTCTTAGGAAAAAAAGCTAGGAAAGTAAAGAAATAAAAAGTCCAGCATTACAGCTTAAAGAGATAAATTAGAAAAATAAAGAAAAGGAAAATGCAGAATAACAGTCTTTCCAACCCAGTCCATGCTGGGGACCTAGCCTCCAGTAACTGGAAGCGAGACCTCCACCATCTCACCACTGCCTGCACCACAATCACCAATATCGGAGTCGCCACACTTTACACACCATCTCTTCACTGCTGGGCCCGCCTCGCTGACACCACTGTACCCACACTTACCCCACAACCAGGAGCCCACAGCTCCGTTATCGCTGCTGCCTCACCGATAACCAGGAGCCCCTGTTCCAGGCATAACACACTGCCTCACCAGTGGCAGGACCTCCTGCTCTAGGCCCACAGCCAACATGAGTCCCTAGCTCTACTGCCAGGCCAGGGCCTGCAGATGTCGCCTTGCCGGTGCTGCCATCTTGAACAGTCCGTTGCCTCCAGCCCTGCTGCCCAGTCACCGGGAGAAGCTGCGTCCCCCCACTCTGCACGTGGCCTGCTCTCGCTGCCACGCCGATCCTGCCAACTAACCCGCCACAGAAAAGGAAAACAAAACAGAAGAATACAGAAAATTAAGAGAAAAAGAGAAGAAGCAAAAGTTAAAAAACAAAGCGGATGAGAGCGAATGATCCCGGGACAAGAGACTGCATGCAGCCCTGCTACTCCACCGCCATCTGGAAATTCACCACCATCGTAGGTTGGATCTCAAATAATGACCAGATAAAGTACACAAAAAACTTAGAGTACTTAGCATTATGGTGTAAAGACAGCAATCTCTCCATCAATGTCAGCAAAACAAAGGAGCTGGTCATTGACTTCAGGAAGAGGGCATGCCCCTGTCTACATCAATGGTGCTGAGGTGGAGATGGTCAACAGCACCTGGAATGATGATCACCAACAATCTATCCTGGTCCACCCACATTGACGCGTTGGTCAAGAATGCACAGCAATGTCTCTACTTCCTCAGAAGGCTAAGGAAATTTGCCATGTCCATAAAGACTCTCACCAATTTTTACAGATGCAACGGAAAAGCATCCTATCTGGATGCATCACAGCATGATATGGCAATTGTTCTTCCCAAGACTGCAAGAAACTATGGAGCTGTGAACACAGCCCAGTCCATCATGCAAACCAGTCTCCCATCCATTGACTCCATCTATTCTTCCAGCTACCTCAGGAAAGCAACCAACATCATCGAGACCCCTCCCACCCCAGTCATACTCTCTTCCACCCTCTTCTGTCGGGCAGATGATATAAAAGTTTGAATACACATATACGAACAAATTCAAGAATAGCTTCTTCCCTGTTGTTATCAGACTTTTGAACAGACCTCTGCATTTTCTGTGTGGCTGTAATACTGTATTCTGCACTCAGTTCTGCTACCCTGGTATACTTTGTATGGTACGATCTGCTTGTATAGCACACAAAACAACATCTTTCCCTGTATCTTGGTACATGTGATAATTTTAAAAAATGCAATTCTTGTATTGTTACTGCATCTATATTTGATTTTCACTCATGCATTTTATTGTTCTATTACCACATCCTCTGGAATTATCATGGTTCCGGATTGTAGGATAATGCACTAATTCATGGTATTTTGCTACATGCAGTCTGAGTTGCTTGACTTCCTCAGAAGGGACAATGGATCTTAAAATATTAATGCCAGCACGTGATGGAGAGACAGAATGAAACAGCTCCAACAGCTGAGGCTCTGCTTCACTCTGGGGAGAATCACCCAGCCTCTCAAACATCAGCATGTTACAGCTCCTGAAGCAGATTTAATTTATTAGCCAAATTTACGGCAAATAGATTATCTCTGTCTTGGTAATAAACTTGACATGAAACATGCACCTCATGAATAACAGATAGTTGGTAAATGCATGAAAGAGACAATTTTCTCAGTATTAGTTCTTAGTTAAGCAGGCGCATCACTTATCACTTTACCCATACTCCTCACAGAATTTCAAACACATCAAACAAAGCCTGTTATAGGCTTTCTGAATGTGGCTGCTGCTGTGCTTTTATTAACTTTCAGGGCTATTTGCCTGCGTCTTCTTTCAAGTCATTTTATTTATTTTAACTGGAAGACAGAACTCCATGATGCTGATGTATTGAGAGGAGGGAACACTCCCAAGAGGTGGGTGGACCGATTGCAGGAAGGGAAGTCTCACAGTAAAGATCTTTTCATTTAGAGCAGGCTCTGTTTAAGCAGGTTTTTGCATTTGTCAAAGAACATTATTAAAATGTGTTTGCCTCACTGCCTTTGAGCTTGGCAGAAATGAATCTATTGCACTGTAGGGAACATCGCTTACTTAATCGTTTAATTTTAGCACAATGGATATTAAAAATGAAGAAAGCAATACCTCAACTAAATAATCCTGAATGGCAATTGTCCCTGTGGTATTCAATTCTTGATTAAAAATTATAAAGGAATTTAAAATAAAATAGAATTGAACCGTCTCACTATAACGTAATAGGTCATCTATTTTAGCTGTACCTATAAATATGAATATGTAAATACTTTTGAGTTGATATTGATGAATTATGCTTTCTTTATGCAATTTGTGTCAGAGTCATCAGCTCTGGAAATCCCAGAATTTGGCACAACAGCTCCAACACTTGAGCAAAGATGTTCGAACTAGGAAACTGATATTTTGACTTGGGTTTGCTGAGTGAAGTAGACTTTCGTTGCCTCCTCATTGAAGAATTGGTGATCTGGCATCTTGTATATCTCACATGGATGCTGTAATGTGTAGACTGTGGAGAGGTATTAACTGTAACATTGTCTAAGGACAGCATATTGGTAGATTTTGGGATGCAAGAGGCAGACAGCAGGAAGAAATGAAGTAGCAAAGACAAGGGGCCTCTAGATATGACCAAGCTGAGGCAGCCTGAGGAGGTCATGACTCTTCAGCAATGAGCAGGTACCAGATCTTCCCATCACATGCGTCAAGACGGGTGCTGTAGATGAGATAGTGATGGTCCATGTGCCCATTTCCCCTCGCTGGAGGGCATCAGCAAGCACAATGGCTGACTAACCCTTGGGATTAAGCTCTGAGGATTTTCAAGGCATATAATTTATCCGTGACAACATCAAAGTATTCTCCCGTATTTATAGATTTATATATCTGACCCTGCCTCTCTTCACCTCCGCTCTGTTCAAAATGTTACATTGTCTCATCCAATTAATCCACCAAAAATGCATTACCTTGCATTTCTTCAAGCATTTAAATTTCATTTGTTCAAGCCCAACCTGCTGCAGAGGCGTGTAATATTGTTTCTGAACAGCTTGATAAAGAAAATATCGATGATATCCATTTTTTTTCCCAAAGCAACTGGGAGAAGTAGAGTCTGTAATACAATGATCTTTCCACTAGAGAGCAGCAGCAACAAATCAAGGCTGGTGAGGCTTTACAATTGACTTTTGTGAAATCCTCTGACATGTCTCATTTATTTAATATGAATGAAGGTGACAGTAGGGTGAATGCATGAGAGAGCTTTGTTGTAAAGGATTCTGCCATCAACTGTTTGCATTTGATATTTCATTCTGGGTTTTGCAACTGTTAAGTGGCTAGAATGAACTAGCATCGCAGATTTCTGTCTTACGTTGAGGTCTACAGTGCAGACAAAAGGCCCTTCAGCCCATAGAGTTTGTGCCCATCAAAAACAGCCACCTACCTATTCTAATCCCATTGTCCAGCACTTGGCCCATAGCCCTGTATGCCTTGGAGTCAGAAGTGCACATCCAACTACTTTTTAAATGCTATGAGGGTTTCTGTCTCTACCACCCTAATAGGCAGTGAGTTCCAGATTCCCACCACCTTCAGGGTGAAAGAAATATGTCATCACATCTCTAAAATACAGCCTCACTCCCCACTTACTGTAAATCTATGCCCCTGGTCTCTTATCTATCTATGCCCCTCATAAACCAATCAGGGAGCCCTGGCTGACAGATATAAACAGGAGTGTCAGGTTCTGTTCACTCTGAGAGCTGGCTCTGACAGAGCTGGGTCAGTGTCAAAGACTACGTTTCTGACATCATGCCGCTATTTGGGAAGCTTAATTCATTTGACCCTGCTGTCAAAGACTGAGCCCAGTATGTGGAAAGAATGCATTATTTTTTCTGGGCAAATGACAGTGGGGCAGATGAAAGGCAGTGAGCAATTCTCCTGACAGCTTGCAGACCCACAGCTTTTTTGGTTATTAGGAGCGTAACTTTCAGACCGGTACCAGATTCTAAAACCTTTCAAGAGTTGTCGGATTTAGTTAAGGAATATTACAACGCTAAGCCTTCTCTAATTCTGAGATGCAATCAGTTTTGTTCAGTAATTCGAGAACCAAGGGTGTCCGTAATGGGATTTTTGATTAGGTTAAGACAACTAGCAAGCATGTGACTTTTGATTTAATTTTAATAAGATACAGGGAGACCATTTGGGATTAATGATGTGACCATGCAAAAGAACCTACGCCTGAAGTCCAACTAGATATCAAACAGGCACTTAGAGAACTAGGACATAGATTTTAGACATTTCTTCCATGCAGGTGTATGCCTTAGAAGGGAAAAATGTGTGTTCCAGACACCCCATGTGATCTACTTGGGCTACAGAGTCAACAAGACTGGGTTATACCGGTTGGAAGATAAAGTAAGGGCAATTAAAGGTGCCTCCAGCTCCCACGTCTGTACTGGAGCTTAGGTCTTTCCTTGGGCTGGTGAACTATTACAGATAGTTCATACATAACTTGGCCACCATCCTGGCACCTTCGCATCAACTCATAAAAAAGGGTCAACCTTGGAAATGGTTGCATATGCAAGCCTTAGCTTTCAGGGAAGTGAAGAAACTGCTATCATCCTATAAGGTGTTGGTGCTCTATGCTTCCAAGCAAGACATAGTATTGACATGCGATGCTCCCTCATATGACATTAGAGTAGTATTAGCTTATAGGTGGCTCAATGGAGAGGAATGTCCAATAGCTTATGCATCCAGTACTTTGGCTAATGTAGACAATAAACGTGCTCAGATAGAGAAGGAAGGTTTGGCGGTCATACTTGGAGACAGGAAGTTCCCCCAATGCCTTTATGGATGTAAATTTGTAAGAATGACGGACCACAAACCACTGCTAGGTCTACCTAAAGAGGACAAGGTGCTGCCACCCATAGGTCATGCCAAAGTAAGTGGTGAGCTCTAATACTAAGTATGTATAATTACAAGTTGGAACACTGCCTGGGAGGCCAAGTAAAATATGCAGATTCTTTGAACCACTTTGTGCTGACAGATACACCTCTAGTGGTATGGCCAGTGGAAGAGACCCTAATGGTTTTAAATTTTGTGAACACACTTCCAGTCACAGATGATAATATCAGATTTTGGATGCAGAAAAATCCAGTCCTGGCAAAATTGCAACAGCTGGTGGTGCTGGGGGAAACTAAAGGGCTGTCACAATCAAAATTGAAACCTTTCTGGACCCAAAGAGACCAAATCACAGTAGAGGGTGGCATGGGGAGCAAGAGTGATTGTCCTGAGCAATGGTCACAGCCAGACACCAGCTGAACTCTATCAGGGTCATCCAGGGGTTTCCAAAATGAAGATGTTCACGAGAAGTTTTGTCTGCTGCCCAGGATTGGATGCAGACAAGAGTACGTTGGTGGGGCAGTGCCAACAAGAACAAAAATTATGCCAGCAGCTCCATCACATTCGTGGAAATAGCCAGGTAAACCCTAGACTTGGTTACATGTCGATTATGCAGGCCCTTTCTTGGGCTCAGTGTTCTTAGTCATTGTGGACATCCACTCAAAGTGGCTGGACATGGCATAGAGTTCATTCATCAAACATGGGATGACAATATCTTTGGCAATACACAGACACCCAGAAGTATTAGTCACAGATAATGGGCCATCGTTTACCAGCAGGGAATTTGAGTATTTCCTAAGACAAATGGTGTTCAACATATAAGGGCAGCTCCATACCATTCATCATCCAATGGTCTGGCAGAAAGAACATTCCAAACTTTGAAGGCAGGTTTAAATAAACAGCCTACAGCTTCACTAGATACCAAACTGTCCCAGTTCCTGATTGATTGTAGGACCACCCCTCATACAACTACAGGGTTAGCTCCAGCAAAGTTGCTAATGGGCAGAAGACTCCACCCCAAGTTCAATCCAATCTTCCCGGACCAGGGTAGGGGGCAGGGTTAAACAGCATCAGGAACACCAATGCCAGACACAAGACTCTAATAAGCAAGAGAGACAGTTTACTTCCAGGGACGAAGTTTGATGTAGGAACAACAGGAATATTTTTATGCATTCATAGGAAGAGGGCATCACTGGCCAGGCAGCATTTATTGCCCATCCCTGCCCAGAGGGCAGTTAAGAGTCAACCACATTGCTGTGGGTTTAGAGTCACATATAGGCCAGATCCTTCCCTAACAGGGCATTAGTGAGCTAGATGTGTTTTTCCCGACAATTGACAATGGATTCACGGTCATCATTAAACTCTTAATCCCAGATATTTATTGAGTTCAAATCTCACCATCTGCCGTGGCAGGATTTGAACCCAGGTCCCCAGATTGTTATCTGGGTCTCTGGATTAACAGTACAGCGATAATACCAGTAGGCCGTCACCTCCCCACTAAATGGGAATGGCCCTGTATGAGTAAGAGGCATGGTCAACATGAGGTCAAGTCCAGTGATGTATAAAGTTCAGGTCAGTGCGACGATCCTGAACAAGCATGTGGGCCATGTAAAAGTTGCAAACTCACAAACAGTGCAAGAGCAAAACATGCCTAGATCCTCAACTGACTTTCTGACTGCTCTCGAACCTGTGAGTTCTTCCTCTCCATCAAGTTTTTGAAGATTCCCCAGAACCTGAGATGTACATACCAGATGTTGCTGCCTCGACACCTTTGTGGCCTGAAGAGGAGAGTGAATTTCTTCCAAGATGCTCCGAGCGCAAGAGGTGAGCCATTGTGCGTTACACGCCTCCTGTGACAGAGGCAGAGTTGGAGGAATGGGAACCAGTGCTGAAACGGCCCCCAGGGCGATTAACAAAAAAAGAGCTGGCCTACATCCTTGGACTCAGAGGGTGAAGGATGTAGTGATTGTAACGAGTCAGAAAGGTGGATCTCCTTGAATATGAGTTCCTTAATTGAGGCTGTTAATCTGGTCCAATCGAAGAGCCCTTGCTGACAGATAAAAACAGGAGTGTCAGAGGTTCTGCTCACTCTGAGAGCTGGTTCTGAGGGAGTTGAATCAGGGTCAAGGGCTCACCATGTGTAACTAAAAGAGTGGCCTGGTGACTGGATACCAGTCTCTGGGGAATTATTTCATTTTCCAGTCACATCCCTCCTACCTGTGACATGCATGATAGTCAGGTGGGAAGAGCAATAAACTAGACTAACACTAACTGCAGTTCTGAGAAAGGACCACCGGACCCAAAACGTTAACTCTCATTTCTCTTCACGGATGCTGCCAGACCTGCTGAGCTATTCCCGCAATTTCTGTGATAACAAGGTGTAGAGCTGGATGAACACAGCAGGCCAAACAGCATCGTAGGAGCAGGAAGGCTGACGTTTTGGGCCTAGACCCTTCATCAGAAATGGGTGAGGAGAAGGGGGTTCTGAAATAAATAGGGAGAGAGGGGGAGGCGGATAGAAGATGGATAGAGGAGAAGATAGGTGGAGAGGAGACAGACAGCTCAAAGAGGCAGAGATGGAGCCTGTAAAGGTGAGTGTAGGTGGGGAGTTAGGGAGGAGATAGGTCAGTCCAGGGAGGGCGGACAGGTCAAGGGGGCGGGATGAGGTTTCCTACCTCATCCTACCTAGGCCCGAAACGTCAGCCTTCCTGCTCCTATGATGCTGCTTGGCCTGCTGTGTTCATCCAGCTCTACACCTTGTTATCTCAGATTCTCCAACATCTGCAGTTCCTACTACCCCCGCAGTTTCTGTGTTTGTTTCTGATTTACAGCATCCGCATTTCTTTCAATTTTTATTAAGGAATTGTCATAGTTCATTCAGCCCTTGAATCTTTTTTTTTGTGTTCATTCACGGGATAAGGGTGTCACTAGCTAGGCAGCATTTATTGCCCATCCCTAATTGCCCAGATGGCAGTTAAGAGCCAACAACATTGCTGTTGGTCTGGAGTCACATGTAGGCCAGACCAGATAAGGATGGCAGTTTCCTTCCCTAAAGGACATTAGTGAACCAGATGGGTTTTTTTTGGCAATTGACAATGGATTCATGGTTATCATTAGATTCTTAATTCCATATATTTATTGAATTCAAATTCCACCATCTGCCATGGCGGGATTTGAACCCGGATCTCCAGAATGTTGTCTAGGTCTCTGGATTAGCAGTCCAGCGATAATACCACTAGGTCATCACCTCCACTATTTAATAAGATCTTGGCCAATTTGATTGCGATAACTACCGAAGTAACATATTCAGAAACATTTTCAGTGTCGCTACATAAAATTTCAAGTTTAAAAAGAAACAATACTGGAGTAAATGGGGATTTTAATGTTTAAGTGCACATTTCAGAAGCAGTTGCTTTGTCCCATAATGCACCAAATTATTAAGGTTGTTATATCTGTTTCTAATATGATTTTACTGACAGCTGTATCGGCACTTCCTGGTTTTTCTCTAAAGACTCATTGTGTATTAAGCAGCTTTGAAATTCTTAACTCCTTTCAACAAGAGATTTCATAATGCATTTCATAAAAAGGAAACAAAACAGAAATTGCTGGAAAAGCTCAGCAGGTCTGGCAGCATCTGTGAAGGAAACAATCGAGTTAACGTTTCGGATCTGGTGACCCTTTCTCAGAAATTCCTCAGATAGAATCAGTTCTGAGGAAGGGTCACCAGACCCAAAACGTTAACTCAGTTTTTTCCTTCACAGGTGCTGCCAGACCTGCTGAACTTTTCCAGCAATTTCTGTTTTGTTTCCTGATTTACAGCAGTTCTTTCGGTTTTGTTTCGCATTTTATAAAAACCCCGTCTTATTTGTAAATCAACAATTGTCTATTGTTGATCAGCAAATGTCAAAAGTTCTGGCATGCCTCCTTTGAAAGGATTTTCTTTTCATTTGGCAACTGAATTCATCTCCTGTTTGGAACCAGTAAATTCTGCCTGGAGAAAAGGTCATGTCAAAAACATGGAGAGCCTCCCAGAGCTCATCACATGGCGCAAACATAGCATAAACTTACCAACAACACACAAATGGTTGCAGCATCGACTTTTCTAGGTTTCATCCGGCAGGTAGTCATTACGCACCCATATGGATGGAAGTTCATTTTCTTCAGGAGCAGAGTGTGGTGATCATGGTTCAGGCTCCACTTTACACAGATTATAATCTGCATTGAACATTGAGCATCTGGGTCACACCTCCAATGACAAGCCTTCAAAAACAGCATGGGCTAAAATTGACAAATTGTAGCATTCCCACATACCAAGTTTCCAATGGCGTTGTTGTGCATTGATGCACATTGTCTTTCTTATTACTCTAGAAGATTACTTTAACGTTAGCTTATGCCTTAAACGAATTCTGTTCCCTGTATATTCAGATGTACATCTCATACAAACCAAATTACTTTGGGGAATTCTCAAAGATTCTTCAGGGTCTTGACAGGGTAAATGCTGAGAGAGTGTTTGCCCTCACGGGAGCATATAGGTCCAGAGGGTATTGTCTCAGAATCGAGGGGCACCAATTTAAGACTTAGATGATGAGGAATTTCTTCTGTCAGAGGATCGTGAGTCTTTGGAGCTCCTTGCCACAAAGAGCTGTGGGGGCAGAGTCCTTGCATATATTTAAGGTTGAGATAGATTCTTGATCAGTATCAAACTGGAAGGCATAGTTTTAAGGAGAGACAGGAAAGATTTAAAAGGGACCTGAGGAGTAACTTTTGCCACACAGAGGGTGGTGTGCATGTGAAACAAGTTGCCAGAGAAAGTGGTAGAAGTGGATACAATTACAACAATTAAAAGACATTTGGACAGGAATATGAATAGGAAAAGTTTAGAGGGATATGGACCAAATGCAGGCAAATGGGACTAGTTCAGTTTCGGACACCTGGTCAGCATGGATGAGTTGGACCGAAGGGCCTGTTTCCTTGCTGTATGATTCTATGAGTCTGTGACTCAGTAAGGGAATCCAGGGTTACAGGGAAAGGGCAAGTAAGTGAGCGTTGGGAATGTCGAATCAGCCATGATCCTATTGAATGGTGATGCAGGCTTGAGGGCCTGAAATGCCTACCTGATCCTATTTCCTATAGTCTTATGGAGCCAGTTAGCTCAGTGGCCTGGATGGCTGGTTTGTGATGCAGAAGGACACCAACAGAATAAACTAAATTCCTGCTCTGCCTGAGGTTACCATAAAGGTCCTGCCTTCTCAACCTTGTCTCTTGTCCTTGACTGAGGCATGGTGACCCTTAGGTTCAACCACCATCAGTCATCTTTCTCACTCTCTCTGTATAATATCTTACACCTCTCTTCCCTCACATGTTCATTCCAGACTGGTGCTTTCTGTCTTACTGTATCAGGGATATGTCATCAGTTACATCCTCATTATTTATGCATGTCTTATTTCTTCTATTTATTCCCCCAAATTTCTCTCTGCTTAATCTATATCATTATTCCATGTATTTACATTTCCTTGCACATCTTTTGTAACTGTTAATATCAATAATAACAACATTATTACTATTATTGTTATGATCATTATATCGAAAATTCCCCACCAGCCATCCACTGTCCATCCCCTAAACAAACCTCAAAGTCTGAAATGCATAGGTTGAGATGATTGGGAACTCGCTCGAGATTCTGATCTGACTCACTTTAGTTCTAACACTAGGGTGATGGTGTTGTACCATGTCTGGAGTCGTTGTTGCATGTCTGGGATAGTTGAACCACTCCGTACTCTAGTTGATGTTGTACAGGTGAGGCTGCCTCACATCCTGCGATAATTACACTCATTCTCACTTCTTCCCTCAAGTAAGGTCAATGTTTTCCTGTTGCTCCTGAATGTCTGATAAGGTGTTCTGACAATGTCAGATTGCAGTTAATTGGTTTCTTTGATGATTATAGGTCCTGACTTCTTGTTCCTTGTCAAGTCCTTCTGTCGTGGCTTTGAGGCTGATAAAGTTTTCATCTAACGTTGTACCATGTCTGCTGCTTTTCAGGTGTTTTGTTTTCTCATGTTCCTAAAATTGTGAATTACGTTTGGTTTAAGATTATTTTCTAAAACTGGTGTACCCATTTTAAATCTCTTCTTAATGAACAATTCCATTGGCAGGTATCCATAATCCCATGGTGTTGCTCTGTAACTGAGTTGAGCTAATGCCCAGTCTGAATTCTCATGCGTCAGTGACTTCACAATTTTGATGTTCGTTCCACCTCTCTCTTCAACTGTTGATTATGTGGAGAACTTGACACGAGGTGATGCCTACCTCCAAAGCGAATTTCCTGAAATCCTCATTCACAAATTGAGTTTCGCTGTCCAATATTAATTTTGCCAGGAAAACTGTGTATTACAATGTTCCATTCCAATGTTCTGATTACTGAATCTGCTGTCGTTGAATGATGTGTTATCAATTCAATCCATCTTGAACGATAATTGACTAGGACTAAAGACATCTTCCACCTAAAGTCAAACAAATCCATTGTTAGCCTTTCCAGTGGCCCTTCCAGAATTCTTGATGAAATACCTTCCTCTCTGGGCACTTGGTTTTGTATGGCACAGAATGATGATTAGCATGATGAGGCATAGCCCTGTATGGCTTTCCTATTGGCAGATCATAGGGAAAAGTCAGGAAAGTGGTGATGATTTTTATCTGATCAGCCATGATCTCATTGAATGACACAGCAGACACAATGGGCTGAATGGCCAATTTCTGCTCCTATACTTATTGTTTCCCCCTCTCTGCAATCCACCTCACTGGTAAACCCTGGAGTCTGCTGCCTAAGGTCCGCTGTGGTCTCTTGTGCAATGCAATATCACTTTGCTCCTACGCTTTCCTTTCATCTTGGCTGCTTACCTCTGTCCTCCAGCCCAGTAGACAAACACCAAAACCTGCATTGCAAATGCTTTTTAATACAAACAAAAGTGTGTGGTAGCAGTAGGTTAGAAATCAGTTGTAGAAGTCTGAAAATAACCTGTTAAACAGCTAAAAATTCCATCAGCAGGCTTAAAGGGCAAACCAGCAATTAACTTATAGTCGATGAAACCTTTGAATTAAAATGCATCCAATGCCTTGCTGCACTATCAGTTGCTGATTATCACAAAATCAATCAGGCATTGGGACAGCCCTGATATACAAAAAATTCCTAAATGCATAGGACTGCTATTAAAATATTTTAATGAGTGTTTTAAATATGGCCAGTGCAAGCCCTGGACGCTTAAAGAGGAACACTATTGAAAAGATTGGGAGGTAACTTTCTAGCATGGAACAACGGAGACTGAAATCTTCACTGCCAGATTTGCATTTGTAAAACAGTGTTGTCCTAATGACTTTCTGGGTCATTGAGTCAAAGTCAGATTTGCTTTCATATTGCTTTGTTCCTTCCTTGTAAAATTATTTGATCAGATAGTTACTGGTTTAATTCAACCGGACTGGTACACTGCATTCTAACTTGCTTGTAGTTATACAGATGATTGATTGACATGTCATATTCATCTGTCCTGTGCCATTGAATGCAATACTTTATCTGCAACATCCATTATTCAACAACACCTAGACTGACCTTTCTTTCTACTGCCCCACACTTTGCTCTTTAAATCTATGTAGATTCTGAGGTCTAATCAAATGACCAAACTGCTAACTGACAACTTATTTATCAGATATCAGCATTTAAAGTTATTTTTGCTCTTGTTGTTTTAAGCACTTCTCCATTTGTCTTTTGGTCTGCGCAACAAATTTTAAGCATACATCTTAACATCCACACTAATATCAAAATCCTAGAGACAAAGAAAATGCTGCAGATGCTGGAATCCAGGTAGACAAACAGGAGGCTGGAAGAACACAGCAGGCCAGGCAGCATCTGGAGGAAAGGAGCAGTCAATGTTTCAGGGCTGAAGAAGGGTAATGCCCAAAACGTTGACTGCTCCTTTCCTCCAGATGCTGCCTGAATATCAAAGACCTCTTTTTATTTCCACACATCTTTATTTATTGTCCAGGTTCCTGAGATATCCAGGAAAGAGGATCGAATGCAGCATCTCGTAAGGTTTTACTTTATTAGAAGCTCGAGTCTTCTTATTGTTAATACATCCTTTATCTTCACAAAACTATTTCCAGCTATGTCTATCCTTCTTCTGACTTTGTCATTGCGTCTAGCATCTTCAGTTATCATTTCTGCTGTGGAGGTTAACTTGCCTGTTCATTCCAATGTGGTGTAATTCACTTCAACCTTCACTCTAATTCCTTCTCAGATATGGAGTATAATTCCCATTGTTATCCTCTTTCTGATATTCAGACTCAGCCAACATTCTAAACCTCTGGAGCTTACTTGATCCAGGATATTTTGTCAGACCTCTTCTGATTCTGAATAGAGCTGGAATGTTAGCGTGTTGTAAGATTGTTATGTTATTGCCTCCAAATTATACCCTGGAACTACATCTAATACTGTGAATATTTGCTCCATGTACATATTGACTAATTCTGACAATAGTATACAGCCTTGTCATACTCCTTTGTTTATTAGAAACATATCTCATTGTCCCTCTTCTAGCCCAATGTTCGCTATTTGCTTCTCCCAGTATAGGCCTCACATATGCACTGTCAATGTCACACTTAAATGTGATATTGGAAGGCAAATTAAATGTCATAATTTATTGCATGGGGAATGAAATTTTAAAACAAGGATCTGAAGAAGAGCCCAAAGATGTGTGGGTTAGGGTGGATTGGCCATGCTAAATTGCACGTAGTGTCCAGGGATGTGCAGGCTGGGTGGATTAGCTATGGGGAATGCAGGATTGCAGGGATAGGGTAAAGGAATGGGTCTGGGTGGGATGCTTTTTGAAGAGTCAGTGTGGACTAGATGGGCTGAAGGCCCGGTTTCCAAACTGCAGGGATTCTGTGGTTCAATGATCCTATGACTCAAAATGTTAACTCTGCTTCCTCTCTACAGATGCTGACAGATCTAGAGTTTCTCCAGCAATTTCTGATTTTGTTTCTGATCTTCAGCAATTGCAGTTCTTTGCTTTATAAAAATAGGGCTGTTTCGCTAAAGTTGTAAGTACATTTTATGAGGTCACATCCGGAGTACTGTGTACAGTTTTAGTTTCCTTATCTGAGAAAGAATGTAAATACTTTAGATGCAATCCAGAGAAGTGTCATTTGACTGATATCTCACATGATCTTGTGAGGACATGTTAGACAGACTAGACCTATATTCATCAGAGTTTAGAGGAATGAAAAGTGATCTTATTGAAATATGTAATACCGTGAGACGACTTGACAGGGTGGATGCTGAAAGGATGTTTTCCCTTGAGACTAGAAAGTAGGGATATTATTTAACAATAATTAAGATCCTTTCAGGACAGAGATGATGAAGGCATTTTTTCTGTCAGATGATGGTGAGTCTTTGGAACTCTTCCCTAGTGATCTGCGAAGATGTGGGTCATTGAATATTTTTAAGGCAAAGTTATATTGATAGACAAGGCAGTCAAATGCTATTGGGAAATACATGAATGTGGAGTTGAGTACGCAATGAGATCTTAGTGGACCAAATGGCCTATTGCTACTAATTCATATGTACAAAGATAAATAGTCACTTTCTCATCAGAGAGAGATGACTGGTGGTGAGTTTGAACCTCAAGGTCGCCACACCTCAGATGAGGAGTGCGGTTGTGAAGAAGGGACCTTCATGGTAATGTCAGCCGGTACAGCAAACCAGTCATCCAGACAACTGAGCTAATCGATATAAGTAACACAGCTATTAACTTTAGGTGATAAAAATACTTGAAGGCTTTTCCATAGTCTACAAATCAAAATGTAGAGCTGGATGAACACAGCAGGCCAAGCAGCATCAGAGGAGCAGAAGGGTCTAGGCCTGAAACGTC
This sequence comes from Rhincodon typus, assembly GCF_021869965.1. Lineage (NCBI taxonomy): Eukaryota > Metazoa > Chordata > Chondrichthyes > Orectolobiformes > Rhincodontidae > Rhincodon > Rhincodon typus. Next base: position 54,077,313 of record NC_063348.1, read on the forward strand.
AGCCTTCCTGCTCCTCTGATGCTGCTTGGCCTGTTGTGTTCATCCGGCTGTACACCTTGTTATCTCAGATTCTCCAGCATCTGCAGCTCCTACTATCTCTAAATCAAAATGTATTTTGGTTCACATCCAGATATTCATTGAACATTGTTTATAAATTAAATATTCTTTCTCTTGTCCTACTCCAGGTCTAAATTCACACTGTGTTTCGCCAATTTCTTCTTCGAATGTTTAATTATTTATTTCTATTATGATTTTAGAGATCATGTCAATGTTACAGCTCATTTAAGGATATAGAGTTAAAAGCATTTCTTTTTAGTTTTTGACAGGATGAGATTGTGATTGACACAGTCCAGCATTCATTTCCCATCCCTAGTTGCCTTGAACTGACTGGCTTGATCAGCACTTTCAAAGGTAATTAAGAATCAAACATATTGCTTTGGGTGTGGAGTTCTGTTTAAGCCAGACCAGATAAGGGTGCGAGATTTCCTTCCCTGAAGAATTTGAGGAATTTTCTTTCAATCCTCATAATTTTCATGGTCACTTTTCTGAAACTAGCTTTCAATTCCAGATTTTATCAACTAAATTTAAATTTCTTCGCTTCCCATAATGGGATTTGAACCTATGTCCTTAAAGCATCAGTTAGGCCTTTGAATAACATGCTCAAAGATGTTGCAACTACACCATCAGTGCATGCCATTGGTTTATGTTTCTTTGGTGGCTTGATATTGATGAATAATTAATATATCGATAGAATGTATCCTTTCATGTACATTTCATCAAAACTGTACCAATTGTAATGAGGTCAGACAGCTGGACTCATAGCATATGAGTTCCCTGATTGGGGCTGTTAATCTGGTTCATTCAGGGAGGCTTGGGTGGCCTATAAAAGAGGGTGAATGTCAGAGATACTGGCACTCTGGTGCCTGACTCTGAAGAGGCAGTACTAAAGTCAAGGACTGTTCATGTATAAATAAACAGTGACTTGGTGATACGAAACCAGCCTCTGTGGAGTTATTTTAGTGGTGACGAGAGTAAGACACAATCCTGAAGAAATCTGCTTGCAAAAGTCATCTTTGAGTTCGTTAAGCATTTCTTACATCATGCCTTTGTTTGGGAAGCTTAACTTGTTTGACCCTACCATCGAGGACTGAGCCTAGTATGTGGAAGGAATGCATTATTTTTTCTGGGCAAGCAACATTGTGGCAGATGAAAAGCAATGAGTAATTCTCCTGACAAACCTATGGAGCTGCAACTTTTTCTGTCATTAGGAGCCTAACTTTCCCTGAGGTACAAAATACTAAAACCTTTCAAGAATTGATGGACATGGTGAAGAAATATTATGACTCCAATCTTCCCCTAATTCTGAGATGTTTCACTTTTACTCAATAATTCGAGAACCAGGGGAATCTTTATCAGGGTCTTTGACAAGGATAAGACGAATGGCAGAAGCCTGTACTTTGGTTTAACCCTTAATAAGATGCTTAGAGACCATCTGGCACGTAGGATTAATAATGTAACCATGCAAAACACCTACTAGCTAAAGTTTAACTGGACTTCAAATAGATGCTTTATCATTGGAAAATGTGGCAAGTAGAGCATTTGAGTTGCAAGGCACTCCAACAGAAGTGGACACCCTTGCCAGTCTGAGACAAAAAAAGACTGCAGAGGCAGGAATCCAAGTTGGACAAACATGAGCCTGGAAGGCCAAGAAGGCCAGGCAGCATCTGGAGGAAAGGAGCAGTCAACGTTTTGGATATTATCTTTCTTCAGGACACTGAAGAATGGTAATACCTGAAACGTTGACTGCTCCTTTCCCCCAGATGCTGCCTGGCCTGCTGTGTTCTTTCAGCCTCCTGTTTGCCTACCTTGACAGCCAGTCTGACTGAGCTCAGGGAACACCACTTGAGTGTAGGCAATTGTATAGCCTCACTCAGGATATACCCTGATCAGTGGGACTGTAGATCGGCCCACAGCAAAACTCCAAAACAAAGCCAAATCTCAGCCAATTCCACAATTCTGCAAGGTCCACCCAGCGCCATTTGCCTTACAAGCAATAGTAGAGGCAGAAATCAGGAGGTTGGAAAGCAAAGGAATCATCAAACCAGCCCAATTCATGGAATGGGCAGCACTGGTCTTACTGATTTTGTGGAAATTTTAAACAAATAAACGGCTTTTCACAGCTGGATAAATACCAACATATACTCAAAGTTGGCGGGGGGGGCTGTCCTTTACGAAGCTAGGCTTGAGCCACACATACTTGCAATCGAGTTGAGACCAGGATTCCCAGAATAATGTTGCGATTAATACCCATAAGGGTTTGTACCAATGTATGAGACTGCCATTTGTGGTTTTGGCAGCCTGTTCAATTTTTCAGTGGATGATGGAGAACATTTTACAAGTTCTACCCCAAGTGACCATTTACATAAATGATGTCCTAATAACAGCGAAAACTAATATAGACACTTAGAGAGCTTGGACATAGTCCTAAGGCATTTTTCCAATGCAGGGAAGGGAAACATCTGTGTTCCAGGTACCCCAAGCGACTGACTCGGGCTACAGAGACAGCAAGACTAGGTTACACCCATTGCAAGATAAAAGGGGTGATCAAAGGTGCCCTGGCTCCCACATCTGTCAAGAAGCTTAGGTCTTTCCTTGTGCTGCTGAGCTATTATGGAAAGTTCACACATAACCTGGCCTCCATCCTGGCACCCTTGCATCAACTCTCAAAAAATGGTCAGCCTTGGAAATGGTTGCGTAGCCAAACCCAACTTTCAATGATATTGGCATACTATGATCCCAAGATATATCTGGGTATTGACATGTGATGCCTCCCCGTATGACATCAAGGTGGTATTAGTTTGTAGGCGACCCAATAGAGATGAACGCCCAATAGAATATGCATTCAGAACTTTGGCTAATGCAGAGTATTGATATGCCCAGATAGAAAAAGAAGAATTGGCAGTCATATTTGGAGACAGTAAGTTCCACCAATACCTTTATGGATGAAAATTTATGGTAATCATGGACCACAAATCCTGACTTGGTCTGCTTAATGAAAACAAGACAGCACCATCCATAGCTTTGGATCACATTCAGTGCTGGGCTCTAATACTAAGTGGTTATAAATACAAGTTAGAACACTGTTTGGAAGGCCGAGGCAGTGAACATAGATGCATTAAGTTGCCTTACATTAACAGATACACCACCAGTGGGACCTCCAATGGAAGAGTCTAATGACATTAAATTTTCTGGACATACTCCCAGTCACAACTGACAATGTTAGATTTTAAACACACAAAGATCCAGACCTTTCAAACCTTTACAGCTCCGTACCACCCATCAGCCAATATCCTGGCAGAAAGAACAGTCGAAACTTTGAAGGCAGGCTTAAAGACCTTGAAGGGGTTGAGGGTGAAACAGCATCAGGAACTCCAATGCTGGATTCAAGACTCTGGCAAGTGAGATGGAAAGTTTGATACAGGGGATAAAGTTTGGTGTAAGTTTCATGCAAACGGCCCTGCATGTGTAAGATGCATGGTTGATGCAGGTCAGGACGAGTGACACAAAAAGTTTGGGTATGTGCAACGGTCCTGAACAAGCAAGTGGACCATATGAAAGCTGTGAATTCACAAACTGTGTGGAAGCAAACATGCCCTGCCCCTCAGAACTGTCATAAAATGCTGCTGGAACCCATGGATTCACCATCTCCGTCAATTATTGCCAAGTCCTCAGAATCAGAGATAGACATGACCGATGTAGGTGCCCCAATGCCTTTGCTGCCAGAAGAAGAGTGAAATTCTACTGAGGCACTCCTGGTGCAATAGGCGAGCTCCTGTGCATTGCATGCCATCTGGGACAGAACGGTGGCTCAGTGGTTAGCACTGCTGCCTCACAGCACCAGGGAACCAGGTTTGATACCACCCTCAGGTGACTGTCTGTGTGGAGTTTGCACATTCTCCCAGTGTCTGTGTCGGTTTCCTCCGGGTGCTCCAGTTTCTTCCCACAGTCCAAAGACGTGCAGGCTAGGTGGGTTGGCCGTGCTAAATTACCCACAGCGTTGAGGGTAGGAAACGCAGGGATAGGGATAGGGATGGTGGATGGGATGCTCTTCGGAGGGTCAGTGTGGATTCAATAGGCTGAATGGCCTGCTTCCACACTGTAGGGATTCTATTCTATGTATCAGATGCTGAATTGGAGGAATCTGAGCCAGGGCTAAAACGCCCAAGGAGGCTGTGTCCTTGGACTCAGAGGAAAAGGGATGTAGTGATTGTTATAAGGTCAGCCAGTTTGACATCATTGAATATGAGTTTCCTTATTAGTAGGTGTTAATCTGGTCCAATCAGGGAGCTCTGGCTGACATATAAAAAGGGCTGAGTGTCAGAGGTATGAACATTGATTTTGAATGAGGCAGTACTAAAATCAAGGACTGTACATGTGTAAATAAAAGATGAATTGGTGATGGGATACCAGCCTCTGTGGATCATTTCCTGTACGCATCAATGACAAAGCAAACCTTAACTATGGATTTTCATTTCAGTGGGTCCGCCATTCACTCTGCATCTTGAGGGCTCCCTTGATTTGAATCTGGGCTCTGAACTAGTCCGTCTCTTTTCTTATTACCAATCCTTGTGCACATTAGAATGATGACTTGCCCACACTACACCAGTTGAATGCTGTGTATCCTAAAACAAGTGTCGAACTAAAAATACAATCATTTCTTATATGCTTTACATTTTACTTTTAATTTCACAAGTCATATTTCACATTGACTCTGACTTTTCATTTATCTATAGACTTCTGTTATTTATCCTTTACAAATATCAGTATTGTTTTGGAATCAATCCAATGCCTCATACTTGTGTACCTCTGACAGAAGTCAAAGCCCTGACCTTTCCATATCACACGTATTAATTACCATAGTGCACCAACTGGGACTCAACAGGTAGAACTTAGAATTTAACAATCTACTCCAAAATCACCAAGCAGTTTTGAAAGAATGTCAAAGTCCTTTTTTTGAATAAAGAGAAGGTCAGCATAATTACATTTTATTAAATCAATGATAAATATCAGAGTATTCTCGGTTCTGTCTCAGATATGGACTTTGTCAAGTAGCACACAACCAACTGTACAGCCCACACTGTCAATTAAAACTCAGAGATTGGACAAATATAAGTGACCTTGCATTTGCGCTTCACTGAGGCAGTTTTCAGACTGTTTTGTCTAGTACACAGTGTATTTCTTTAGCCATTTCAATCATGGGAGCAAAAGATTATTTGATTGTTGGTGAGTGGAGCTTAAAGTTTCTGTCTATGCTGAATAACGTTAATTAAATTGTAGAATAATATAGCACAGACAGAAGCTCATTAAATTTGCTCTGGCTCTTTGGAACATCTAACCAGTTAATTTTACTTTCTGGCTCTTGCTCACATCCAAGCACTATTTGTTCATCCTTAAGCATTTATCGAATTCTGCTTTGAAGGCTACTGTTAATTTATTTTCACTTCCCTATCAGGTCGTGTGTTTCAAATCCTAACCACTGTCAATTATATCAGTTGACCTCAGATCCCATGAAATCTCATGGCATCATGTCAAACATGGTCAAGTAAACCTCCTTAGCTTGCCACAGACACAGGCCATACGATGATGCAGTAATGCTCCATGTTGAACATCACTAGGAAGAGAAACTAAGGATGGCAAGTGTATTCTGGAGGGGTGACTTTCAATATCCACACAAGGACCAGCTTTGTAGCATGACCACTTCCCAAGCTGGCCAAGTTCTAAAGGACTAGATAATGATCTTGTGGCAGAGTAGCTGCTTGGAGAGTCTGCATGCATCAATCGGCGAGCAGACCCATTGACTGCTGGTTCTGGATGTCTTTGTCGTGCATCGGCCCAGAGATCTGTGCAGCAACAGGAAAGATTAAAGGGAATATAGCTGCTGTACTTGATCTGCAGCAGGAGATGAGGGAAAAAAGAATGAAGACAGAAAATCTACCTTTCTTTTATCCATTCAGGGGATGTGGGCTTCGCCAGCATTTGTAAACCATCCCCCCTTGCTCTTGAGAAGGTAGTGATGATCTGTCTTCTTAAAGTGTTACAGTCCAGTTGATGTTAGGAATGTTGTTGGGGAGGGTTCTCGAGAACTTTAACCCTGTCATACTGTATTGGAAATCAGGGTGTATCTCTCCACTATTTGGTGTCATATCTATCAGGAAGGATATGGTTATGATAAAAACAACAAATGCTGGAAATCACAGCGGGTCAGTCAGCATTCACGGAGAGAGAGCAAGCTAATGTTTTGAGACTAGATGACCCTTCATCAGAGCTGAAGTGAAGTGTGGAGGCGACAGCATTTATGCTTTGGTTTGGGGGAGTGGGGGTTGTGGGCATAATAAGTGTAGTGTGCTGGTTGAGAAAAGATTTTGATAGTTCAGATAAAGTGATTGGAATGGGAAATTGACGGCTTTGGAAGCAAGTTTTAGCAAATATGTTGCTAAACACCAGCAGAGACTTGGAGAACAATGAAGATGTAAACGTTGAAAGAGACAATTGGAATCCTTGTCGTAGGGAAGAGCAAAACTTCTTCAGGGTAGGCATTCCTTGAAGAAATGTGGCAATCGATTAAACAAATTGTAGGAGCAAATTACTGCAGATGCTGGAATCTGTACTGAAAACAACAAATGCTGGAAATCACAGAGGGTCAGACAGCAATGGTTATGGTTGTTGGAAGTCACATCATCTCAGGTCCAGGATAGCAGGGTAGCTCCCTCAGCCTGACACCTTCTGTTGCTTCTTCAGTAAGCATATCTTCATCATAAGGTCAGAAGTTGAGATGTTTGCTGCTGAAAGCACAATATTCTTCACCATTTATAGCTTCTCAGAAGCTGAAGCCATCTGTGCCCATGGGAATTAAGACCTGTCCAATATCTAATCTTGGTTTGATGAGTGATAAGTAATATTCATACTGTGCGACTGCTATGCCTGACTATCTCTTACAAGAACGAATCTGACCATCACCCTTTGACATTCAATAGTATGATCAGCACAGAGTCAGAAACTATTAATATCCTGGGGTTTACCATTGACCAGAAACTGAACTGGACAAGCCATATGGATACAATAGCTCACCTCATGACTTCCCAAAGACTGTCCTCCATCGACAAGGCACAAGTCATGAGTGTGATGGAATACTCCCCAGTTGTCTTGTTGAGTCCAGCTCCAACCACACTTGACACCATCCAGGGCAAACTAGCACATGTGATTGGCACGTCATCCATGAACATTCACTTCCTCCATCTCTGCCAGGCAGTAGCCACAGTGTGCAACATCGACAAATTGCACTGCAGAAATCCACAAGGCTTCAACAACATGTTTCAATCCCATGGCCACTGCCACCTCGAAGGACAAGAGCAAAAGATACATGTGAACTCTATCACATACAATTTTCCCTAAAACCCACGCACCATCCTGACTTGGAAATATATTGCTATTCCTTCACTGTTGCTGGGCCAAAATCCTGGAATTCCCCCCCTAAGGGCATTATGGGTCTACCCACAGCACACGACCTACAGTGGTTCAAGAAGGCAGCTCATCACCACCTTCTCAAGGACAATGAAGGATGAGCAATAAATGCTGGCCTAGCCAGCATTACCCATGTCATGTAAGTGAATTAATAAAGAATAATCACTAATCAATAATTTCCTTTCTCTGTAAAAGTATTGAAATATTTTGGGTACTCATGTACCACAACCTGAACTGTGATGATAAAAACATAAGGGCATTAGGGTGCATTTGACATGGTATGCAGTGTAAAGTGGATGCAGTGAGAAAACAAACTGTCTTACACCTTCCCTTTCCTGAGAAATCAGCAAATGGAAGCCCTTGCATAAGTCTGTGTCTTTGCAGACTATCCATATTCTGTCATCTTGGCCTTTTATAACTTATGCTGCTCACCTGCAAATTCCATGGTGACTGTGACTCTGAAAGTGTTCACCAGGGCCATACTGCAAAGGAATCTCTTCACATTGGAGCAACTCACATGGTTGAAATACTTCTAGAAGTTATCCCAGTTTCACAATGAGCTGAACAAAAAAAAAAGATCTGTGAACAGTGGAAATCAGAAACAAAAACAGATGTTGCTGAAAATACTCAAGAATTGAAGAAGGGTCACTGGGCCTGAAACATTAATTCTGCTTTCTCTCCACAGCCTATGTTCCAGCAATTTTTGTTTTTGTTGGCAATCTGCTGCTTTGTATCAGCCACCATGCCCATTGAATTGTTATTCGTCTTTGAGTAAGTCTTCCCTTCAATATTACTGTTGAGCACATTTCCACCATCCTTTCATGATGTGCACCGGACCACAGCAAATTTCACTTTGGAAAAAAAAATCTTTTCTGTTTCTTTTGAAGGAACACACTTTAAAGTTTTGGAGATTTTTTTCAGGGGTCTGGTGTCAGAAAGTGAAAATATGAAGGGTGCTTCAGAAGGGTCTGAAGAAAGGTCCCAACCCAAAATGTCAGCTTCCCTGTTCCTCTGATACTGCCTGGTCTGCTGTGTTCCTCCAGCTTCACACTGTGTTGTATCAAGGAAAAAGGAACAATGGTTGAAAACTAATGAGATATGGATGCTGAGATGGATTCATGGAGTAATGAGAGAGCACTGGGTCAGGAACTAGCAAAGAAGATGCGAGTCAGCAAAGATTATGTGGGTGTAGGATTGAAAATGTAGGATCATCTTCTGGCTTGAATAGAGAGAGGGGATTCCAGGAAGAGGTACAAAAAGAGAGGTCTCAGGCCAGATGGAAGGGTGCATTGGTGAGGACTTAAGGCTGGATTTTTGCTGTGTTTGGCTTCAGAACTTTGAACAGTCATATTGAATGTTAGCTCTGTACTTCTCTTCACAGATGCTGTCAGACCTGCTGAGTTTCTCCACAAGATTGTAGCTTTGCTTTCAGATCACCAGCATCTGCAGCATTTAGCTTTTATTTAACTTTTTCTTCTTTATAACCATCCCAGCACTAATGGCAGAGATTTGACTCCTTTAAATGTAATGGGCAGAAATTTGTGCAACAAGAGAAAGGGACAAACATGGGCTTGAACAAATATATCTTTCCTATGAACTCCATCCCATTTATGTTTAGTTTGATTATGGGCTACTCATGCTCACTAGCAGTTAAAATAGAATGGTCAAGGGAAAATATAGCAAAATAAAGTTAGAAGATGCAATTTCCCCTAATAGTCTCCATTTAAACTGATTTATAGTTTTCCATTAATGTGTTTTTAAGAGGGAAAGAATTTTCCCTAAATTGTTATTTTTCATTTTTTGAAATTATGCTATTGATAAAAAAAAGGTCCCCTTTCCTCCTGCTCTGTTGTGGGTTAAATCCAGTGAACATAGTTTATTCCTTTTTCTCCCAAGTCACAAACCTATTATTATGACAAGGAAAATACCATTTGGAAATTAGTGTAAGTCTGTGACTTTTTAAACTTTCTTCAAAGATCCAGGCATTGCTGGTTGAGCCAGCATTCGTTCGCTATCCTTAATTGCACTGGGAACGGTGATGAGATGTTTCTGTGAACTGCTACCCTTGTAACAGGGCTACATCTGCAGTGCTGTTAGGGAGGGAGTTCCAGGAATTTAACGCAGTGACATTGAAGGAACAGCAATATATTTCCAAGATGATGATTGACTTGGAGCAGAACTTGAAGATGGCTGTGTTCCCAGAAGTCTGCTGTTATTGTTCTTCGAGATGCCTATGGGTTTGCTGGCAAATTTTCTTGTTGAATTGCTGCAGTGTATCTTGTGGATAGTACACACTACTGCTGCTGTGTGTCAGTGGGTGAAGGGAATGAGTCTTGGAGTTGGGGGATGGGTTGCCAGTCAAGTCGGCCATTTTGACCTGGATGGTGCCAAACTCTCGAGTGTTGTTGGTGTTGTACCCATCCAGGCCAGGGGAGAGTATGTCATCATACTCTTGATTTGTGGCTTGTAGATGTTGGACAGTCTTTGGGGAGTCAGGAGGTGAGTTACTTGCTACAGGACTCCTTGCCTCTGAGGTGATCTTGTAGCCACTGTATTTATATGACAAGTCCAGTTCTCTTTCTGATGTGAAGGTGCCAGTGGGGTGCTGTGGTGGACAAGGTCAAAAATCACACGACACCTGGTTATAGGCCAACAGTTTATTTGAAGATACAAGCTTTTGGAGGCTTGATCCTTCTTCAGGTGTCAGTTCTCTTTCTGGTCAATGATAACCCCTACAATGTTGAAACTTGGAGGATTCAGTGATGACAATGCCTTTAAGGTCAAGGGGCAGTGATTAGATTGTCTCTTATTGGAGATGTTCATAGCCTGGCATTGTGTGGTGTGAATATTACTTGTCACCTGTCAGACTAAGCCTGGATATTGCCCTGGATGTTGCATTTGGACACGGGTTGCTCAGTCTCTGAAAAATTGTGAACGATACTGAATATTTTGCTATTGTCAGCAAACATGATGTTTGGACATGTAAGGGTGACATGGTGGCTCAGTGGTTAATACGACTGCCTCAGTGCCCCAGGAATCTGGGTTTGATTCCAGCTTTGGGTGACTGTCTGTGTGAAGTTTGCACATTCTTCCTGTTTTTGTGTGAGTTTCCCCTGGGTGCTCAATTTCGTCCCACAGTCCAGCTTACGTAGATTGGCCATGTTAAATTGCCCTGTGCAGACTGGTTGGGTTAGTTATGGGCAATGTCAGATTACGGGGATACAGCAGGGGGCTGTGTCTGTGTTGGGTACCCTTTGCAGGGTCAGGTGCAGCCTCAATGGGCTGAATGGCCTCTGTCTGCACAGATGGGATTCTATGATGTTTAAAGATTCAGATTCTGTCAGAAGGAAATGGGATAGAAGTCTCCCAAGTCAGTGTTTTAAGAATCCTGTATCAAATTATTTTGTTATTAACACATTGATGAGCTTATATTTCATCCCCTCACAACCCCAGCCACCATTCACCTCTTCAAAATATATATTGAGAAAAAAACTTTTTTTCTCTCCAGGAAAACATCAAAGCATATTTCTCAGTTGGAATTGGGAATTTAAATCCAGGAATTTAACAAATGAACTACCATCAACTAATATGGCCAAGCTTCCAACCATATAGAAGGGCTCTTCTGGTGCATTGCTAGTGTCCCTACCTTTGAGCAAGAAGGCACAGTTTCAAGGTATGGGTCATAACACTTCAGAACAGGTTGATTAAAATACATCCAAATTTTTAGGCTCTAAAAGCAATGAGAGATTATTCTCAGCAATGCACTGAGATTCAGATCAAAGCCAACAGCACAGATTGAATCGCCCTGTCTCCTCATCTTATCTCATGCTTATGGAAGAGCTACCCTGAAGGTATAAACAGCTAATTGTCTCTCTCTAATGAAGAAGTTGACTGTTCTTCCATACTATATTCAAAACACACTTCTCCTCCACTGCCTACTGTGGGTATTAATATGATATTTGAAGATCTGGCAGAATTGACATCACTGTATGTCATCGGATGTTTAACATCATTCAGATATTTCAGATTTCCAGCATCCTTTTGATTTTGTTTTTTAGTACCATCCTTTCTGACTCAGGTGCTGAGATTTTAGCACTGAAGGATGGGGAAGAGATCACACAAGTGGTTATTTCAGAAGATTTCTGAAGAAGGGTCTAGGCCCGAAACGTCAGCTTTCCTGCTCCTCTGATGCTGCTTGGCCTGCTGTGTTCATCCAGCTCTACACCTTGTTATCTCAGAGTGTAAATGCTGTTCGATCTTTTGTAACAGAGATGGTGAGAATGGAAGCATCAAACCTACAGCATTTTACAGTGTGTCACCTTAAGCTCCAATTTCATTTTGAAATCCTGTCCAGCGTACAATAAATCACAGTAGCCTACAGCATGGTTCTGGTAACCAGATTAGTGTGAAAATGAAGCGACAAATAACTAAACCTAATTTGAACATGATGAAGTGTGTTTATTGTCATGTAATTATTTTACTGTGGCCTCGTTTCACTGGGGACACAAGTTATTGAGCAGCATGCCAGGCTAATGCAGCAAGCTACAGTTACCATATAGCAAGAAGACATCGCAAAGATGGTGCAACTTGGATTTTTCATCTTGACAGTATTTTCACCCCTTGCCCTCACTGCAGCCTATGTGGAATTAATACTGGAAGACTTCACTGCCAAAATGCAAACTGACCATTTTGATTTTTTTTAACCTGGTAAGTGAACAGTCACCATTATAACACTTCCTCAGCTCTAGGTTAAAAAAAAACCTGGAGTGTAACATTTTAATAGAGACAAAGAGGAAGTGGACTGTGAATCCATTGGGATTCCATGCATCATTTATTGCTCTGTGTGTGATATAGAGGGTAGGAAATAGGAAATGAAGCCACAGAAATTGCAATCACAACACTGGCTCTTCTATGCAAACAGGATTTACAGAGCACACTTATATCTGTTGTTAGCTGTAATGCAGTTTAAGAATGTTGCCAAATCTACATAGGTATCAATACTTGATATATGGTTTCCTGACAGAGAATTGAAAAGCTAAAATGGCTTTACTGATTCCCACCAATTGAAAAGCTCTGTAAACTCCCCATGGGTCACTGCATTTTTCTGGAATATTAATTTGATCATGTAATCTGTAAACAGATGCAGTTGAGGTCTGCAGTTTATTCTTCAGTGCTGCAAAATCTGTGGAGAGACAAATAGAGTTAATATTTCGTGTCTGGTATGACTCTTCTTCAGAATATCTTCTGATAAATCTACAGACTTGAGTATTGCTGGGAGAAGGTACATTTTTCATCTTTCATTCATCAGGACAATTTGCAAGAATGCCTATTTAAGGGCAAAACAATGATCTATTCTGCATGAGCCGAGAGGTTGGCAAGTCAACTTTCATTGACAGGTAGCTGCCAGACTTTTTCTGAAGTTTGGTTGACTTTGATTAGTCAGGGAATTGTCCTGAGATGTTAACCAGCCAATGGCTGTCATCTATTTTGTTGAATTGAAACAGGTGCAGTGTGTAAAAATGTTCTCTCTGTCTGCAAAGAACAGGCTCCTGTATGTTAATAAATGTGGCATTCAGTATATGAAAGTGCACCATGCTGCGAGCCTGACTAACGATCTAAAATAATAAATATTTTATAAATGCTTGCCTGGCACTGGGAGTTTAGGGTTTGAATCTGAAGTTATGCTTCGTGACCTCATTTTCTGGCCGCTGTATCTTTCTTGCCTGAGAGTTTCTTTGACAATAGCACTGTCCCTGGAGTCACGGTTGAAATCCATCTCTTTCAGAACTGTATTGTCTGTTGAGCTGCCATTCAAGTTGACACTGCTTTCAGCAGCAGATCTAGAAGTGAATAATGCATTAAAAATATTTCAATTCTTCTCCACTGGATCCCCATTGAATAAGGAGTCAGACAACTTAGGCGGTCTATAAACTAGTTCTAATTATATTTCAATAAATAAATTTTTCAATTGCTGTGATATAGAAACAGAGCTATGTTTCATTACAAGAGTTTAAAATGTAAAAGCATGGAGGTAATGGTAAGACTAGTCAAAGTTTCACAGCACCTCACTTACTGTTTGGACGATTTGCAATATAGGAGGAATATTAAGGCCTTACAGAGAGGGTACAACAAAATTATCACAGGAATACTGCTTGCATGAGTGGTCTTCAAAATAATGTATTATTTCACAGCATGTAGCTATTGCTTTCAACAGCAATTAAGCATGGGCAGTAAATTCTGGTTTAATCAGTGATACCCACATGCCAAACCACTTTTACACAGGCAGGAGGATCCGTGCAAATATTTTTTATGAGTATAAGGGCAACATCAAACTAGCTCAAAAACAAAAATTGTTGGAAAAGCTCAGCAGGTCTGGCAGCAACTGTGGAGAGAAATCAGAGTTCACATTAAGGGTCGATTAACCCTTCTTCAGAACTGGCTGTTGGTTTTCTCAATAGGCCTGGTGGAGAGGTTTATACACCACCTCGACAGTCCTCTTCATCATTGTTGTTTGCTGCATTCCTCACAAGCTGGAACCCCCGATAGGAGGAGCACTGGAACCAAAGGAAATGCTGAATGAGTAGCATGCTCAAAGGAAAAGAGTGGGCATGAAGTGCTCAACAGCTATCAGGCAGTGAAGGTAGCACTGTGGGGCCCATCTCCGAGATAGAGACGTGCATGACAGGGAAATTCATGACTCTCCAATTGTCAGGTGTTTCACAAGAGGACAAGTGTAAAGAGGCTACAAAGTCAAAGCATTATCTGTTGGAGACAGCATGGCTGACCACTCATAAGATGCTCTTACTTTTACCCTGCACCTGTCAGCTCTGCATGCCTTTTCTTAAAACAGTGATAAAGCACTATGTGTTTCCCTGACTACAGTGTTCTGCACTTGTAACATTTTTATCCTGTCTGATTCTCCATGTGCAACTGTTTTTGTCTGGAGTGTTCTTTAAAAGGAATAAAGTTTACGCTGTATCGTAAAGGATTTTCTTTCTTTCCTGCTAATTGTCAAGAAAATCACTATGGTAACAATAAATTATTATTTTCACAACGCTGACAGAAACCTGGTATGCATTTCTTTTAAACTGTATCAGTGAAGCAAATTGAATTTTCTTTTAATAGATAACAAAATTTTCCCATCTGTGGTAACTCTAGCAACAGTAGGGTTCAATATTGGCATACTCTCTCAAATGAGTTGTCACAAGGAAATCTATAGATATACACCCAGATGTACAACCTTAGCTAAACATGATGTTGATGTAGAAAAATCAGTAACAATGCAACAACCTTACTGTTTAAGCCCAGAAAAACAAGCTCAGGTAAAATCAGAAATTCAATACATGTTAGAAAATCATTTGGTTGGTGTTCTCCAGTGTTATAAGCATCTAAACCTGATGGTTTGACTAGTCTCCTAAACCAGGGGGAGCATCCTTTCATATCTAACCTGTGAAGACCCCACAAAAATCTTGTACCTTTCAATGAGATCACCTCTCATTCTTCTGAATACCGGGAACCATAGGCCAATATATTCAGCCAATCATCATTAGATAAACCTGTCATCTCCAGAACCATTATGATGAACCTTTCCCATATCACTTCTGAGGAAATATCTCTTTCCTTGGATAAGGAGAACAATGCGATACATAGTACGCCAGGTGTGATCTCAGCAAAACCTTATGCAATTGCAAAAAGGTATCTTTATTCCTGTACTCCAATCCGTTGCAATAAAGACCAGTATGTCAAGTACTTTCTGTGATGATATGTACCTTTAAGAGGGATTCGTTCTGTCCTGGTTCTCTAGAAGAGGGGTGTTGTCAACCTGGTGCCGAGATGTCTGCTTTATGGAAAGCAAGGTAAGTAGATTTGGGTTTTTTTATATTTGACAGTGGAAGCATGAGTGGGTGGAATCAGGCTCACACAGACCTAGGGTTTTAGTTTTTACTTTCAGTTGTTGAAGTTGGGGTTTTAGAGTTGAAGCTGCTAGTTACAGGTCTCTCTCTGCTGCTGCAAACAGCTTGAGTTCTCTCTCTGCTGCTGGATTCATTCTTTCAGTTTTTCCTTTATCTTGGTCAGGGGGAGATCACACATGAGGGAAACATGTTTTGCTGAATTTGCCTTTGTCAGTGTTGTGTTTATGGGATGCTGTGATATTGGAACCGTTGGTGAGTAGTAGTTAAATAATAAGTAATTTTTATTAAGTATTTTAGTAGAGCTAAAGTTATTCCAATTCTTCTTGTTTAAAGCCTAGTAGTGTGACCAATTAAATCACATCTAGAACACCGTGTCTTCCACCTGCCTTTAAATAAGATAAAAGTTTGGATCTAGGCTATCTCCTTGATGTATTTTGAGGGGTTTGGTCTGTTCTATAACAACTCCCATTATTGCAACTCCATGTTAGCTTTCTGGGTGGATATATTAAGTCCCTCTGTACATTATTGTTAGAGGCTTCAAGCTATGTAATATTTTGCTCTTCTATTCTTACTCCCACAATAACCTCACATTTCCCCACATTATACTTCATCTACAAGTTACCCACTCCCTTATTCTATCCAGATCTGGTTGCAGCCACTTTTCATAGCCTTCTCATTGCTTCAATTAGTCTTTATTTTTGTATTGTCAACAAACTTAGTTACATTACACTGTTCCTTTGTTTAAAAAATAAACCCAACATCAAATTAACAAAATACTGAATTAACAAACAATGGTCACCTCCCGCCCAAATCCAAAACAAAAGAGGAAAAACCAAAGGAGGGTTTAAATCACAATTGTGTTGCAGAGGGAAGATAATGTATCTATCTCTCTAAAGGCTTCAAGGCTACTGGTGGATACTGCATGCTCCATCTCTAAGGACACATGGACTTTGATGTAACTGCAGAAGAGACGCAGGTAGTCAGGAATGATGACACCCTCAATGGCCTACTGCCTGGACCTTTTGGTGGCTGCCATAAACAGACCCAGGAGCAGAACCATGAGGAGGTGTCACATCTGGCTTCCCAAAGATCAAGAGTGGGAGATTGAAGTGGCAACCAAATGAATGGCCAACAGTTTTCAAAAACCTAAAAAAGAGTTTGCAATCTCTTGCAATGAGTCAAAACATGGCCCAAGGACTCTACAGTGCTGCAGAATTGACAGTTGGGCTGGAAGTCCCATTACCACTTCAACCTATGATTTTATGGGCTGACTCTATAGTACATTCTCTACCCCAGGTCCCTGATGGAAAGTGTGAGGACACTGACATAGGAAGCTCTCCTCTGGGGACCCCCAACAATAGAATAGAATGCCAAGGTGTGTCTGGATAGTGAATAAAGGAAACAAACTAATTGGTGCACAGCAACAGGCCGGACACAAAACCCCTCTGTGCCACCATAGGAAGGGTGTAGGGGCAAGTTCCAAGAAGCAGCTCAGGCAGTGGGATGTGAGAGTTTGCTGATGGAGTTTTGGAACCTGGACCAATGTGGAAATCGAGACAACAAGGTGCAGGGCTGGATGAACACAGCAGGCCAAGCAGCATCATAGGAGCACAGAGGCTGACGTTTCGGGCCTAGACCCTTCATCAGAAAAGGGGGAGGGGAAGGGGGTTCCAAAATAAATAGGGAGAGAGTGGGAGGCGGATAGAAGAGGGATAGAGGAGAGGATAGGTGGAGAGGAAACAAACAGGTCGAAGAGGCGGGGATGGAGCCAGTAAAGGTGAGTGTAGGTAGGGAGTTAGGAAGGGGATAGGTCAGTCCAGGGAGGACGGACAGGTCAAGGGGGCGGGATGAGGTTGGTCGGTAGGAGATGGAGGTGCGGCTTGAGGTGGGAGGAGGGGATAGGTGGGAGGAAGAACAGGTTAGGGAGGCAGGGACGAGCTGGACTGGTTTTGGGATGCGGTAGGGGGAGGGGAGATTTTGAAACTTGTGAAATCCACATTGATACCATTGGGCTGCAGGGTTCCCAAGCGGAATATGAGTTGCTGTTCCTGCAACCTTCGGGTGGCATCGTTGTGGCACTGCAGGAGGCCCAGGATGGACATATCGTCTGAGGAATGGGAGGGGGAGTTGAAATGGTTATCCATCCCTTCAGGGGTATGCACAGAAGGTGGATGACCGCAAGCCTTAAGTTCCTCGAACCGGTGAATTATGTCAGTTCTGAGCAACACCGTATTTGGAGGACGGATAGCATCAGCCACAAGCTTGCCATCCACAGCCGTTTGTCTGGGCGTCTCCTGTGGTGACATCCATCTCACCCCTCTGTCCCCAACTATAGTCAGCCTTGCTACCATGTGCTCCCCTCTGCCAGTCACTGATGAATAGCTGATGGAGGTAAAAACCGAAAGAATTGTAGATGCTGTAAAGGGTGCTGATGGAGGTAGCCTGACGATAGATGTTCTGGACAAGGGGATCATCTCTGTTTCTTTATCTAAATCATTAATACAGAATCTATATTACTGAGGACCCACAGTCTGCCATCTTGAAAATGTCCCTTTTATCCCTGCTCTCTGCCTCCTGTCCATTGACTAATCCTCTACCCACGAAAATACTTAACCTCCAATCTCACACGATCTTAACTTTTCCATTAAAATTTCCAGACCTGATCAAATGTCTTCTGGAATTTGAAGTAAACTACAGCTACAGTTTCCCCTTTATCTCCACCACTTATTACATTTTCAAAAGCCTTGAATAAATTTGTCAAACACAATTTCCCTTCCATAAAACTACATTGACTTTCTCTGGTGTTTTCTCAGTGCATTTTTTAGGCCTCTTTACAAACAGATTCCAGCATTTTCCCAATGACTGATGGCCATTCCAGGCCAGTAGCTTCCAAGTTTCACTCTCTTTTCTTTTCTGGATAGCAGACCTATATTACCATTTTATAATTCATCAGGGCCATTTTAGAATATGGGCAACGTTGTAGATTCATAACCAGCACATCCACCATCTCTGCTGCCATCTCTTTTAAGATCTCAAGGTGACTAAGGAAATTAAGAATGGGTAATTAATGCTGGCCTTGCAAGAGATGCCCAAATCCTGTAAAGGAATAGAAGCATTTTAATTAATTATTAAAATGCTCCATTGTCCTGCAGTGTTTGAAGAAAAACAAAATCACTCAGAAAGATCAGAGAGTCATTGTTATAGAGTAATACAGTACAGTATGGAAACAGACCCTTTGGTCCAACTCATCCATGCTGTCAAGATACTGTAAATTAATCTAGTCCCATTTGCCAGCATTTGGCCTTATATTGAAGAGCCACATTTGAAGGCAATGGTTTATTTTAAGTTTGTTCTTACACTAAAATTAGTTATAGAATCATAGAATTCTCCCAGTGTGGAAGCAGACCATTCAGTTTATTTAGTCCAGACTGACCATCCCACCCAGACCTACTGCTCATACCCTATCCCTATAACACTGCATATCCCATGGCTAACCCTCCGAGCCTGCACATCTATGGACTGTGGGAGGAAACCAGAGTACCAGAAGGAAAGCCACGCAGACATGGGGAGAATGTGCAAACTCTACACAGACAGTTCTAATGAGTCATATATCAGAATTATGTATATAAATCAAAGTTTATTGCTAAATGCCCATATGACTATAAGACCATAAGGCATATGAAATAACTCCACAGAGGCCGATATCCCATCACCAAGTTACCCTTTATTTACATGTGTATAGTACTTGTCACTGCTCTGGCTTTCTCAGAGCCAGCCCTCAGACTGAACAGAACCTGTGACACTTCTGTTTATACCTGTCAGCCAGGGCTCCCTGATTGGACCAGGTTAACAGCCCCAATCAGGGAACTCACATTCTATGAGGTCCACCTGCCTAACCTCATTACAATCACTACACATAGGAGCAGAAATAGGCCATTCAGCCCATCATGTCTAATTCACCATTCTATGAGACCATGGCTGATCTGTTAATTCTTAACTCCAATTTCCTGCCTTTTCCCCATAACACTTGATGTTCTCACTGATTTAAAATATATTTCAATTTTGACTATATGTAACAATCCAGCCTCTCATTCCATGCAAACAGAACACAAATAATTGACAATAATAATAGTTAACCAACCAAGCATTCTGTGGTTCAGCAGTTGTAACCCTACCTCTGAACTAGAAGAGTCCATATTTAAGTCCTACCGCAAGATGTGAAGCCCACATAGAGATTGTAACATGTCCAACCAGGTTGCTTACTGCATCAATAATTTTTAAATATTATCCAAGTTAATTTAGTCAATTATGAATTTAAAACAAGTTTCCCTCAATCTGTTGTAACAGTCCTAATTTCCACCCAATTCATTGTTTACAGAAATAAAGCCACCAAATTATATGATGCTATCTGTTTGCAGTTAGTTCTTTAAAAATACAGACATCCATTTTCAGCCAGCTTTCTTACCATTTATTTATCATCAATGTTTTGTCTATCGGGAAAATTCCATTTGACTAAGGAATGGATGGTTCATACTGTTCCTATAAAGCCACAGTGCAGAAACAGGAGAAATACTGGACAGGTGGTAAACAAATTAATAAACCTGATGGTGTGATCAGTAACATTTGAATACTAAAATGTACTTTAAAAAACTTTTCCCATAATTTTAAAACAAACATGATGAGCATAGATGGGTTATTTCAAAGCAAAATATTATGAATGCTGGAAATCTGAAACAAATACAGAGATTGCTGGAGAAACGCAACAGGACTGGCAGCATCTGTGGAGAGAAATAGAGTTAATGTTTCAAATCTGGTATGAATACTTCTTCACAACTGTGTCATTAAGGTCCAGCACAAAATAAACTATTAATCCTTTTGCATTTGCAGTTCTTGAAGATTAATTTGGTTGGTATTTGTTGGTGTTCAAATTCCTGGTGATCAAATTCTTGGTGTCAATTATCCTCTGTGCAATTTGGGACTCATATCAACTCTACATTGAAACCAAAGTGAAATGCTGAGGATGCTGGAGACCTGAAATAAAAACAGAAAACATTGGATAAACTCATCGGCATCTGTGAGAAAGAAACAGAGTTAGCATTTAAAGTCCAAAAAGATTCTTCTTCAGAACTGATGAGAGAGGTGGGCAAATGATAAACGGTACTATTCCCTTGCCCATTTCTCTGTTACACTTTTGACTTCTAATCTCCCTCACCTTTTGTCCCTTCGCTGACCTTTCTTTCCATCTCTTCTCCGATTTTGCAACTATAGCCCACTTCAGTGACTAGAGCCATGCCTAGTGCTGGAGCACAAATTTTCAGTACTATTGCCAGAGTGTTGTTAGGACCCATAGCGTTTGCAGTTTCCAGCACCTTTAACTGGTTCTGGAGGTCTTGAAGACTGGCATCTGTGCAAGGAGATGTTCCATTTCTTTCTTCATTTTTCTTGTTCCAGTATTTGGTTCTTTCTTTGATGTAGCAGAAGGAGATATTTTGTTTAACTGTTTAATAAATCAACTTAAAAGTAGTTTGTAAATTATGACATGGCAGGGCAGCTCAGCCAAGTGGAATTGACAACCAAATTTATTTGTCAAGTCATGGGTATACTATATGTCCCAAGTAAACACATCTGCAGGAAATTTCATTTTCACCACAAGCTTCAGCTCTGAGCTTTTGAACTTAAGTAGTGGCCGGAGTCACTGTGGTGCTTGGAAAAGCAGAGAGCTACATGGATAGCATGTTTAGGAAGGGACTACACTGCAGGTTAATGTCCAAGGATATGTGTCATGCAGGAAGGATAGGCTAAAAAGAATACAAGGTAGGGTAGTGCTCCTAAGCATAAACAAGATATGTACATTAATGAGAAGGAATTTAAGATTGAAGGATCAAGGTACAGAATCCATTTGTGTGGAGCTAAGAAAAATACAACCAGAACAAATCTTTCATAGGAGTTGGTTATCGGCCACTAAACAGTAGTAGGAATATTTGGGCACTGTTTTATGATCCCAGTTGATGTTATTCTGAGAAAGGACAGATGCCAGACTGAACAATGTCTTTGCAGATGATATGTTCTTCTGCGGGAAAATGATTTTGAGGAAGTGGTGTTTGACTGAAACACAAAAACACAATCCTGCAGATATGTGTTTAAACAATAAAACAGAAGTTTATTATGTAAAAGAAATAAAAATAAGCTAGAATAAACTAAACTGTTTACATACAATATGAATTTAAAGATCTTTAAATATATTGTAAAAAAAATCACATTAATCCCAACAGTAACCCATTATGGTATTCAAACAGCGTAGAGAATGCCCTTTTCTATCCCACGTAGGGTTTGATTTGGCTATGGCTACAAATCACAGGCACGATAATTTGAAGAAACTCCATTGATATTTCCTACAACCAATCCTTGAACCAAGTACTTTTGATCTGGAACTTTTAAATTATTTTTGTTTACACCAAGATAACGTATTTTCAACTATTCAACTGTCGTCTTCATTCTTCATGAACAACTGCTTTACACATTCAGCTTCAGCTATAAGTCCTGCAGAGCTGCCCAACTGAAAATTAAAAAAAAAACTTTTTCCCAAGCCATTTTTACCTAAGCTTTAAACAAATTCCAGAATCTTGTATTTGAAAGCTGAATGCACTGCATTATTTATTTTACTTACTCATCAATTCTCCCAAAGTAAACTAAAACTGACCTCCAAAATCTCACTCAGATTTTTTTAAAGGACGGCATCATGGCTACAGAAATAGTTACAGTTGAATCATGTAGCCTCTTTAAACACATAGAAATCCCACGTGCCAGTTGTTGAAATTCAAAATTTAAACTCAATCCAAATTCTCAGGGTGGCCGGCTGTTACTTATGGGGTAAAGCAAGGTTCAGTGCTAGGGCCACAACTGTTAACAATTTGTAGAAATGATTTGGATATGGGTACCAGTTTCAATATTTACAAACTTGCTGATGGCACAGAACTAGATGGAAATGTAATTTGTGTGAAACATGGAAGGAGTCTTCAAACAGACTTGGCCAGGCTAAGAGAATGGGCTAAAACATGGCATGTTTAGGCATGGAATGTATGCATATGATAGTAAAGTTATCCACTTTGGTAGAAAGTGAGATTATTTACATCCATAGCATCCTTGGTGTCTTTGTCCATGAGTCATTAAAAGCTAGCATGCAGATAAATCAACCAGTATGGAAGGCAAGTGGTATGTTGGCTATCTCCACAAAGCAATTCAATTGCAAAAGTTTAAAGATGTCTCACTGCAACTGCTTATAGTTTTGATGTAATATTATGTACAGATTCTGGTCTCCATTTTGAAGGAAGGAAATACTTGTCATAGAAGATGTGCCATGGAGCTTCAACAGATTAACCACTGGGATGGTGGGATTTAGTTATGAGGAGAGATTGAGGCAACTAGATTGGTATTCTCTGCTTTGAAGAATGAGAGATGATCTGATTGAAGCTTATAAAATTTCTATGGAGCGTGGCAGAGTGGATGCACATAGAATATTTCCCCTGGCTAGTGACTCTCAAACCATGGGACATGGTTGCAAGATGAGAGTTAGGTTCTTTAAGCCTCAGATGAATGAATTCCTCCACTCACAGGCCTGTGAATCTTTGGAATTTTCTATCACAAGGGGTTGTTGAAAACTTAACCATGGAAGCTCAAGCAAAAATTGATAGGTTTCTAGTGCCGAATGATATTCAGGGATAAAGAGAAAGTGGGAGAAAGGTTGTTGAGGGAAATGATCAGACATTGGCAGAACAGAATCGATGGGCTGAATGGCCTACTTCTGTTCTTACACTCCTACAACCATTTTGCATTCATATTCAGGACAGAAGAAGATGTTTGTCATTAGACAAATTTGATTCTCTAACTTCTTTTCCCCAAAATTTTTGTTATTTATTGATACTACTTTTGTAAAAGAAAATCTACCCTTGTTCCTTTGCAATCCCCAAAAATCCCAAGGTACACAAATGTCTTGTTTATATTAACCTCAATCAAATTAAAATTAAGGTTCACCTCCCCGTAATCTACTTTACCTCATTTATCAACATGCCATAAAACAAACCGTGGAACTCTTTATCTCAAATCAGTCTCTCTTCTTCATACAACCTCCATTCTTCAAAAAAACTAAGCAACATGTTGCTAAGTTACTGTTTCCTGATTAACCTGGTCTTCCTTTTAACTTCTTAATCTTGGTGTTATGTAGCCAACTTGTACACCTTTGTTTTTTCACTAAGAATAAAAATAAGGTTCAATGAAGTATCTTGAATATTAATAGCATTTAGATTTTAAGTAAAAATATGTGTAGACAGTCTCATTCATGTCACATCAATACATAGATACTGTACAAATGAAAGCTAAATTCATTATTGAAAACATGGAAAAAGCAGTCCAGAATTTATGAGCAACAGCCATTCATTTAAGAGCGATTTAGGACACTGAACGAAAGAAAGTACTGAGTGAAAATATCAGGTTGGTGAAGTAAAGGATGTTCCTTAGAGGTTAAATATGATGTGGTAGTGTACATTCAAGGGGCATCAGATCTCGCTTAAATGTTGGTTTTACCCAATTCAATGTCATTAAGCTAGAAAGTCAGTGAATTTTGATCTTTCATTGCTGTCTAATGTTGCTCAAATTAATCAGCATGCATTCAAGGCTAAGATATTAAGTGTTTTATTTGTAAATAAAGTTGTGACTAAAGGATTAAAATGTGGTCCAGAAAATATTATTTGCTCCTGATTCTGTGTTCTCAACCATTGGACTTCAGAAAAGATGCCCCATTGTCCAGTTTGTGTCAATTGCTTTTTCTTTCAAGCATTGTTTCCCAGATTTTTTTCTTCATTGAAGTCTATATAATGCTGTACCTTGGCCACAATTCCATAGCAACACAGATTTTGTAAAGAACAGCACAGCTGGCAACTCATGATGCCAATAGCTGAGGCCATTAAAAAATGAAGGAGGCAAAAGAGAAGGTTGAAACAGTGTCGTCTCTCTCTCTCTCTCTATCTTTCTGTCTTTGCAATTCCAAAATAAGTATGAAATAAATTGGTAAACTAAGAAGCAATTAGGTGCCACCTTTCACTCACATAATTGATCAACATAGTGAATGTGGTTGGTTTCACTGCATTACTTTACTTGAATCCTGAAACAAATCTATCAGTTCAATAGGTAGAAATGGGACCCGATGTCATTATTCATGTTCCCAGTTTGGAATTTTTAATGACTATGTATGACATCTGGTGCTGGGAACACTGATCGAGAAATATTTCTGCATTATTGTTTATGTCTAGAAATTATGCTGTGGTATACCAGCAGCATGGCTGGTAATGAATTTGCGTAGGCTTTCTCTGTCTGCAATTGGGATAGACAGGTTGGGAGCAATTTTGAACTTTGTAGCCATGCATAAATAGTGTCTTCCCCAAGTGGGAGGCTTGAATTGTTTTCAGATTGCCTTGACAGTGAGAAGTCCACTGCTCAATGAGTGTTTGTGGCCAGTACTTAGAGTTGGGCAGAAAATCTGAGAGATCTATGGCCAGATTGAGCCAGAATTTAATATGAACAGATAATGAAAAGGACACTTTGCTAGGTTGGGGATGGGGGAGTGATTGAGAAGGAGACTCAGGGTCAGATCTTTAAGCGCTGATATCTACCTGCGGAATTTTTAACGGTATCAAGGAGTGCAGGTACTTGATAGGTGCAATGTTTACATTTTCTTTACGAATCTCATACTTTGCACTGTTGAGATTAGCAGTCAGTTGATCCATTTTCAACCTAATGTTCCAAACTGTCGAGATTGCATGCCAATTAAAAATGCATTCCCAACACTGCAAGACTGTGAACTTAGCATGCCAATAGAAAACCGTTTTGTTTTAATCATTCAATGTTTTCCTGGCTCGGTCACCATTTTTTTGCTCCAGTTACCCTGGAGGAGCTGGAAGAAGTTGAAATCCTCAAAAGCCTGCCTCAGCTTCTAAATTGTGAATCCTCAGATCTTGTGAGGGAAAATTTTGATCATGAAATTCAATATTGTCTGCAGTGTGCCAGCATATCCTTTGGCCATCTAAGGAACAGAGTTCAGAGTTTAGAGTACAAAAACTTCAAATCCAACATAAGCTTTACCATCTACAGAACAATGGTGTTACTTGACCTTCCTTATCTGTTGGAGACATGGATAATGTACACAGAAAAATCATCATTTGCAAAATCTTACAAGCCAATGGCAGGACAGATCTCCAAGATCAATATTGTCTCTCAGGCCAATACTCCCACTACTGGTTAGCATCAGTCAGCTGCAATGGAGTGCGCCACATTATCTGCACAGTTTCGAAAGCAATCTTTGTTCTTTGTGCTTCATCACAGAGCGTAATTCCCGGGAGGGAAAAGAAAATGTTTCAAGGCTATCCTTATAGCCTCCCTGAAAAGAATGCAATATTCTCACTGACTCATGGGAATCTCATGCCCAAGACTGCTGTACCTGGAGAAGAAGTGTCCCGATGTTACCAACCATTCTGAACAGCTCCAACAAGCCTAGGTGGTGTCCAAACATGAACAGTGCAAGGAACATATAAAGACCCAGCATCCTACCAACCCATCTCTTCACACTCAGCTACCCCCAACCCACATGTCACCCTGTGGTAAAGTGTGCAGATTCAGCATTTGATTGTTTAGCTGCCTTGGGACCCACAGCTCCAGAGTGGGAGGAAGACATCCTCAGCTTCAAGGGATAGCTTAAGAAGAAGTCAGTACAATATGAGTAGCCAATGTACCAGTGCTGACAACAGCGACATCCCAATTCCTGCCTTATTCTACCTATACGTCCTGTGCTTGTTTTTAATCATATAAGGTCTTATGAGGAAAGGCTGAGGGACTTGAGGCTGTTTTCGTTAGAGAGAAGAAGGTTAAGAGGTGACTTAATAGAGACATACAAGATGATCAGAGGATTAGATAGGGTGGACAGTGGGAGCCTTTTTCCTCGGATGGTGACGGCTAGCACGAGGGGACATAGCTTTAAATTGAGGGGTGATAGATATAGGACTGATGTCAGAGGTAGGTTCTTTACTCAGAGAGTAGTAAGGGCGTGGAATGCCCTGCCTGCAAAAGTAGTAGACTCGCCCACTTTAAGGGCATTTAAATGGTCATTGGATAAACATATGGATGATAATGGAATAGTTTAGGTTAGATGGGCTTCAGATTGGTTTCACAGGTCGGCGCAACATCGAGGGCCAAAGGGCCTGTACTGCGTTGTAATGTTCCATGTTCATTGTTCTATATCTGTACAACAACCTTGGTGTCCAAAATTTGTTACTTGTAACTTATGGTTAAAAACAATTGGACAATTTTAAGAGCCATAGAATTATAGAATCATAGTCATTGAATATTTTAATTTCACTGCCTTGCGAAGGCTGATTTGGTTTGGCTTCCTATCGTTGGTCATAACATTTAGCACAACATGATTGATGATGACATGGTGGCTCGATGGTTAGCACCACTGCCTCACATTGCTAGGGACCCACGTTTGATTCCAGCCTTGAGTGACTGTCAGTTTGGAGTTTGCATTTTCTCCCTGTGTCTGTGTAAATTTTTGTTGGGTTCTCTGGTTTCCTTCCACAGTCCAAAGATGTGCAAGTTAAGCGGATTGGCCATGCTAAATTGACCATAATATCTAGGTTAGGTGCAGGTTAGGTGTGTTAGCCATGGGAAATCCAGGAATGGGCATGGGTGGGATGCTCTTCAGAGAGCCTATGTGGACCTGTTGGGCTGAATGGCCTGTTTCCACACTGTAAGGATTCTGTGACTCATAACTGATTTAATGCTCTGGAGGCATTAGTTCAAATCCCAGCCATGGCATATGGCAACATTTGAATTCAGTAAAATAACTTGGAGCTAAAATTTAGTTTAATTATGGCCATTGTCGGTTTTTGTTAAAAAAGAAACCATCTGGTTTACTAATGCCTTTTAGGAAAAGAAATCTGCTGTCCATCCCTGTTGTTGCTTAAAGGTGACTCCAGATCCACAGCAATGTCATTGACTCTGAACTGCCCTCTGACCCAGTTAGCTCATTTGGCTGGACAGTTGGTTTGTGAATGCAGAATGAGTCCCATTCTGCTTGAGCTCACCATAAAGATACTGTTTTCTCAATGTCGCCCCTTACCTGAGGTGTGGCCACCACCAGGTGTCCTTCTCTAGTGTGTGTGCATGAGACAGAGAGAGAGACAGACAGAGAGAGAGAAAGGGCAATGCTATGGTCCACAAGGACTTTTGTGACACCATAACTAAGTCTAAAATTTCCTACGTGGAATCAGTAATTGAACAACTGGGAATGGGTAACAAATGTTGGCCTTACCAGCGATGGACATCCTATTAAGGAATAAAAGGTTCTTCTACAGCTCGCTGATCTCACATTCCAAAAGTAATGGGTTGTGGAGTGGTTTCAGATATCTTGAAATGTAAGATGATACATACGTGGAGATTTTTCTCATATATGCCTTATAATTTTTTAAAATATCTGCACTAAATCAAAACTATTCTCCTAATGCCCCTCAGTTTACAAGTCATTCTCATGCTTCTGGAGTATTTTTAGAGCAATTCCTCATAGAATCCCTGCAGTGTGGAAGTAGTCCATACCATTCCTCCAAACAGCATCCCATCCAGGCTCATCCCTCTACCCTATCTCTGTAACCCAGCATTTTCCATGGCCAATCCACCTAGCCTGCACACAATGGACAATTTTGCATGGCCAATCCACCTAACTTGCACATCTTTGTACTGTGGGAGGAAACCCACACAGACAAAGGGAGAATGTGCAAACTCCACGCAGACAGTTGCCCGAGGGTGGAATTGAACCCAGATGCCTGGTGCTGTGAGGCAGCAGTGCTAACCACTGAGCCACCGAGCCACCATGTCACCTTTCATTAATACGTTTTCATTAATTAATTTTAATTCAATGTGAGAATCTGTTCCTTATTTAAGTTAACACAGATACTAAAAGTTTAGAAACTTGCAAGTTTTAGTTGTTTATTCAATTCCTTAGCCTCAATTTTATTTGTTCCCACTTGGCAGAAGCTAGGCAGGAAAATTGTTAAGGGTGAGCCAACATCTGTGGTTAACTAAAGAAATAATGGAAAACATCAAATTTAAGTAGAACGCGTATAAAATCACAAATACGAGTCTTGGGCCCAATGATTGCGTAGAACGTAAATACTGACAGAGGATGACTAAAAGGCTAATCAGGAGGAAGAAATTGGAGTTTGAGAGGTAGCTGGCAAGAAACATAAAAAGGCATTGTGAGAGTTTTTACAAGTATTTAAAAAGTGAGTAACGATAGTGTTGGTCCTCTGGAGAGCGACAATGGGCAGTTGATTCCAGATAATAAGGAAATGGCAGATAAAATGATCAAATCTTTTGATTCTGTTTTCACTATAGAGAATAAAGGAAAATGCCAGTAACAGCTATAAATCAGGAGATGGAAGAAAGAGAAGACTTCAGTGAAATGGCAGTCACTAGGGAGTGGCAATGAGCAAAGTGATGAAGCTACAGTTTAAAAAGTCGAAAGTAGTTAATGAGGTATTTGACGTGATGGCGTTAATTTTCCTAACTTCACCAGATTTTGGAAAGGTTCCATCAGATAAGAAGGTAGTAAACATAATTCCTCTGTTCAAGAAGGGAAGGAGGCAGAAATCAGAAAACAATAGCCTCTCTGCTCCTATGATGCTGCTTGGCCTGCTGTGTTCATCCAGCCCTGCACCT